>NC_089650.1:21177745-21480775 GCF_037042795.1 Molothrus aeneus | reverse complement strand
TATTGTTATGTGCATCAATCTGCATGAACCAAGGCTGTGACGCAAAGAGGCCTTTGAGTTAGAGGAAAGGGGCTGCAGAGACATGCAGTGCTGTTGTGCCTGTGTGTTCTTTAGCCTACACACACAGATAGCAGAAGATGAAAGACTCCAGGGATAGAGTCTTCTGTAGATAACATACATGTTAGATAAAAAAATAACCTTGGTAGGCAGATGGGAAAAGAGCTGGATGCCAAATCTTGCCTGCATCTCATTTGTGTGCCTGTTTTGGGGTTTTTTTGTGAGTTTGGTAATCTACTTGAACAAAACTTAAGTGCAAAGCTAGAAATTAATTCTAAATGGGTTCAGCTGAACGTGGCAAACAAAACTTGGCTAAATATGAAAACATAATGCAGGCAATTTTTCCAGGAAGTCTCCAATCTGAGGAGTTGGGGTTCTGTTTCCTGGAAAAGTGTGAGCATTGTCTTAACATTCTTTTAAAGGAAGGAGTCTGTCCAGGTGGCTTTATCCATATTTTTTTTCAGGAAGAGAAACCCACAAGGTGTTTCAGACATGAAGTGCTTATGTCATCTGTTAGTTTGGGGGTGTTGTTTTGTTTGATTGGTTTTGTTTTTTTTCTTTGTTTGTTTGGCTTTGGTGTTTAAAGGCAGTGTATATGCACATACTTGTTCGTTTCCGTACTTTTCTTAATGCATCTAGTAATGTGTCAGGCTTTTATAGAGGGACTAGCCAGGGTCCCCAGACAATTCTGCAGTTGTGGTCCAGTCCTTGAGGGTGAGTCATAATTCCACATACCGAATAACATGTTGAAATACAGAGGAGAGCCTTCCTGGTGTTTGTTTACTTATGAGTTGCTTATGTAAGTGTAGATGCTCATACACAGTATTCCAAAATATATATTCTGACTGACAAGTGTTTTCAGTTATGTTTCATTCAAGGTAATATAGAAGTCCTGAGGAATTAAGTTGTAGACTGTTTTGCATAAATAGAATGAACTTGTATCAACTTTCCATCCTGTAAAGCAAAGCAGATGGCTGGGGGGGGGAAATGCGGTGTGTTGTCTTGTGTTGGTTTTCACCTAGGGGCGTCACTGGAATTACTCAGGAACTGAGCATTGAGTATGCTGGTGCCAGTTCTTTCACACACTCACATGGATCCTTTCATTGGGTTGTCTTGGTTTGAGCTTTGATCAATTGTATCTTGAGTGTTTGCTTATAGAGATCTTCCTGATGTGAAACATGGACCTTGGATATCATTCCTGTAGTAAATCCAAGGGTGGTTTGAAAGCATTGCAGGGTTCTTGTCGCCTCTTTAAGCATGGTAGCAAAATACTTGGATTACTCCCAGTACTAGCCATAGGGAATATTTGGATGGTGAGGCTTGCTCTCATTTGCTTTGCGAATGTTGTTGGAAGTTTCTCTCTTCAGGGGCACAAAAACACAGCCAGTGAGTAAATGATGATGGGGAAATATTAATGCTGGAAATGCACTCCAGCTGGTAGTAGGCTATTGGCCTGCATTATCTAGAAGACTGGCAGATTGCAAGACAAGAGAGTTAAACATTGATGTACTAGGAAGTAGAAGAGAAATACTAAATTTTAATTGCTGTTGAAGCAGGGAAATTGAGTGGGGTACTGGTGTGACTGAGAAACATACCTTTTTTTTTTCCCCTCTCTTTTTCTCTCCATATTTAGGAGGGCTTTCGAGCTACTGCTCTGCTGCTGAACAGCATGCAGTCCTTTCGGGAGCAAAGTAGTTATCACGGAAACCAGCAGAGCTACCCGCAGGAAGTGCACACTTCATCCCGACTGGAAGAGTTCAGCCCCCGCCAGCAGGCCCAGATGTTCCAGAGCTTTGGAGGAGGTGCTGGCAGTGGACGTCGTGGAGCAACAGGAGCCTCTACAGCAATGCCTGGTGAGAGCTCTGGCCATCAGAGCTACCAAGGTTTCAGAAAAGAAGCAGGAGAGTTTTACTATATGGCTGCCAACAAAGATCCAGTGGTATCAGGAGGGCAGCAGCCGCCTCAGCGCAGGCCTTCTGGACCAGTACAGAGCTATGGGCCCCCTCAAGGGAGTAGCTTTGGGAGTCAGTATGGGAGTGAGGGACATGTGGGCCAGTTCCAAACACAGCACTCGACCCTTGGGGGTGTATCCCACTATCAACAGGATTATACTGGTCCTTTTTCTCCAGGGAGTGCCCAGTATCAGCAGCAGGCTTCTAGCCAGCAGCAGCAGGTGCAGCAGCTGAGACAGCAGATCTATCAATCTCATCAGCCTTTACCCCAGGCTTCCAGCCAGTCTGCTTCTAGCACCTCACACTTGCAGCCAATGCAGCGTCCATCCACCCTGCCTTCCTCTGCTTCAGGCTACCAGTTACGAGTGGGTCAGTTCAGCCAACACTATCAGCCACCTTCGTCATCCTCCTCCTCCTCTTTCCCTTCCCCACAGCGTTTTGGCCAGTCAGGACAGAATTATGACGGAAGCTACAACGTGAATTCTGGGTCGCAGTACGAAGGCCATGCTGTGGGTTCCAGTGCACAGGCCTATGGCACCCAGTCAAACTACAGCTTTCAAACTCAACCGATGAAAAGCTTTGAGCAGTCTAAGCTGCCCCAAAGTGGGCAGCAGGGGCAGCAGCAACAGCACCCACCTCAGCACGTAATGCAGTATTCAAATGCTGCCACCAAACTCTCTCTTCAAAGTCAAGTGGGACAGTACAGCCAGACTGAAGTTCCTGTAAGGTCACCGATGCAGTTCCACCAAAACTTCAGTCCAATCTCTAATCCATCTCCTGCTGCATCTGTGGTTCAGTCTCCAAGCTGCAGCTCTACCCCTTCTCCACTCATGCCAGGTGGAGAAAATCTCCAGTGTGGGCAAGGCAACATGTCCATGGGTTCTCGAAACCGAATCCTGCAGATGATGCCTCAGCTTAGTCCTACACCATCTATGATGCCAAGCCCCAATGCTCATGCGAGTGGATTCAAGGGGTTTGGACTGGAAGGACTGCAGGAAAAAAGGCTCACAGATCCAGGACTGAGCAGCCTGAGTGCTCTAAGTTCTCAAGTTGCCAATCTGCCCAACACAGTCCAGCACATGTTGCTCTCAGATGCTTTGGCACCTCAGAAAAAAAGTTCCAAAAGATCATCCTCTTCCAAGAAGGCTGACAGTTGCACCAACTCAGAAGGCTCCTCCCAGGCAGAGGAGCAACTCAAGTCTCCTATGGCAGAGTCCCTGGATGGTGGCTGTTCCAGTAGTTCTGAGGATCATGGGGAAAGGGTGAGACAGCTGAGTGGCCAGAGTACCAGCTCAGACACCACTTACAAAGGGGGTAATTTAGAGAGACCTAACTCCTCACCAGCACAAGGTTCTCAGAATGAGCCATCAAAACTCAGCAGCAGTCCTGCAGCTAGGGAGGATGTGGCCTCCCCTGATGGGAAGGAAGCTGTGGTGGCTGTGGAAAATGCCCCAAAAGTGAATGAAAAGGCAGTTGGGGTGATTGTCTCCCGGGAAGCCATGGCAGGAAGAGTAGAAAAGTCAGGTGGACAAGATAAACCTGCACAAGATGATGCTTCCACAGCCCCTCAGGCACCAGCTAGCACTAGTGGAGCAAAAGAAGCTGGGCATGCAGGGACACAGCAAGAGACTCAAGGAGGAGGTAAAGGGAGCAAAAGTGGTGATAACACTAACCATAATGGGGAGGGGAACAGCCAGCCTGGTCATGCAGTTGTTGGGCCGAATTTTCCTGCAAGAACAGAATCTTCCAAGTCTCCTGGCAGTTTAAGATACAGCTACAAGGATAATATATCACCTGGTATACAGAGAAGTATGGGTGGCTTTCCACAGTATCCATCTGGTCAAGAAAAGGGGGATTTTCCAGGGCATAGTGAGCGCAAAGGCCGTAATGAGAAGTTTCCTAGTCTCCTCCAAGAGGTTTTACAGGGGTACCACCATCATCCAGACAGAAGGTATTCTAGAAACGCGCAGGAGCATTCTGGGATGGCTGGGAGTTTGGAGGGAGCCATGAGACCCAATGTTTTAATTAGTCAAACCAATGAATTGACCAATAGAGGCCTCTTAAACAAAAGCATGGGGTCCCTCCTAGAGGGCCCTCACTGGGGTCCCTGGGATAGGAAGTCTAGCAGTGCAGCTCCAGACATGAAGCAGATAAATTTAGCTGATTACCCTATTGCTAGAAAGTTCGATGTGGAGTCTCAGTCTGCTGCCCATGAGGCAGGAGCACTCTCAGAGAGGAGATCAGTGATCTGTGACATATCCCCATTAAGGCAACTTGTAAGAGATCCTGGCCCTCACCCCATAGGGCACATGGGTCCTGAGGCCAGAAGCGGAAGGAGTGAACGTCTTGCCCCTGGCTTGAGCCAGTCAGTAATACTCCCTGGTGGTTTAGTATCCATGGAAACAAAGATGAAAGCTCACAGTGGGCAAATAAAGGAAGAAGATTTTGAACAGTCAAAGAGCTCAGCTAGTCTCAACAATAAAAAAACAGGAGACCATTGTCATCCTGCTGGCATCAAACATGAATCTTTTCGAGGCAATGCCAGCCCTGGAGCTGCAGTCTCCGATGCTGCTCCAGACTACATGCCCCAGCAGGACAACAGATCGACACAGATGAGACGAGGACCTGGCAGAACTGGAAGGGGTAAATCACCCTCTCAATATCAGGATCTTGCTGATAAGCTGAAAATGTCACCAGGCAGAAGCAGAGGCCCGGGGACAGATCTGCATCACATGAACCCACACATGACACTATCTGAAAGAGTTAGCAGGGGTTCCTTGCATTCTGTCTACCCTCAGAATTCGGAAGGCCCATCTCTGGCTTCAGCATATCACACGAATGCTAGGCCTCATGCTTTTGGTGACCCCAACCAGAGTTTGAATTCCCAGTATCATTACAAGAGACAGATATACCAGCAACAGCAAGAAGAATACAAAGATTGGGCAAGCAGCGCTGCTCAGGGTGTGATTGCTGCAGCTCAGCACAGGCAGGAAGGAGCAAGGAAGAGCCCAAGACAACAGCAGTTTCTGGAAAGAGTAAGGAGTCCCTTAAAAAATGACAAGGATGGAATGATGTACCTTCAAGGTAGCTCTTACCATGATACTGGAAGCCAGGAAGCTGGGCGCTGTGTCATGGGGAGTGACAGTACTCAAAGCAAATGCACCGAACTGAAACATGGCAGCCAGAAGTTGCAGCATCATGAATCTGGTTGGGACCTCTCTCGGCAAACTTCTCCTGCCAAAAGCAGCGGCCCTCTTGGAGCAGCCAACCAAAAAAGATTTTGCCCTCAAGAAAGCGATGGGCATCGACGAGAGGAATCTGCAGATTTGCCCAAGCCTAGTAATGCTATGCTTAGGCTCCCTGGCCAGGAGGACCAGTCTCCGCAAAACCCGTTAATTATGAGGAGGAGGGTCCGTTCTTTCATCTCTCCGATCCCTACCAAAAGGCAGCCACATGATATGAAGAACAGTGGCAGTGATGATAAAGGGCGACTGATGACTTCAGCAAAAGAAGGAGCTGATAAAACATACAACTCCTATGCCCATTCATCTCAAAGCCAAGATGCTGGCAAGTCAGTTGCAAAGGGAGATTCCTTCAAGGACCTGCCAAGTCCTGATAATAGGAATTGTCCTGCTGTTTCCCTCACAAGCCCGGCAAAGACCAAAATATTGCCCCCAAGAAAGGGGCGAGGATTAAAACTGGAAGCTATTGTTCAGAAAATTACATCTCCCAATATTAGGAGAAGTGTTTCTACCAACAGTGCTGAAACTGGTCCAGATACTGTCACTCTTGATGACATCCTGTCCCTCAAGAGTGGGCCTGAAGGAGGAAATGTGGCTGGACATGGACCAGAGGCTGAGAAGAGAAAAGGAGAGATACCAGATCAAGTGGGGCCAGCAAGCCAGGATACAAGTGGTGAGAAAACTGTTCCAAGATCTTCAGAAGAGTGGCAAAGCAGTGAGGATGATAAAAACAAAAAAGAGGTCCCTGAAACTGCCAGTATTGGCAAAGAGGGAGCAGGATCCAGTGCAGCACCACCACCTTCTCAGAAGTCAGGTGGTCAGGGAAGGTCTGATGGATCTGTAAGTGGAGCTGGAAATCTGACTTTTTCTGACTCAAAAACAATTTCCCCTTCCAGTGTGTTCATTTCAGAACCAAACCCAAAGTCTGAGGAAAAAGATGGAGATGTGACAAACATTTCACCCAAGCCAGATGGTTTCCCTCCAAAGGGATATTTCCCCTCTGGAAAGAAAAAAGGGAGGCCAATTGGGAGTGTGAACAAGCAGAAGAAGCAGCAGCAACAGCAGCAGCTGCCTGCGCCCCCGCCTCCCCCGCCAGCACCATCACAGCCTGCAGAAGTGGTGGGTGCTGGTGAGCCAAAGCCCAAGAGGCAAAGGAGAGAGAGGCGAAAACCTGCAGCACAGCCACGGAAACGGAAGCCTAGACGGGCTGCTCCAATCGTGGAGCCTCAAGAACCAGAGATCAAGCTTAAATATGCTACCCAGTCCGTAGATAAAACCGACTCCAAGAATAAGTCCTTTTTCCCTTATATTCACGTGGTAAACAAGTGTGAATTAGGCGCTGTGTGCACAATCATAAACGCGGAGGAAGAGGAGCAGAACAAATTGGTGAGGGGTCGGAAAGGACAGAGGTCTTCAACACCCCCTCCCAGCAATGCAGAGAGCAAAGTGCTGCCCACCTCAACTTTCATGCTGCAAGGCCCTGTAGTAACGGAGTCTTCTGTCTTGGGGCATCTGGTTTGCTGCCTGTGTGGCAAATGGGCCAGCTATCGTAACATGGGTGACCTCTTTGGTCCTTTCTACCCCCAGGATTACGCAGCTACCTTGCCCAAGAATCCACCTCCAAAGAGGGCCACAGAAATGCAGAGCAAGGTCAAGGTACGGCACAAAAGTGCTTCTAATGGTTCCAAGACAGATACTGAAGAGGAGGAGGAACAGCAACAACAGAAGGAACAAAGAAGCCTGGCTGCTCATCCCCGCTTTAAGAGGCGGCACCGCTCTGAGGACTGTAGCGGAGCCTCTCGGTCACTTTCAAGGGGAGCTTCTTGTAAAAAAGCATCCACTGATGGTGGCAGTGGTGGTGAAAAGACTCCTTTGGACTCAAAACCGTCTATGCCCACTTCAGAAGGTGGCACTGAGCTGGAGTTACAAATTCCTGAACTACCTCTTGACAGCAATGAATTTTGGGTCCATGAGGGTTGTATTCTCTGGGCCAATGGGATCTACCTGGTCTGTGGCAGGCTCTATGGGCTGCAGGAAGCTGTGGAGATTGCAAGAGAGATGGTGAGTACCTGACCTTGCTATACACAATTATTTTCTTTCATTAGCAAATATATACCCTTTGGAATACTGTTTTTCCTTGTTCTTCTCTCATGTCTTAAACAGCCATTTTTTATCTTTAATAAATCTCTAATGATGTCCTTTTGATGGCCTCATTTAGATCTCTGCCACACCTGATCAGATAAGATTTTTTGGACATCAAAAAGCTGGGTGCTTATTACCTAGTAAAAGTTCTGGATGTCCAAAGGCTTTCTCGTGACTACAGTGGTCTCTTTGCACTTCCTTCTTCTATTCTGTTAGATATTTAGTGTTCTCTAGGGCTCTTCTTGGAGTCATAGAGTGAAAGGACAAGTGGTAGCAGACACAAATTGCAGCAAAGAAAGTTCTAGTTCAATTGGCGAAAAATTTCAGTGAGGGTAATCAGACATTGGATTGAGGGTGGAGAAATGACAGAAAAGCTGTGGAATGCCCTTGTTTTGGAGATGCAAAATTTGGTTCTGGGCGGAGCCCTAAGCATCTTTACATCTCAAGGTGGATCTGCCTTGGAAGTTGGCTCTGCTTTCAGCAGGGGCTCCTTCCAGTGTGAGTTACTCTGCACTATAATACATACTACACAACTCTAGGAGAATTTGCAGTCCTTATAATATAAGGCGGATAGAGCAGAATTGCACAAAGGTCTGTAAGCATTGAGTGAAATATGTGTGGGGTTAGTATTGATGAGTTCAGCATTCACAAATGACACTGATAATTTACTTTCTCCAGAGAGGGAGTATACAATGAGTGAGAAGTAATGGGTAAAATTAAAGCAGGGACAAAGGAAAAACTTTTTTCACAACTTCCTGATTGTGGATGGACACGTTCACTGTTCTTGATTTCCTGAGGCAGAAGTTGATGTTTTAAAACCAGTTATGTGCCTTGCTTTGCCATTGTCACTATCCTGCATTGCTTTTTTTATGGTTATCTTTTTTTGTATTGTTCTCTGTCCTGGGTCAGACCATGGAAGAGGCATAGAACTACTTTTTCCTGTTGCCTTCAGTTTCTTCCTTTTCTAAACAGTGTTGGGATCCAGTTTTTATCTTCTTTCCTCTGTATTGTTACATACAGCGTGCTTATTTCCTCCTCATGAGCTTTTTCTCTGCAAGTTTGATTCCTGGCTTGTTCTAAATTTTCACTCAACTGTTCTTTGACAGTAATTACATGCTTCTCTGCCCTAACTTGATTTGGCTTGCATTCTTGTTTCTAGTCTCTCATTAAACATAGTCAGTTAATTTCATTTGGTTTTCATCGAGCCATGCCTGCATGCTTGTTCTGATGCAACTGCTGAATTTCTTATCTCTGATAATTGCAAGGTTTCTTTCAGGTCCTCCACCACCGTTTGGATTCCACTCGCAGTGTGGCCTGCTTTCATTTGTCTGGTAGTTCACCAGTATTTTGAATTTGTATCTCTCCAGCCTGATTTTCCCTTTTTACTGTGTGTAGGGTGTGTCTTTCACTTAGGATTCTGGTTTTCCCAATAGCAAATGCCTTTTTTACAAGTTCTTGAACCGCTTCAGTTATCCTCCAGTGATCCTTTTTGTGTCCCTGTTTGTGCAAAGGACATAAGCCCAGCTGTGCTAAAACATGCTGTGTTGAGAGGCTCTAATCAAACTTGTTCAATAATAGCAGCCCGTTATCCACATTTTCATGTGGGTTTTTGCATGTTGTTTGACGTCTAGTTCTTTCTCTGCGTGGAATCTTTGACTTTCTGATTGAATATGCTTTGGCTTACCCTTTAGCACTTTCTTCCAACTGTTACAATCATCTCCTATTTACAAGTAAAAAAAAATTTTTTCCTCTTCTTCTTAACCGTTTCATCTGCCTTTATGGCACCTTACAAAAATATCTCCTTATCTCCCTTGAACTTTGTGTTCTTTTCCTCTACCTCTTTCCCTCAATCACTTCCTCAATTCCTCTATCTTTTCTTTTCCCTCATAATGCCAGTAGAAATAAGTGTTTCTCTTTAAAAAAAAAAAAAAAGTACAAAATGCTTGTGGCCTCTCTTGCCTTTGCAACTACCTCTTAATTTCCTTTTTCTTTTTTCATCTCAAAGTTCTTTGAGTGCATTGTCTGGGGCTCTTGTCCTCCACTGTGGCTTCAGTTGTGCTCTACTGCAGTTGTAATCAGTGTTTATGGTGATCTTTTCCCAGTTAAGGTTCAGATCCAGTGCCTAATTTTCCATTTTTCTGTCGACTACATTATCACTATCAGCTGTGCTGCTTTTGAAGTGTTGTTCCACCTTTGTTTCCTGCCTGTGTCTTTTGATTACCTCCTTGCTTTCCATTGTATTTTTCAGAGAGACTGTTTTTCATTACTTCATGCTTTTTTTGTGGGCTCACTGAAGTTTGCTTGTGCTTTTTTTTTTTTTTAATCCTGGAATAGCATGCTTTTGAGTAGCTCTTGGTAACTCAATTACTTTCTTCCAGAGTCTTGTAGAGCTTCCTTTTTTCTCCAGATTCATGTTATTTCAACACAAACTTAAAAATTGCTCTTGAATTCATAGTGAGTTTCCAAAATCTCACTTTAAAACATGGCTTTTAATCTACGTTATCCTTAATCCATTGTCTGTCATTTTATTCTGATTTTCATGTCACTCAGATTCACAGTCTCATTTGGTTTTAAAACTATTTCTTCCTAATCCTTCCTATTTAAGGCTGCAAGAAATACTGCTTACTTTTGGTATATGATAAATAATATGTAGTCTTTCAGTGCTCTCCACTGTTCTGTCTAGATCCATTTTTTATCTGTTCATAAGACTGAACTTTCAGGGACAATTGTCTTGTGTGTACATTTTGTTTTGCTCTAGAATCATAGAATGTCTTGAATTGGAAGCGACCTTAAAAGATCAAACCCCCTGCTGTGGGTAGGGACACCTTCCACTAGAGCAGGCTGCTTAGGGCCCCTTCCAATCTGGCCTTGAACACTTCAAGGAATGGGCTGTCCACAACTGCTCTGGATAACTTGTTCCAATGCCTCACCACCCTCACAGTAAAGAATTTCTTCCTAATACCTAAGTTAAACCTACTCTCAGTTTGAAACCATTCACCCTTGTCCTGTCACTACATGTTCTTGTAAGTAGCCTCTCTCTTGTATGTTCCCTTCAGCTAGTGGAAGGCCACAATTAAGTCACCCTGAAGCCTTCTCTTTTCCAGACTGAACAATCCCAGTGCTCTCAGCCTTTCCTTGTAAGGAGAGATGCTCTGTCCCTTTAATCATTTTGGTGGCCTCCTCTGGACTTGCAAAGACTGTCTTGTTCTTTTTGCATAGAACAAAAAAGGTCTATGTCCTTTTTTGTGCAGAAGACCTCAGAGCTAGATGCAGCACTACAGGTGAGGTGTCACCAGTGCAGAGCAAAGGGGCAGAATCCCCTCCTTCATCCTCTGCCCATGCTCCTTTGGATGCAGCCCAGGATACAATTGGCTTTCTGTGCTGTGAGTGCCATTGCTGAGTCGTGTCCAGCCTCTTGTCCACCTGCACTCCCAAATCCTTCTTGGCAAGGCTGCCCTTGATCCCTTCATGCCCCAGCTGGTGTTGATACCAGGGGTTGCCCCAACCCAGGTGCAGCACCTTGCACTGGGTCTTGTTAAACCTCATGAGATTTCCATGTGCTCACTTTTGAGTCTGTCCAGATCCCTATGGCTGGCATCCCATCCTTCAGGTGAGTGAAGAGCACCACTCAGCTTGGTCCCTTCATCTGTGTCATTAGTGAAGACATTAAATAACTCTGGTGCCAATGCAGACCCCTGAGGGACACCACTGGTCACTGATACCCACTGGGACTCTGAGCCTTTGATCTCTACCCTCTGGATGTGACTGTCTGACCAATTCCTAATCCATCTAATGCGTCAAATCTGTCACTCTTCAGTTTGGAGAGAAGGGTGTTGTGTGGGACTGTCTAAAGCCTTACATTTCAAAAGCATTACATATAAATTCCATCCTCACCTTTTCCCAGGGAGGAAGGAGTCACTCCATCATAGAAAGCCACTACGTTGGTCAGGCAGGACTTGTCCTCTGGTGAAGCTGTGCTGGCTGTCCTGAATCAGCTCCCTGTCCCCTGTGTGCCTTAGTACAGCTTCTAGGAGGATCTGTTCCATGATCTTCCCAGGCACAGAGGTGAGCCTGACAGGTTGGTAGTTCCCAGGGTCCTCCTTTCTGCCCTTTTTACAGATTTGTACAATGTTTCCCTTTTCCACTCACCTGGGGTTTCACCTGACTAGCAACTTTTCAAATACCATGGAGCGTGGTTTAGGAATCACATCAGCAGACTCTCTCAGGAATCTCAGCTACATCTTTTCAGATCCCATAGACTTGTGTACATTCATGTTCCTTAGGTGTTCATTAACCTGATCTTTGTATACAGTGGGAGGAACACTTGCCTACCCCAGTCCCCATCCTGTCATCCATCCACTTGAGAGGTGTGGGAAGAGAGGTTGCCATTGGAGACTGAGGCAAAAAATTTGTTGAGTACCTCAGCCTTCTCCTCGTCCATTGTTAGCTGTTTGCCAGCATTGTTTATGGTAGGGAGTACACCTTCTTTGTCCTTCCTTTTCTGGTTAACCTACCTATAGAAGACCTTCCTTGCATTCCTTTTCAGGTTCAGTTCCAGCTTTGCCTTGGCCTTCTCCAGACTATCCCTGCACAACTGAACTTCATCCCTATGCTCTTCCCATGTTACCTGTCCTTGTTTCCACTGCCTGTGTCTTTGTTTCTTTCCCTTTAGTTTGACCAAGAGTTCCCTACTCAGCCATCCAGTCTCTTGGCTTCCTTGCTCAGTTTCTTGGTTCTGAGAATTGCTAGCTCTTGAACTCTATAGAAGACTTCCATAAAGATCTGCCAGCTCAGTTCTGCTCCTGTTTTCCTGAGGGCAGTCTCCCAGGGTACCCTATTGACTATCTCCTTGAAGAGCTGGAAGTTTGCTTTCCTGAAGTTCAAGGGCTTAACTTTACTCCTTACCTGACCCATATCACTCAGGACTGCAAAATCCACCAATGCACGATTGCTCCATCCCAGTCTGCCTCCCATCTTGACATTCCCAGTTAGTTAATTTACACTGGTGATAATCAAATCCAGTATCAAGTTCCCTGTGGCAGGGTTATCACCTGGCTCAAGAAGCTATCTTCCATGCATTGCAGGAGTCTCCTGGATTGCCTGCAGTTACCTTGGTGCTTTCCCAGTAGCTGTCAAGGTGGCTGAAGTCCCCCAGCAGGACTGGAGCATGTGAGCACGACGCCTCCTGTGCCTGGGGCAAAGGCTTTGTCAATGGGCTCCCCTTGGTCAGGCAGCTGCAGCAGACCCCGGCCTCAGGGTTCCTTTTGTTACCTCAGTGTCTGATTTTTACCCACAGTATTTCATGGCTGTTCTTCAGAGACAACTCTTCACACTCAATGCACCTCTTGACATAGAGGGCAACCCCTCCACCTCTCCCTCCTTTGTCTCCTGAACAGCTCATAGCCATTGATAGTCACACTCCAGTCACACAATTTGCCCCACCAAGTTTCAGTAATGGCAACGAGGTCATAACTTTCCAGCAGCATGGTGGTATCCAGCCCCTCCTTTGGTTTGTTGCCCATTCTGTGTGCTTTGGTGTACAGGCACCTTGGCCAGGCTGTTGGCTGCATCACCTTCCCAGAGGAACACCCCTTAATTCCTTTGAGATATTTCCCTGCTGGTATCCCTGTTGGCTTCTGTTACCTCAGGAGTCCCTGGCTCACCTCTGTAAGACTCCAAGTGTGCTCCAGTGTGGCCAGCACATTTCAGAGTCAAGGGCAGAGTGCCCTCACTAGTACCCTGTTTCTCTAACCTTTGCATCTCATCCCACAGCTTGCCAAGGACAAGCCTAATACTGTCCCCCTCCCGAATCAGAGTTGAAAGCTCTGTATTGTGTCTCATACAAATACAGTACCCTGAGATGATGCTTGGCTCCTCTGTATAGCATCCGTAAGAGTAATCCATTTATCACCCCTGTGACAAATAATGGAAAAGGTTTTCTTCTAGCATTTTTTTTCCTGTTGTAGCGAGCTGTTGTGCTGGTTTCTCTTCTGGAAGCAGTGTAACCTCATCCCTTCAGCTCACAGAGGGTTACGTGCAGCACTAAGATGGCCATGGGGTATTCAGAGGTGTGCCTGCCAGAAGCCATCCCCAGGCAGTGGAAAGGCTCTGTTGAACTCAAGTCTCCTGTCCTGCTGCCTGAGGAAAGCCTTCTGGCTCACACAGCTGATTTCCTATGCTTGTTGCATATGCTTTTTCTTTACCTTCTCTGTGCTTTGCAAGTGCTTTTTCTCTTTTTTCCTCTGACATGCAGTTCATTAGTGTTGCTGTCATGGAAAAGCAGATGTGCAAATCAAGTAGCTGCTTCCTACCAGGAACAAGTAGAGAGATGTGTGCACAGGCACACAGGAATGTGGCTCTTGGATTTTGTCTATGGGTAAGGAAGGACATTAGCATATGGTATATGAAGGGTCATGATCCTGGAAGTGAATAATTCATGTATGTAACTCATTCTGTGCAAATTAAATATTCCCATAACTAAAAATTACCTAAACTGTCTGTGGTACCAACAGGGTAAATATGCACCAATTTAAACTGAATCCATACCATTAAATGAGTTGAAATATTTTCTTTAGACACCTGGCTCAGTTGCTGTTGTTTATGCAGCACTCTAGTATAGAAATAGGAAACTTAAACCTCTAGTCAAAGGCCATTGATGTAGGTAGTGATACAAGTAACCTGTCCTGTGTTTCTTCTTCTCACACCTGTCACCTATTTTTTTATCACATGAAAGCTCATTATAGATTTTTTTTTCCCCTGGACACCTATTTCTCACATGCTTTCCAAGATCAGAAAATAATTTTTCTTGCTAAGTTGTTTCTTTTATGAATAAATGTCTGTCTTAGTGCAGTTTTTTTGACAACTGGCCCATAGTCAATCTCAAGAAAGGAGTTTTATTTATGTGAAGGTGCTCAAAGATCAAATTGTACCAGATGCTCAAGAAGAATTCCTGAGAAGGCATTATCTTAAAAAGGTTTATCAAACTGTGAAGTGACTCTCCAGAACTTTGAGCTTTCCTTAAAGTCTGTTTTCACTCTGGACTGAAAATGGTGTGTGTTATCTGCTAAGCAGCAATCCAGGTGATTTCCAAAGTGCTAGAATCTGCCTTTCTTGAAGGCAAAAAGGTGTTCCTTTTACTCAGGTCACTCTGCTGTGCTTTTTGGTTCTGAGAATGTGATCTAATTAATTGGGCTGCTTCAGATGCAGAATGACTTAATCCTTCTCCTTATTTTGAGGCTCAGATAAGATACCCCAGCAGATGAGCTAAGGAGTCTGTCTCCCTCATAAACTGTTAATGCATAGTCACGGTGCTAAGTGGCCTTCTTGCAGTTAGATTTTTTTTGTTCCAATGCTGATGAAATCTTGAACTGAAAAAATGCCATCTCCTTAGTGCTAGGTGATCCTGTTGCTTATAAAATTTTTTCTTTCAAATACTGTAGGTGGCCAGAAAGTTCCCTGTCTTGTCTATTCTTTCACCATTTTTCTGTTAATGAGAAGTTCATTTCCATGTAAGATGAAGTATTGGTTACCTTTGAAACTGGAAGAATTATGGAGTCACTTTGGTAGTTGTCAGCAGTTTTAATGTTCAAAAGAATTGATGGTCTTTAGTCTCTGCATTAAATATATGAAGCTGTAAATGAAGAGAGCAATGCAGATAATGTTCTTTGTGTTAAGTTGAATCCAAGATAGTTCAGCTATTGTTTTCTAAAAAGCTGTTCACTAGGAAGGTGGTATGCTATTTCTTACAGGGCTTTTTTGTAAGACATGTTTTTTCCTAAGGCAGAGGCTCTGACCTAGCACATGTATTACTTCTGGTTAGGATGGGTTTTTTTGTTTGTTTGTATTTTTTTTTCTTCTACCCCTGCTCTTATCCGAATTGACCTTGCTGAAGATAAATGTAGCTTGTGTTCCTGCTGAGAGCGTTTTGTGAAAGGAAAGCTTGTTTATCCCCCTTTTAAAGATCTCTTTAAAAGGTCTAAAAAAATGTAATGCTTTTCTCATCAATCTCTGCATCTCTCCCAGCTTTAGAAATGTTTTAATCCTTATACATGGAAAGGAGTCCTTGGAACCTGTTTCCTTTGTTGCTCCTTATTGAAAAGATCATCTTGGATTTCAATCAGGTGAACTTCAGAGTAACAAATGGTGAAGGGTGAAACCTGCCCATGATCTACAGTGGAGCAGAAGATTCTATGTTTTCTCTCACCAGTCTGTAATTTTGTCTGTCCAGCTCTCCATGGATTCTCTTTCAAAGCCTGCTCTTTATGCAAAGTGGAAAAATCTACCTGCTTCAGGACTCCTAACAGACCTGCTTTGAAGGTCTGATAGAGTTTAGTGATGAGAAGTTTAGTACCTAAATGCCTGAAGTCTCTTTCTCTTCAGTTTGATACTAGATACTTGTATTTTTCATGCCTATTGGGCAGTGGTAGCCTTGTGTCTCATGTTGTGAGTGTGTCTTTGTTAGTTTTAGAGGTAGGTTTGCCCGTTACCCATATTTCACAGGGAACAGCTCCTGGTTTTGCACAGGTAAGTTGTTCTTGACTTGTGACTCCTGATAGTTGATCTTCCACCGTATCTTATTTGGAGGAAGTTGCCTTTCTATAATACTTTGTTTACTCTGATGCTTTCATAGAACCATTTTCTTTTGTTTACCTCTACCCCTACCCTTTACCTTCTGGACCCTAGCTGTAAATTGGGTAAAGAAGGATGCCTGGAGGGATCACTAGGATTTAAACTATTCATATTCTCAAATTTGGGAAATCACAGCCTAACAGAAAAGCTCCCACGCTCTGTAAGTAATTGCTTATAAAAGGTTCCTGGCTGTATAGCTAATCAAGTGGCTAAGCCAGCGAATTGGTATGAACTGGGAAAATTGTGGCAGGTTAGCTGCCTTTGGCAAAACAAAGCAAAACAGTTTCTAGGCCCAGAAACCTGACTACTGTAGTACCATACAAGTATAAAGGTGTAAGTTCATTCTGAATCTCTCATTTGGCACAGGTGGGCTCTCTTATCCCTAAGCCAGAGCAGGAGGGAGCTGCTGTCATGAGGAGGGATCCTGCTTTATTTTCTTTGTGAGCTGCTTGCTTCCACTACTTCACTTGCACTAGATCTACCTACCACGTGTGCATTTGCACAGTGGGCTGATTTGTAGCCAGCTAATCCATCAGAAGACTAGCTTGGGGTGGGGGAATCTTTATGCCAGATCAGCCGTCTGACTCTGCTTACCCTCTGAACCATGTTTGCTGCATCTGAGAGGGAGTGTCCTTTCCACTGGTAATGATAACCATTAGATCAATTTAGCTGTAACATAAAATTGTGCCCAGGTGCCACCAGCACTTGAAAGGGTTTCAGGTCTATGGTACTACTATTTAATAGTGTTTGGAGAAGAATGTTAACCTTTTATTCATCATCTTTCTTTGTAGAGAAGAAAAACATGCAGAACCTAGTAATTTTTTTCTCCCAAACCCACTCTCACCTACTCCTCCTCCCCCCCGCCAAACCAAAGCATGAAACCAAAAAAACTCCTCAAGTGCAGGAGTTCTGTGTTAGGTCAAGGTTCCACTGAAATAATGATCTGCTGCTTCAAAAATAACATGCCTGACAACACACAGGAAGGAACAGTTGTATTTCGACACCTAGAGCTGTGTTAGTAGGGACACATTTCAAGAGTAGGAAGAAGTGACACTGGAGCTTTTTAATTTTTCACTGTGGGGGAAGGGAAGCAGATTTAAAATCACTGCCAGCAGTGGTTGGAAAAGGGATGTACTGAGAACATTGCTTGCTTGTTTTTATCTCTGGAAACAGCTTTTAGTATGCTTTAGCCCTCCAATGAGGATTGCCACAGAACCTTGAGGCACTTTCTACAGTTACCCTTAAAGTGGCTGAATTCCTGGTTTTCATTGACAGACTGTGCCCAAATACCTAGTTATCTGAGCTGGAAATGTGCACTCTAGCGTAATACTCGTTTTCATTCCTCAGGAAATGGCAGCATCTTTAATATTCTTCTGCAGTGTTACAAAAATAAGAAAGCATGAAATTTTGGGTGGAGGAGAAATTCTGAAAGACAGCTGAATGATGAACTTCAGATTTGGTTTTCTCAGAAAGGCATTGCCATCTGCTGTGCCACTGAAAGTCTGTGCTGTCATGACTCCTGCTCTGTAAGAGTAATCCTCCACAGGGAGGAGAACCTGGGAGGAGCCCCTGGTGTATCTCAGTTCACTGCCTTCCTCTCTTGGGGACCTGGAAGTGTGAATCACTACTGCTGCAGCACTTGGTAGCTTACAGCAACTCTGTGCATTGGTACCACAAGCCTTAAATGCTAAAGAGCTGAGCAGACAGAATCCACATGTACATGTCTAATGCAAATGTTTCAATATCTTAAATTATCAGAAGCCAGTAATTACATTTGTAAAATGAAGTTGGTTTTCTTTAGCTTTACTGTGAGTAGGAGTGAGGTGAATTTGGTGCAGCCTATTGGTGATTATGGACTGAAGGTGATAGGAATCACATTTTAGTTGTGATCTCAAGCATAAAGTTGATGCTGGTAAGAGGAAAGACTCCAGTATTGACCCCTTTGTAATGGGGGAGAGAGAAGATGCAGGGAAGTACTTTCTGTGCATCTTTATTATAGCAGACTCCTTTGTCATTAGTTTATCCCAAAGTACAGGCATTATGTCTGTGCTTGCATGTGGTTTTATATTTTACTGTTTGTCTTGCATGTGGAGTGAGGAAAGTGGAAAATAGATTTACTGACAATGGAGTGTTGGGAAAGAATAGGATGTTTACCCACTTACATGAGTTGTAGCCAAGAGCACTGGAAACTTGTATGCAAAAAGCAGCTTGCTCATTCCACAGTTGCCTTTCTGTAAAGCATCAGGAATCCTCATCATTTCTGTACAGTTTTAATTTAAAAATACATTTAAGTAACTTAATTTTGAGGAAGCTCTTCTGAATGTGAATGGGGCCTTCTCTGTGCAGGAGATTTCTAGACAAAGCTTTAGAGCTTTTTGTCTGGCTTATCCACAAGCTCACACAGTCTTTTTTTTTTTTTTTTTGTAAGATTTCAATTGCCTGTTACCATAGGGGTGCCAAACTCTTACTAAATTTTCAATAGTGAGTGAATGCAATCCATTTATGTGTCATTTTAGCTTGAATCTTTGTAAACTGTGCTGGTAAAAAGTTTGTTAAGATTCCCCAAAATTTTGGAGGAGAGTTGTTGCGTTGTTGGTGTTTTGTTTTGTTAACCAATTTTTTAAACTTAGACTAATTCCAGATGGTTGTCACTTCAGCTGTATTCCTTTAGCTTTGTTAGAAGAACACTACTAGCAAATAAGTTTATTCTGCTCCATGCCTCGGTATTTAAAATGGTTTGTATTTGATTACAATGGGCAAAAGTGCAGACTTAAATGTATTTTTCCTGATTTTTGGGGAAAAAAAAATTCTTTTTTCATCTTTCATCTGTCTTACTGACTATGAAAAGAGGTCAATTTCTGAAGATAAGAATTCATTACTTTCTTTTAGATAATATTTAGTAGATTATTAGAATTGTGTTCTATCTTTTGTAAGACCTTTTTAAATTTAAAAATCTACAATTTTTACATTTTATTTTTAAAATAAACATTATATTGAATTCTTTGGTCACTGAATAAGTAAGAGTAATGCTTCAATTATACTAGTGTTCTACTATTCATAATAAAGGAAAGCTCTCCAAGCATGGCAATGCAAACCAAGTTCATAAAAAGTTATCTACATGTAAGGCTTTATGCCAGATTGGGATAGGAATTCTGCAGGCAAAACTGGGACACTTACTAATGGTGGTATGAAATTACTTTAAAATCATGAATTCACAGGATGGTTTGGGTTGGAAGAGACCTTACAGGAACACCTTCCATGAGACCAGGCTGTTCAAAGCTACATCCAACCTGGCCTTGAAGACTTCTGGGGATGGGGGGCATCCAGAGCATCTTCGTACAGCATTCCACTGCTTCATCCTCACAGTAAAGAATTTCCTCCTAATACCTAATTTAAACCTCTCCTCTTAGTTTAAAACCATTCCCCATTGTTCTGTCACTATCTGCCCATGTTGAAAGTTGCTCTCTCTCATTTTTATAAGCCCCTTTAGGTACTGGAAGGGTCTGTAAGGTCTCCCTGAAGCCTTCTCTCCAGGCTGAACAACCCCAGCTCTCTCTGTCTTCATAGCAAAGGTGCTCCTGCCCTCTCATCATCTTTGTGGCTTTATAGAAAGCAGGTTTTAAACTTTCTTCTTTTCAAAAGTAGATTTCAATCTGTCCATTATAAGCCTAGTTATATAACCTCAATATATTTTTTAATTAGAGAAATATGTTCTGAAAGAGGTTAGATTAATTTCCCTAGATTTAGAAAGATGAGTAAAAATAAAACTGAAGTATGATGAGTATTCATGTAATAATTTTAGAAACTACAGCAAAATTATAACTAGTTTTTTGCCTTAAAGAATGTTACTCTACAGAGACAAGAACTGGAGAAAAGAAGCTCTTTCTGTGCAGCACATTGTGCCTGAGGTTATGGAAGGAGCCAGAAGAGTAGTTTGGGTTCCCTGAATTGTAAACTCATCCTTCTTAGCTAATTTATACTATGCTGCTCTTATCCTGTTGTGCTCTGGCTAGTCTGTTGGCAGAGGAAATATTTTTCAAACAATTTTATACACTTAACTGGACTCTGTGTAGAGGATAGTCTTCATGGATAGAGCACTTTGGCAAAAAGTTATTAATAAGCCTTTATTGTTATGGATTGGATCCCAGCCAGCTGCTTAGTGATTAAAGTTTAATTGCATGATGATTAGTTTTCATTAGTAAGAAATTAGCATTCAACAGCAGTCTTGTGTTGCTAAAGCTATGGGTAAGCATAAGTGGCTAGAGCCATGTTGAGGGAGAAGGGTATGTAGCTGGAGACGTGGGCACAGAGCTGTTTGGAATATGGGAATAAGGATTTTGAGGTTTAGTTGACCTCATCCGCTTGCTCCTACTGCAGCATTAGGAGGATGGATGGGAGTGGGGAATGGAGCAAATGTCCAGAAGAGCACAGCCTGCACATTAGCCTGAGTGTAGGGAGCTAACAAAATAATCATCACCCTGAAAAGGACCTTTGAAGGTCTGAGTTACTCTCTAAGTAACACTGGTTTTCATAGACTTGTCCCTCTCCTTGCCACAACTAAAGCTCCTTTTTCAGAATTCCCCTCTGAATTGGTGAAATTCCTTTTTTTACTTTGACAGCAGCCCTTAATTGTTTTGTGCCACTGTGGGGTAAATTAGGAGAAAGATGAGTGCAGGGCAAGGGCTGGGTGAAGTGAAACAAATGAGGGCAGAGGGAGGTAGGAGTGTAGCAAAAGGTCAAGGCTTCTTTGTGTTAGAGGTACAAATGAGTGAAGAGTGCCCCATGTAAACCATTTCTGCTTCACTGAGGAATCTGTTGTGAAGATGAAATATGGTGGTAATTTCATCTAGGCTAAATTAGGGTTGTTAGAAGCCATTTTTCTTGTCCACACCTCCCCTTCTGCCAGCAGTAGTGCTCTGTGACTGAAGTGAGTTAGGTGGGTGATCGAGCCAGCAAATCCCTCCCTCACCCCATTCCCATTTTAATCAGGCTAATTTTTGGCTGGACTGGCTTTCTTGACTTTCACTGTCAGTACTGATACAGAGAAATGCTAGGCATAGGAGGGGGCTGCAGGCTGTGCAAGAATAAACTCAGGTCTTAAAATGATTTGGAAGTGGGAAGCCTGGTCAAGATCATGACTTCATATGGAAAGTTCTTCCAAAATGATATTACTAATTATGCAAAGTAGTAAATTTTAACAATTTTTTTTAAAAAAGGAGCAGTTTAAAGATTATCTAAGGTGGTTTTCAAATGTATGTATTTATTACTGATGTCAAGTACATCCATCTCATTGTCTAGACATAGGAAAAGATGGGGGCTTTCTTTATTATGATGATCCCATGATTCAGAAGCACAAGGGACTGGATGCTCCCTTCCCTCTCCTGGCCTACTTTGCCAGCTGGAGTAACCTAAACCAGACATTTTCTTCCAATTAAAAGGTCTCCAGTAGCTACAGTTTCTTCTGAGAAATTCTGACAGTGCTCAGTGTATGGTTTTAATGGTGTAGATCTACTTAAGTTGTCTTCAGACTTGCCATAGGAGGCAAAATACCAGTGTAGGACTTGGTCTAAATTCCAGCCCAAGGCACAAGACACTGCTGAGTGGCAAAGCCTTCCCAGGGCTCTGGGTGTTGCAGCTGCACTGTTTGTCACCACCTGGGCTGCTGGTGGTAAAAATAGATTGCCTTTCTGAGGTCTGGCTGCACAACTGATTGCAGCATAAGTGCAGTCAGGTCTTATCTCAGTCAGCTGATTGTTGCCTGGGTCATAAGCTTTCCTTCTGTTTGAGAAAATATTAAAATTCAATGTTAAAAACTGGTTGTGCAGTCTTCATTTACTAGTGATTTTTTCCCCTCATTTCTATCTTGCATATTTTCTTTTGATTTGTGCTTGCAGCTAGGAGACTTAATTCAGCTGTATTTCTTTTTCTCATGGATACTCATTTCACAACATGGTTTTGTTGTTACTTTGCACTAGACTGCTGTTAATTGCAGCTTTTCTTGTGCTTCCAAATCCTTTACTCTTACTGAGAACTCACACTTGCTAAATTTCAGAAAGTTATTGATGATTAAAGGCGACTGACCAGCTTCATAAAAGACTTACTGCTAGGGGAGGGGAAGCGGGAGGAGAAGGGCATCCTGGCATGAATCTCTGAAATGCGGATTTTCACTGGAGGATACTGCTGCTCAATGTGAAGCTTAAAAGGAAAATAAAAAAGGTGGGTGGGGATGAGAGGGGAAAAGTAAGTTCATGTGCTTGAGTTCAGGTATGAAAGCTGTGAACTTTTCTGATTTCGTGCCTGTGCTGTCAGAAATTGCTGCATGGCCTTTGATAAACCATCTCTAATTATTCTGTAAAGGAGGCTTTAGGATCACTTATTTTGTGACCATTAAGTCAAACTGGTAGGGTGCTCTGGAAGTGTGTTTAAGTTGTCAGATGTTCTCAATTAAATTGCAAGATCAGGGAGCTGATGCAAAGCTTCATGGTTTAGTTGCATAGATGTAATGGCAGGAAGATAAATTTAAGTTTGTTCATGTATCATTTAGAGTCAGGTCCAAAAAGATAATAAATATGTTTTGTAATGTGTTCATTTGCTGTTAGCTTTCTCTTTTCTTGTAAAAGGTAAAAATGCTGAAAATACTAAT
Organism: Molothrus aeneus; assembly: GCF_037042795.1. Lineage (NCBI taxonomy): Eukaryota > Metazoa > Chordata > Aves > Passeriformes > Icteridae > Molothrus > Molothrus aeneus. Next base: position 21,458,111 of record NC_089650.1, on the reverse strand, counting down.
AGCAGTGTACTTGTCCCATATGTAAATTCATTGTTATATATAATTGTTAAGATTTTTCTTGGGAAGTAACTCTCCAAGTTAAATTTCATCACTAAAATTTCAGAGTTGACATAGTTCATAACTGATGCTTTCCAGAAAACCAACATTATTTTTTTGTTTAATGTTAACTTTAGGAAATTGTTTAGAAAAATTCAATACTCACATTATAGGTACATAAAACTATTTTACAGTGGGTTTTATGCAGTCTTAAGTCCTGTACTTAAATTTAATTATTCTTCCTTTCAAATGTTAGTTTATCCTTGAGAGGTATAAGGATTCTTTAGTGATGCCACATGGTACCACTTGAAGCAGAAACTTTCAGAGGCAGTTCCTGGGGAACAGGTGTTATAAAGAGCTACCAATAAATTCAGTTTCCTGGCCAAATAGCTATAAGGGTAATGCCAAAAGAAGAATTGTCTGTTCTGAAGCTATCTTAACAAAGAAGACTTTAATGTTGACTTACTCTTCTGCTTTTGGGCTAGAGCCTTCAGAAGATGAAGGAATAAGTTAGAAGAGGATGTGTTTATGTAAAATAAAAGAAAAACAAAACAAAAACACATGTATCCTTTGATTTCTACCTCAGGTGAAAAAAAGATTGAAATTTCTCTTTGATCTTGTCCAGTGATTTATTTCTAATAATCTGTGGCTCATCCCAGTCCTTTTTTCCTAGCATAGATTGATCCAGATTTATAAAACTGAAGGTGTGGCTTGCAAATGAATAATATTATTGCCTTTACCATGATTCAGCAGTGTTCTGAGCCCAGAAGATCTTCATTAGTCCTTTCCCTTCAGATCTCAGGAGAACCCCATCTAATCCTTAGATGGAGGAAATTCTTCTTTCAGGGGAACCACATTATGTCTGTCCTTTAAAGAAATTACTGACACTACCTCAGCTGCTGTGTAATATCCAGCTGGAATGCCATCCAGGCTTGGACTGCTGCTATTTATATTTTCTGCCTCTTCTAAACTGCTGCTAGCTCATACCGTGTTTTCCTGTGTCGTATCTGTGACAATCCTACAGACACTCCATATCCTTTTATAAATTCAGTTTAGAATTCATAAACAGTACCTACTATTGCAATGGGCAGTTTAAGCACCACATATATTATTATGGTTTGGAGGGGTTTTTTTTCCTGTTGATTATTGAATAATGAATTAACATATTCTCTCTAAACCAGCGAATATTACTTTGCATAGAGCACCTTCTGTCTATCTGGGGACGTTTCATCAGTATGTGCTAATTGTCTACTTGCCCTCAGCTGTGATTGATGATTTATTGCTGTGGTTTGTAAGATTGTAATATTTTTTGGGTTTTTTTTTTAATACTGATATGTTACTTGAGAGCTTATCACTAAAGAGAGATCTACCGACTTGCAGGCATTTCTCTTTCTGCAAAGCATTGCGCCTTTACCTCTTCTCTTGGATTTACCCTCTGCTGCTTTTCCTCAGTGGTAGCAACAGCCCCCAGTGACCTCAGGAATACTGGTGTGCCCTTCATTACTCCTTATTGGAGCTCTGCTGCCAACCACGGCTTCTGTGGCTTTCTGGGGAAGCTGTCTTCTTCTTTCTTTAATGGTATTGACTAGTAGTTTTCTTTGCTACCTTTTTTCTAGAGACAAGTTATTTATTTTCCAGTAAGATAAACATTGTACTTTTTTCACCTCTCTTTGCAGTAAAATGTATTTTGACTGCGCAGCAGTCATTCTTCAGACCTCAATTTAAGAATTGGTATTCTTAGTACGAAGTGCAATTTCGATGGAATGCTGTCACAAACATTTGCTGTTCTAAACGGTCATTTTCACATTCCTACTTCTGTCACATTCATCTGCCCACCTCCTATTTTCTTACGCCTCAAGCATAAGGCACTCATCATTATTTTATCTGCCTTTATCCTGCTGCTTTTTCTTCTTTCAGTTTCAAAAACTTAAGATTTACTTCCAGTCAGTACACCCTGGCTAATTTTATAATTTCCCAAATTAAGTGCTTCACTTTCAAACCCCTGCACATTTACCTTTGTTTTTCTTCATGCATTTCTTCAAAGCCCTTCTTGTCTGGGATTTATGCTGAATAATTGGATATGCTTAGCCTGCTGCTGAGATGGACTCTGCCCAACACTGCTGGCTCAGGCTCACCGTTCCTATTTCATCCCTTTGCATCCACCAACGCTTTGTTCTCTGTTACCGAAGTGTCTTGCACAGTGGGGCTCTGTTTATGATGAAGGCCTGCACAGATTATTACAAGTAATGACAAATGGTGTATTTCTGTCCAGTGTTACAAGTCTTTGAGTCATTGATGGGATGGGTTTGTGCTGCACCCTTTTTCCTGTCAGGTTGCACAGATATGTAATATCTTGTCAAAATATTTTGCATTTACAGTTTGCTTTTATCAAAAGTATTTCTTTAATATTAAGCCTTTATAAAGATTTTGTTTCTGTTGTATCCACTGCTCCTAATAACATAGGGATTGTGTCTTTAATGAACCAATATTTTTTTTTGTTTTGTTTTGAGCCTTTTAGTAAATATTCAGCATAATCTCTTTTTTTCTTTCATTAGAAAAAAGTTGGCTCTGTTAAGCAGTTTGCCTCTTGAAAACCTTGAGTTTATTGCATTTTCTTGTTTATGTCAGGTTTGTTCCTTTTTTATATCACTCCAGACAATGATACTCAAACCTATTGCTTTTCTGGTAATAATTATGATGGAGTTGTTGCTTTCTTTTAAGGTAACTGCATGCTGTTGTTTCATGCTCTACACGGTAGATCTTGCATTAAATAGAAATTCACAATATGTGTGGATATTTCCTGTAATCAGTATCCAAGATGGCTGGGAAATAAATCTAGTACTGGTAGAAAATTCAACTGGAGCAAATGCTCTCTTGCTGACTGTGCTGTTTCCACTACTCTGTGGGTCCTTATCACATAATCACTGCTTGAAAATTTGAATTTCTTTTTCCTCTTTTAAGTCTGCTTTTCTATCTTTCAAACCTTTTTGTAACTAAATTGCACTATTGTTGCATGTTTAATTCCCCAAATGAAAAGTCAAGATAACATAAACTGTATTATTTTTTCTGCTAGACTTGCATACTTTGGCAAATTCAAATCCCTATACTTAAACGTGGTTTTCTGAACTGTTTCATTCAGGGTGTTCTTTGAATCAAAGGAAAAAAGATTTACACATTTCTTAGCTTGTTGGACTTGGTGGTCTATATGTTATTTTAATATTCCTTTTAAAATATGAAATGGCTACATAGGTATGTACTTAGCCTGTTTAACTGAAATTAAACATGCTTTTGCAGCACCATTAAAATTACGGGTTTTGTTAATTTTGCTAAATCTGTTTTAGTTAGCCCCTGGTTGACTCTTGAAGGACCTAACCTCTATTCTGGTTCAGTTACACTGCGTCTTTTTCATTTGGGTTTTTTCTCCTTCCATTGTGTGGAGGAGGCGGGAAGGGTTCATCCCCCTTCAAGTCTTGGCTCTTCAGCAGTCTCATGTATTCATGCGCAGTTAAGCCTTTGATCACTCCACCAAGTGAATGAAACAGGCTTGTAAGGAGTAGTGAACATGAATTTATCAGTTAGGTTGGAATTTTAGTCTTTTTTTATATAGTGTACAGTTTAGCTCAACCTTCCTGTTAGGGAGGTAAAACTAAAGAGTCTTAAAAACTTGTAACCAAACAGTGTTTATTTGGTGCCTGAATTCTTTTTGATAATCATGGGGAGGCAGGGAGTTTGTTGTTCGTTGTGGAATTTCACAATCCCATCTCTTGGTGTTCCCAAGAGCTGCCTTTCCAGACAGGTGCAAAAGTACCTTTTGTTGTGGTGTCCTGTCTCCAGCAATGGCTGTGTATTTACCACTTCACATAGTCAGAGATTTGTAGTAAACTAGGCATGTGCAGAATGATAGTTGCACATTTTTTCCTTCCTTTCAGCAACCACAGCTTTAGAGTTGTAGCTTTGGTATCCCTGTGTTTACCAGGCAGAGGCATACCTATCCTTGATGAACTGGTCTAATCTGTTTTTGAACTTGTTTATCTTTTTGCTAGTGCGCCATTCTTTAGCAATGACTTTTAGTTACTTGAGTGAAAAAAACCCCAGGTTTATGTTACATTTGAACCTGCTCTTCCTTCTTGGACATGGCTAAGAATCATTCCCTTATGTGCATCATATTGGATTTTGTAGGTTTCAGTCCCCCTTCAGTTCTCTCTTTTCCAAAATACTTAGACTTCTCTTATATACCAGTTCTTTACATTCCTAGTTATCTCTGTGGTCTGTCCATTTTTGTTTCTGGTTAGTTGTACTCCTTTCTTAAGAGGGTCATCAGACAATATTACCACGCACAATATTACAATGTCAGGCTACTACAAGAGTAACAGACAGACATCATGAACATTTGAGTTTCATTATGGATTTTTTTTGTAAATAACTGCTTACATTTTGGCTGTCCTTTTTTGTGCTTGCGGGGACTGCATGATGTTTCTGTCTAGGATGACTACTTATACCTTCCTATGAGTAGTAAAAGCTAATTTAGAATCTATCATCATGTATATGCATAGGTGAAAATATTTTTACCACATACATCACTTTGCACTTAACAGTAGTAATTTTCATCTCCATTTTACCATACAGTTATCCATGGCTCCACAGTTATCCATGGTGAGATGGTTTTGCAGCTTTTTACTATCAGTTTGAGGTCTGGCTACCCTGGATAATTTTACAAACTTCACAAGTTTTCACGTCTTATTGTTCACCCCCCTTCTTGACAGTCTCTATAAGGGCAGTTGAATAGCTTGAGTGTCTGCATAGGACCTTAAAATTATTGCTGGCGAGCCATTCTTTGTTAAAACTAAATGTTTATTTCTGTTCTTGTTGCATTCTATTTTTCCTTCTAGTTGAGGGTAATAAAATGCTCTGCTCTTACTTTCAAGTGCTTCTGTTCTAGCATAATCAGTTTCACATGTATTGAATAGGATTTTCCATGTTTAAGACATTTTCCAGCTCTTGGATTTCTTGTGGGTTTTTTTTCTATGCCATCCATTTTGAGCTGCAGTTTCCCTTTGTGCTTCAGCAGCCTGTGCAGCACTGCAGTTCTAACTTTTTATTGTTTCCTAATGCAGCCTTATTAGTGTAGCGTCTTCCAGATCATTGATTTGTCTGTTTGCTGAAATCTTGGAATCTAAATTTGTCCTTAGTTTCTTGACTTGAAGACAACTGTCCAGTTTTACTTCTGAAATACTATCCTTTATTATTTGATTTGCTTTCTACAAGAAGATATCATCATTGGCAAGAGATGCCTTTTTGTGATGCAGGTTTAAAGATTTTTATCTTTTTAATTGTGGGGTTCATTTTACTGATATTCTGTGTCTGGGTTTTTTGATAAGTTAAAATTGTTTGTCAGGAAATGTAAACTAATAGTTCTGTGTCCTTTCATGCTGGTTGTTATCTCTAGCCACAGTCACATAAACAATTTTTTTTCATTAACCAGTATCTGCACATTAGAATGGAAGTCTTTTCCTCTCCTGTTTCCTAAAGATGTCTTCCCACCTCGCTTTTTTCATCTTGGTCCCTTTTTGCAGAAGTCTTCCAAAATCACGTATTTCTTTCTCCTGTAACAAGCAGTATATATATATGTATACACACACACACGCACTTATTTATTTTTATTTTTTCTTGTAGCTTTCTGGAGTAAGTTGTCTCTTTGCATCCCACTTTCCAGGAAAGAGAATGAGGCTGCCTGCTGTTTCTGTTGCCCTTTCGCCTGGATGTTAAACCCGAGCCTCTGCCGAGCCTGCCAACTGTTTAATCAGAAATAGTCAGAAGGCCCTCCTTCCTAATATTGCAGCTGACTCTGAAGTCCTCATTATCTTACATCTGCATTTGTGCAGTGCAATTATACAGAAGCAATTATTTTCCTAAAAGCTTATAATTTAAACAGGAGAAGGAGAGAGTGTGAAAAATACATATAACATGTAAAGCAAAGACTTGTACCTGTATAATTAATGCCACGTATATTTCACTTTTTGCTTTCTTTGCTTTGTTAGTAACCTTCAGTTGTTGCTTTCCATTTTACTCCTTTTATGCATTCTTGACACTGGTATGGGAGAAGGGGCAAAACAAGAAGATGCCTAGAAAGCAAAGTAAAGGAAAAAGAAAGAAAACAAACCAAAGGAAAAACTTTGGAAGAGGGGAAGCCAAGAGGTCTGAGTATAGGGTATATAACCACTGATCAAGAAAAGATGGTTTGTATTACAGATAGTAGAAAATATGATCCTGCTGTGAATGTCCTGGTGTAAACTGGTTTGGTAATTGTTCGGCAAGGAAGATTGCTGAGGAGTCGTCTGAAAACACCTTACATTTGTGTACAAGCAATTAATTTCTGCTTCTAAGCAACTGTTCCTGCTCCTGCCCAGAATATTTTGGAAGGGCTAGTCAGCAGCTTCCATCTTCCCACCAGCAAAGCCATGTAGGATTCCAGTACTAAGAAGTACTTTGTCTGGGGACAAAGATACTATCTCTGTCAGTGCAGAGCCAAAGTGAGCAAAGTGAGCAGCTTGGGGCACTGGTTTTCACAAGGCTTTGTGCTTGTTCAGGAGGAGGAAGGTAGGTAGCTCAGGACATGTTTATGTTACAGCACTTACATGGAGTTGGGTACAAATCTGAAGGAAGCAAAAAAAAAGGTACTCAAAAGCATACTCTTATTATATATGGCAGTGTGGTGTCAGAAGAGTGGAAGAATACAGATTGCAAGGGGGAAAAAAGCCAAGCATAAAGCAAAAGAAATATTGTTGGTAGGTGCTGTAGCATTTTAAATGAATCAGAGCTGTTCTGCTGCCGCTGGTAGCTGTCCCCCAGCTGTTCACACTTCCAGGTTGGCTGTTACTTCATTTTGGTAGACACAGAATGATGAGCTGTAGCAAAGAAAAAATGGGCTGCTAATAGCAGGGAGAGGTAGAGACAATGTATCTGGCTTTAATACTATTGATAATTTAGTTCATGGGATGGAGTGTCTCCTCTAAATGGCACTTTTCAGTCTCTCCAGCCTATTCTAAGTGAGATATATGTGCCTTGTGGTCAGAGATGAATTGTGGAGATAGGACCTATGAATCAATCTTTGCTGTGTGGTCTCTTTTTTCCCTCTTTTTTTTTTCTTTCTTTTTTAACATTTAAGCCAAGAGTTGATTAGATGCCTGGCAATGATTACTATCCATTGGCACCTCCCACTGGGAGCACACTCCAAGTACCAGCCTTGAGCTCTTTCAAGCAGGGGAGGTTAAGCAGGCTCCTTACTGAGCAAAAGGAATTTCTCTTCCCAGGAGAGCTGGAGTGATGTTTCCCTGGCTAAGAATGCTATAATTCCTTTACAAGTGACAAGCAGGCTGCTACCATCTGCTGGCGAATGGCTGCAGGATGGTGGAGTTTGGGTGAAAATTTGCTGGTGGACCAAGAGAACAATTAGTCGTCATTATGCTGAATTTACACATTTCCTTGTAAGAACTTCTGTGATTTTATTTTGGTGTTAGAATGTTTCCTAGTTGTAGTGTACCTGTTTTTTCTTTTGAAGCATAAATACATGAGATATGTAGCTAACCAAAGCTACAGAAAGTACCAGCAGGAACGAGGCATTTTTTTACCTTTTAAGGCACAGCAGCAATGTCTTGAAAAAGAAGACTGAGACCATCCAGAAATTTTTTAAACACTTTTTTTTTTTGTCTTCCTGGGAACACCTGGGTGTGTTTGGAAACCATGTGGCACTACATGATGATAGTCTCTTTCAAAGATAAAGTGATAGACTCTGAAGTTGTTTTAGAACCACACATCTTTGTAGGGCGTCTGCTTTGTTCAGTCACTCAGGTGTGCCAAGAAGGAAGAACTTGAAAAAAAGAGTAGTTATTGTGTATGTGGTTCCCTCAGCTTCCCCTGAAAGAAGCAGATGGTTGGGGGTCCCGGGAGGTAGAAGAAATGGGGCCATTAGACTGTCAGTGGCTTGTGAAAAGCAGAAGCATCTGCCAGAATGGAGACTTGTTCAGCAGCAGGGGAGCCAGCAGCAGCAGATGATCTCTGCCTTGAGCTGTCAGTGGCATAGTCATCCACCTGGGAATTGCTGCTGTGGGCGTAACACAGGTAACCTTGGTAAAATCTCTGTTTGTCTGCCAGACTTCAAAAAAGGGGCAGTGAAGGCTTCAATGCACATGCACTGGCATCTTAACTACCCACTTTTACTGTCTAATCAGTCCTAAAATCACAAATAATTTTAAAGCATTCCTTACCCATTCTCAGCTGAAAATTTGTCAAAATGCCTGTCATGTTCAGAATGTGATTTTCAGAATAGCGACATGAACCATGCTAGATGCACCAAAGAGTAAGTTCAAAAAACAAATTACCTTTTGGAAAAGTATCAAAAATTTTGCTAGGGGTCTTGTTTTCTGTTGTGTCACACACCATACTCTTTTAAGACATGCCTGTTTAGTGTTAAGAAATATTTTATATAGCTGCAATTCAATCTCTGCTGCTGTAGTTCTTATGTCCTTATTGACTGCTCTGCACAGGACACAGTGTTCCAGGGGAGAATGACCTTCTGTTGCAACAGTGTGATGGTACGTAAAAGATGAGATAAAGTGGGGAGGGCAGAATGCCTCTGAGGAGCAAGACTAGAAATTCATATCTACATTCAAAAAGAATAGTCAATTTGGGTTCTCTCCTGTTAGAATAATTAATCCCAGTCAGCCACATCTAAAAACGAGAATAAAGTACGCAGGTCCAGAGCTCTGTTTCAGAACTCCTCAAGCTGCACTTTGTGAGTACTTGGCATAGGTGAATCTGGGACTGTTGCCAGTACATAATATCTTTCTAGAGTTGACTTCAGAGCCAGGAAAAGACATTTTCTATGGATAAAGTTTGGTTTTACTCCCATGGGAGAGTGAATTACGTTGCAGTTTGGCTAGTGGTCCACATATTTCGGTGTGCATTTCAATATTGGTTTAGCCTCTTTTTTTAATCTTTGGAAACTTTCATTGATGTTCTGACAGGCAATAATAAGCTGCTTGTGTGTCTCTTTCTAGGCTTCAGGGATACTTCCCTTGCATCATAAATACTGCAGTAGTTTGTTGTGCTTAGAATATAGACGTGATTTAGTGGGAAGTACTGAAGATCAGGCTCAGGATGCTTTGGCACACCCATAAAGAGAAGGTGTTACTCAAAACTGCAGTTGTAGATGTCACGAGAACTGACATCTCACAAGCTTTTCTGTTAGTTGCATCTGCTTTGATTTGAAGAGGGCCTCCTGGTTTATGGCTGGAGCTAGTTTTGCTTTCATCTTCATTCAGGCATTTAAATACAAACTATAGTCATCTCTGCAAAGCACAGAATAGTAGGAAGAACAATAACTGTCAGATATTCTCAGAGGGTTTGGAAATACTGTAATCAGCCCCGTTTACCATGCTGAGTGAGGAACTTTGCTGTGGCTGTTAGCTTTGGCCGCGTCGGTTCTGCAGATCTCCACTGCAGCGTGCGTGCTGATCAGGGATTGAAGACACGTGGGCCAGGGGCTGTGGCCGTGTTGGCAGATGAGTGTCCCCGTATGGTGGGAATGCCGGGCTCGTGTCCGGTGCCAGGTGCGCTGCTGGCTTGGGCACAGCTGTTCGTGTGCGGTGCAGGTGCAGCTCACTGGTAGTGGCAATAGAGCAGCCTGGTTCAACACCAGCTTTGCCAGCAGCAGCAGTGATTTTAGATCATGTCATCATCCCTGTGTGCAGGCAGGGACCAAAGGCAACTTCTCACAGCCTGAACTCAAGGTGAATTGTACAAATTATACAGGGCCTTATTATGGTGTTCGTTGTATTTAGCAGAATAAATAAAATTCCTGTCTTTTTAAAATGTGACTCAAAAATTATGGTAGTTCCTCTCTTTGTTTTCTGCCAGTAGTTAATTACTTTTTAATTTTTAAATAGTAGCAGTCTCCTAGCTTTTGGTGAATTCTACCATGTATGGCTACATCTTTTTTTTAAGGGAAAAATGTCAACTTGTCAGAAATCAGCTTTCTTCAGAATCAGATTAGTTAATAAAAATCACTTAGTGTATACATTCAAGAAATAAAATGGCTGTCTGAATGAGCTGTGAATTACTTCCTTAGGTCATTTCTTAAGTCATTCAGGATGAAGTAAACGGGTGAGAGACTTTCTTTCTGCTTTCACAATTGTCTGATGTTATGGTTGAATACATCATTAACTAGTTGAGTTAATAGGATTTGACTATTGCAAATTGAACGTGGTCATCAGATCAGTCTGAGCTATTTTGACAATTGTATGAGCATCCTTGTTGCACTGCAAGTGCGGGTTTTTTTTTGGACATGGGCCATTTCTGTGATGATGAGGTATTTTCCCACAATGGCATCTTCTGCTCCAGATAAACCCTTTTTGATCACTTGTGAAAAAACTTTGAACTTGGCCATGATCATCTTCAACTGCTTGTGATAATGACAGTGATGTAACCAAATTACTTTTATGGTGGTGTCTTCTAAATCTTTATTTGTTATGCTAATTCTCCTTTTAAAGCTGCTGTAGGTTCAAAACCACTCTTTTTCCTCCTATTTTAATAGTGATGTCATTGTCAGGTACTGAAACACAGGCCAGTAAAACAGATTTGAGAACTATTCCGAATTGTTTCTGAATGGCTGATCATTTGTATCTCTTGCCTGCTTAGCACAACTGAAAAGTTCATAGTTAGAAAGAGCTTATGTTGTTACTTGTTTGAAAGGCCTTTATTTGCATGGTGTAGAAAGACAGAGTTTAACGTGATTCATCAAAAAAATTGTGCTGGAATGTGGTTGATAAAATTCCCAGGAAAATACAGGTATTCAGAAAAATGGCTGCAATCTTCATTACTGTTTTTTGGTTTCCCTTTCAGAAATGTTCCCATTGCCAGGAACCAGGAGCCACCTTAGGCTGCTACAACAAAGGCTGCTCCTTCCGATACCATTACCCATGTGCCATCGATGCAGGTAGGAACACATGGCAACTGTATTCCATAATTACTCAACTCATACTACACTAAATAATTCTGAGGTGCTTTACAAATTACTCCCTCTCAGTTTTTCTCCTACTGTGAAGATAAAGTAATAAAAATGGTGAGAAACGACATGCAATAAACAGCATACAGTAACACGCTGGGACAAGATGGAGCTTGTAATGAAAAGGAGTCTGCCTGAAAGAGCAGAAGAAGCCTGGCTTGGGGGAGTGCAGCTACAGTGACTGAAATTTGACTGCAGTGTGAGAACTGATCACTCATTTTTTACCAAAAATAGAAACCCTTTGTTAAAAGGATGTAAGTAAGCAGCAAGGGGGTTTCTTCTTTCAGGGTTATACTTCTATGGGTGGTCCTAGTAAAGATTTCCAGTGTTTGTGTTTGTAGAATCATCAGTACCATTTGCAGCACAACCATCCTTCTCCCTCCTAAGAAGCACTTCAGCCAGTCTCCTGAGTAGGTCCAATTTTCATCTTTATACAAGCTAATTATTTGGATGATACTATTTCCAGCTATGAGCCTGGGCTTGTAGTTTGGTGGGTTTTGTGCAGTAATGACAGTTTCTCATGGAGATAAACTTTGTTCTTGGGTAAAAAAAATTCAATCTCAGAGTAAATAATACCCCACTTTTCCAGTCCCCTGTAACTCACTTCTGTCATACAAAATTTAGTCGATAACAAGCAGGAAAGGATTCAAGATTACAACTCTAGACTGGAAAATAATTGCAAGCTTCTTGTTTGTTATTCCAATTCCACAGCAACCCACTTGTTCACCACCCATTTTATGCTGTTTTCCAAGTATTTGAAGTAGGAATGCTCATTTCTGTATGACTGCATTGCACCTCTCACTGTGAAGTCCCACCCTATTGGAGATGTGCATTTTATTCTAATAGGAATGTTATTTTTAAATTAATATTGCAGTGGAATATTCTAGTGCCACAGTACTACTAGCAGAGAGAATTCTTGACTTCACATAAAAGAAAGATTATTCAGGTTGCAAAAATCACATACTCAAAAAAATACCAGAAATAAAGGTGTCCATTTAAGTATACTTTTGGTCTTTTATGAATCTATCTTATAGTAATCACCTAATTAAAGGTTGATATGTCTTTTCATAAGGCCCTACCTCAGCCTGTAGGATGGAGGGGTACTCATTCATGAACATATGTTGTCCTTGCTTGATCTGTGTCTTACTGCAGATGATTCCTTCTCAGTTCTGAAGGTAGAACTGGGAGATTTCCTATAATGTTAATCTCTGTCCTGCCTGAGAGTTTCATGAACATTAATAAACTTGCTTTTGTACAGTGTGTTTGAGACACACAATCACCAATCAGATTCACATTCATGTTGTGTTTAGTATGTATTTGTTTCTGGTTTGTGACTTGCCCTTTTCAGTACCATGAAAAAACAAAAATTATAGTGAATGTTCCCAATAATTTGAGGGCTTAATTTAAATTCATGTTTTGCTAGATACAGTATGTAGCATTTTCTGGGTTCTAAATTCAGATATCAAAATTCAGATACTCTCCTTTTCCTTCAGCTATATTAACTCTACTCCACTTCAGCAAATGTAGGATTCTCCAAAATGAGAAACGTACTGAACAATCATGACTGATTCCCAAGAGCAGTTCTGTGTCATGCATGGAAGAGGCAGCATCATGTACATAACCCAGTATATAATCATACTATTTAGTCCAATTTAAATGTAACATGTCTGCTATATAATGTGTAGACATGGGTTAGATTAAATTTGGCTTTTTTTCACTTTTGTCTTGACTTTGCAACCTGTGAGATTTTTTTTAGAGTAGCTTTTTGTGTTCAAGTTCCAAGGCTATGCTTACTTCTTTTAATTTTGTTATGAGACATCATGTTGTCATGTGGCCATCTGTTGGAGTGCACAATTCCAAGCTAATTTCCCTCCTTTGAGTAATACAGCAGTAATAAATTGCAAGAGCTGCATGGAGATGGGATACTTGGACTGTGAGGTTTCACAAACATATTTAAAAAATAGTGGAGGAGTTGGTAAAACTGGTGAGTCTCTGGTTTCACTTCAGGAAGAGTACGGTGTAGTGAGAACAAAATACTTCATTGGTGCTTTTAAAATACATTTTCCTATCTGTTTGTTCCTTTTCATCTGTATGTCTGATGTGTTCTCTTTGGCTTCTCATACCAGCCACAGGTCTTTTATCTAGTTGCTCTCAGGCCTCTCTTTACAAATTTCTTACTCCAATCTCTTTGTAAGACCCAATTCCTCCTAATTCTATCTGACTTTTCTTTTTTCCTTTTTTCTAGCTCTTACTCTGACTTCCTCCTCTCTGCTCTTACTTCACCTCTTCCTCTCTTGTTTTTTCTAGTTCTTTCTCCTCTCTGGGCTTTGTTACTGCCATTTGGTTCTCCTAACTCAGCTCCTTGTCACACCTCACCCTGCTAGTCCTGGTTTGTTCTTGTATGTTGTCCTTTATATTCTCTGTTTCACTTTTCTGTGCCTTTTTCCAATCAGTTCTTTGTCTTAGCCTCCTGCTGGCACTCATCCTTAATTCCCTGCTCCTGACTTCCGGTAGCACTGGTCTCCTTCCTGCTAGCCTCCATTCTTTCTGTATCTTGGCTGCCTTTCTCAGTACTGTTTTCACTTCTGCCTGCTGGACTAGTGCTTCCCATTTTGCAGTTTTGAAATGGTCACTTTCTTCTTTTGGGTTGCTTGAGTGTTAGAAATGTCCCCTGACAGCTTCACTGCTTTTGGGACTGGTGCCTGAATCTGAGGGCAGAGGTTCATTTATAGGAAGGGCCTGATCACCCCCAAACAGAAGTATATTTGGTGGAATTTTTAAAAGCTACTAGCTAGCTTTTAAAATCTGAAAGGCCGTGCTACTAAAATCTAATAGGCCTCTTCTGAGGATGTGTACATGAAAATCCCCATATTGCTTTTCAGGGAGTTCTGTTTGCTGGTTTTATGGTAGCTGGCAAGGGCATGCCTTAGCTAAAGTCCAGGTCCTACTGAAAATCAGAATATTGTAGAGCTTTTCAGAGAAAAAATCCTGGGATGTTTATCATGGGCGGAATAACTTTTTTCCAAGAAAGAGTTTTAAGGAAATTGTTGGGCTGCTTCTGCTGAAGTTTTCAACCAAAACAATTAAAAAAGCCCCAGCTTGAAGTAGATTCTCAGCATTTAAAATTTCAGCCTGATGGTGTGACAGTAAAAGACCTTGTTTGCAAGGTTGGTTTTATCTGTGGGTGTAATCAAGCTGTCTTAATCTATAGACACTCTTCAATAAATCTGTGTAAAATAACCAAGCTATATGGCATAAGGTCTGGTTTTCATTTATGACCAAGCAGAAAATGTAGGCTTCCTTGAGAAACAAATCAACATTATTTCTCTTTGCTCAGCCTGTAAACCCTTTTTATTGGTTTTGCAGTTCTACTGTCTTTCTGTAGTGAAACTGTACAGGTGCTTCTCAGCTTCCTTGAGCTCAGTGGTAGTTCCATTTTGAAATCAACCATCCTGCTTTGAAGGATGGTGCCACCTTGCTTTATTTAGGATCTGTCACAGATCTGTTCTGAATCCTCAGAAGTTTGTGTTAACATTTGCAAGGGCTTTCAGGCTTTTGGAATATGTATGACTGGTTTTGTATCTCAAAGAAATAAAGCCAAACAGAAAACACTTGCTGGAGTGTTTTTTAGGGTATGTTGAGTCATACACACTTGGTTTGTCTGAATTCCTGGAAGTGACCGTGCCTTGGTTGAGATGAAGTACCCGTGTTGTATTTCGAAGCAGTTCAGTGTGAGCTGAAGCGTTTCTGCCTTTGCATCCATGTGGGTTAGGAGTTGGTCCCAGTCAGTTACTGTGCATCATGAAAGGCAGAATGTTTTTGGGAAAGGGCTGGAGGCTGCAGTGTGTCAAATGGCTTCAGTTCCTTGCAGCACTGAAGGCAGCCCTGGGCTGGGACCTGGGCTCTGGCTTCTGCACCAGTGGTCAGTGTCCAACCCCACCCTGGTGAGGGGCCAGGCTCTGCCCCACTGTTGCTAATGGAGTGCTGTGCAAGGCACGTGGCTTTGTAAGTTGCCAGTTTGTACATATGGATGCTTTTATATAGCAGAATTCAGGCTGTCTTTTAATTTCCTTTCACAGAAAATAGTCTTTGGCAATATAGGGTGTAAGAGAGCTGAACATTTCTTATCCATTTACATAAAAATCAAGATCAGTAGTCCCACTTAAGTAATTTTTGTATGGAAATGACTGTGGTTAACATTGTCTGTGTTTGGCTTTCATCTGTCCAAATTTATGAAGAGCCTCTGATGTCTCAAGATAACTTAGTCCTAGGGATGTCTCCATGGAAACAAGATCTTTGTTTTCTGAAATTTTATATCCTCTCCCTCTGCTTGTTCCTCCCCACCTGGAATCAGATCCTGATGGTTGCAGCACACTTGTTCCTACAACATATATCCAGGCAGTTCCACTTACAGAAGATTTTTAACTGTAAATTAGGAAAAGATTAACAGGAAAATAAAATGAATTTTCAGAGAACAGAAATCCTGTGTCTTCACAAGTATCATTAAAGATGAGTAACAGGCAGAACACAGAGGGTGAGACAAAAGTATGAAGCTTACAGAAGAATAATTGCTTCTATTAAAAGTGTTTTAGGTTTTCCCTGACTACTTTATGGAGAAAAATCTGTGGAAACAAGGACAAGTCTCAGTTCTTTTTGCTTTCTGCCACAATGAACTGATCATAGCTCTGTGTCTGCTGACTTCATGACAAATTGTAATCTGTTATATAAAATACTTGGAACTGCTAACCAAAATCCAGGCCAGCTTTGTAATGATGAACAATTTCTGCCTTATTGGTATTCAGCTGATTTTCTGCAGTGTGCTGATGACATTTTTCATAGTTGTCCTTTAAGAGAAACAAAAAAAAAATTGCTATTAATTGGATCTGCTATTAGTATTTGCAACAAAAATGCTGACCTTAGTAGGAAATGGAGCTCCACACACAGATCAGGCATTAGGTACAAGGTTTCTGGCGCTTCTTCCTGATCCTTGTAGAATCTTCCTTTCTGATGTACTAGCTAAAGAACTGCATTCATTACCAATGTTGAGTTTCCAACAAAGAAGAAAACTCCATTCTGTTCTAACATACTGTGTATGTTTTTGATGATTGCTCTGTATATTTTTGATGATTGCTGTATTATGCAGTGATAATTCATGCTGTAGTCTAAATGTATGATTCCTGCCCTTATAATGAGAAGACATTTTATTTATTTCCTGTGATTTGCTAATGCTGCATTTGAAATTATCTGTGGCAGGATTAAGGGTTTTACTCCCCTTTGCTAAAATCTCTCAAGTAACTTAGCCTCTTGCATGCTGTTTCCCTTTGATTCAGGCCAGAGGCATTCATGTTAAAACATTAAGCAATCCCTAGCAGAGGGATGCTCTGCTAAAGCTTGGGTATCTAGAAAGCTTTTCCCTCAAGCTTTAGTTCCAGTCTCCTGCTGTCTGCTAAACTCTTCCAGCAGATCGAAACAGCAGGTAGCACTGGTTATGCTACATACTTAAGAGCGTTTTAAATTAGCCCATCTTAGTTACCATTGCACTTCTCTACTTGTGAGCCCTTGGGTGTGTTGGAGTAGGCAGGAGGTCAGAAGCACCTTGCTCAATTCTCCAGGGCAGCATTGCTCGCTCGTGCTGAGGTGGGGATGGGTGCTTGGTCCTGCCCATGAGGTGACAGCCTCGGGTCAGCCTCCGAGGCAAGAGGCCACTGGAACCGAGCAGTGTCAGGCGTTTGGGCAGGTTGAGTGGTGACCCTGCAATTCAGGGTGCCCAGGGGAGGCAGCTGAGTGCGCTGAGGGGAGTGCTGCTTTTCCTGTGGCTGAAGCTCTGAGAGCTGCCGACTTGCATCACTTAGAGGCAGAGTCTGGGAGGGGGGATGTGAGGAGAAGCAATCCATACTCTGGCAGTGCTGCTAAATAAGTGCTCTGCAAATGGCAGTATTGCTTAATTTGTTCCTAAATAAGCAGTTCCATATAGGTGCCTCACTTTACATAATACGTTTAAATAATTACCTGAATCATTTTTTAGATCATAAAAGCTTCACATATAAGATTCATGAAAGCAGATCTAAAAGCAGCATGAGTGACCAGACTACCAGACATAGTGTCACAGTGTAAACTTACCACCAGGACTTGTGATTGCAAGTAAACACCATACCTAGAGACACACACCCCTGCTCTCCCTGATGCTGGCAGGGCCTTGGGGTAAGGGTGAAAGGCAGCATTTGTACTACGGAATGCAGGGATTGTCTGTTCAGATTGGATGAATGTGTCGATCTTCTGTGTGCTAAAGCAAAGAAGGCTGGAATAGCTGAAGGGGGTTGGGATGCAGGATTTGTAGGCTTGCTGTTGTCATTCTTACTACATACAGATCATTGGGAAAACCGAGGTTGCTTGGTAATCCAAGCAACATTGTCACTTGGGGTGTTCAGTTACTTTGTTTGCTAAAACTTTGGGGCTGGAAGGAGTGAACCTGCTAATAATACACAGATCAGGCATTAGGCAATGAACCTGCTAATAATACACAGATCAGGCAATACTGACAAAGTATTCCTATAAGAGATCTTTGAATGAAAAATGTGTACCTGGAGGCAAGATTAACACATGTGATGTATTATTCAAGTTGGTTTTCATTAAAAAAATAATGCATTGCTGTCTTCTCCTCCTTTAGATTGTTTACTAAACGAAGAGAATTTCTCAGTGAGGTGCCCCAAGCACAAGGTAAGAATCCTCTCCTGGATTATACCTGGGTCTCTTGTTGCCCTCTTCTGGTTTCTAAATTTGGATTAGTAATTTTATTACCTGGATAATGTCTGTAGTTAGAGATGCTTTTAGTTCAATTATTCTGTGATATATGCTTGTGGTATATTCTGGGGGCAAACATCAACTCAAGAAGACTACAAGTTTAAGAAGATAAAATTTTTGTTCCATCTGCTCAATGTTTCTTTAGGTCCTTGATGACTGTTCAGAAAGCTCAGCTTCATTTCCTGAATTCTGTGATATAATCAGTATGTTGCTTGCTATTCCTGTTTGAATGTTTCATTGGACTGTTGGGTTTTCTCCTTGGATTTACTGATGATGCAAGAAAGAAGAAAAATGACTTTATGAAAAAGTTCTCCTGGTTTTTGGAGACATCTTGTCCTAGTTTACCGGTCAGTAGTAATTGGACTGAGTCCAGCCACTCAGCCTTCAGTGGGTCTGTGGGGTTCTTCTGTACATCTTTGGTTCATCAGAAGACCCCTTTGCTCCTTCTGCCCAGGGTCTGGGTGTCCTTAATGATTGTCCCCAGAGCCTACAAGCACAGTGGTGCAGAGGGCTGTCTGTATGGCAAGAGGGGACAAGGTAGACAATACCTACTCTCTTGTAGCATAAGTAATGGGTTACAGTGCTGGAAATACCCTCCCAGCCCTTAAGGGAGGATACACCCCCAGGAGGTTGTGGATACCAGTCTTCCAGTTTTAAATGGTCAGAGAGTATCCAGAAAAAAACAGCTGTTCTTGTTGCCAGTTGAATACAACAGTAATTGGGCAAGAGTTTGGATGGCTTGTGCTGAAAAGGAAATGATAATAGGGAAGAATTGTGTTGCTTTTGAGCAGGGATTAGTCTCCATCTAGTTCTTGTCTGCAGATCCCTGCCTTGAATTAGACTGACATCTGGTGGTCTTTTGTTTTCACAGCTTATTCTTAATCTGTCTTTTGTAAACATACAGGAATTAGCCTCATGTTCCTTTCTGGATGTTCCACCACAAAATGATGTATTTATACACACGTATTTAAAATGTGCTGGAAGATTCAGTGCACATTCAGGCTCTTATCCAGAATTGGCCTACTTTTCATTATATAAAAGAAAATAAATTATTCTGTACAACTGTGGAATAATGTTGACAATGTACAGCAAGCTTAAATTAATGCATTAATGCTACAAGAACCTGCAGATCTTGCCAACAAACCGGGAAGGATGAGCTCTCCTTTCTGTGTAATGTAACTGCCTAAGTGCCACCCTCTGCCCGACTTTGGATACTTGGCTAAAGATAATTGGGTATGTCCTGGGTTTGGATGGGATAGTTATTTTCTTCTTGGTACTTAGTTGCCAGCTGGGGTTAAACTATTACAGAGAGTTGTGTATTTGAAGGCTGTTTTATTTTTGCTGCCTGTTGCCCGAAGTATTCCAGGGAAATACAGTTTTACATAGATGGCTTGAGTCACTGCTGCTGTATGGGAGCACTTTGGAGTGATGGTGCTCAAACCATGAAAGGAAAGAACTGGTTTAGATTCAGGCAAAGAATCCGCTTTTCAGAGAAAATTCTGAGAAAGCACATGGATTTCTAAAGTAATCTTGAAGGATGGGAGTGGGACAGCTACCAGTTAAGTTCTTAACAGTTCTTCATGAGGCAATAAAATTTTTAATTCTATTCAGAACTATCCCACTGCAGATCACTTTCTTTATTTTGTCAAAAACATAACTTCAACACCAGCAGCCTTTATTTGACACTGAAGTTTGTTGGCTTTTGCTTAGTAAAGACAAAAATAATTTATTTGAAGCCAAGTAGAGTTTTCTTTGCTTTCTTTCTCTGCCCTCACTGCGTATATCACTAATCATTATTGGTTTGTTCCCAATCTTTCTGCAGTGCAGAATATAAGCTTACTCTGTTCCTTCCATTCCAGTGGCTGGAAAGGGGAATTCCAGACAGTGACAATGCAGGAACAGGAAGGCTGAAAACCATTGCTCTAGAATGACTGGGAACAAATTGCATCAATTTTTTTGCATTATACAAGTATGAGCAATTGAGAGGAAGAAAGACTTTCAATTAGTTTGTTGAATGCGATGCTTTTAGGTAACACCACCTTAGTCCTGTTAGCAAATTAGTAACTGTCTCATAGCTCACTCTGCTGTGCTGTAGCTAATGGGTGGAGGAGCTAACTTTATAAATCTCCAGCATTGAGTCCCCCAGTCCAGGGCTGTTACCCTTTGGCAGTCTGTGCCTCACACCGGTAAATACACTTCATCACAGAAAGCGGCTCCTGGAGAGCAAAGGTGCTTCTTACCTCATTAACTGTGCTTGACTCTTAGGGCATAAGCAAGCTGAGTCCAGAGGGAACTGGTCCTGCCTTTCCATGTGCTCCCCAGTGAGCTTTTCCATTTCCTTCTGTCAGGATTGATGTTTCAACCATCCATGTCCTGAATGTGCTACTTATGCAAAATATCAGCTTTTATCCCAGTGAAAATGCTGTCTGAAAACTGTCATCTTTTGAAGGGTTCCTCTCACAGATCCAAACGGCTCTGTCTGCATCACAGCAAGTGAGGTTGCAACAGACCTGATGAGGATGCTGAGCTGTAGAGAGACTATAAAAGGGATGGGATACCTCACCTTTTGGTGGCTCAGCCATCTTAGATTGTCTTAAGCCATCTGTTTGGGCAATTTTCAAGTGATGCTTCTCAGCTTGTTCTACCTTTTTGTGTTAAATTCTGTGTTTCTTAAAATTAACCAGGCTTTCATATCTCACTCTACTTTTGTGGAATTACTTGCTTTTGTCTTGGAGAAAACTCTGTCTGAAAAGTCTATTTCTGACTCCAATACTGACTTCTCTCTCTCTCTCTCTCTCTCTCTCTCTCTCTCGCTTTCTGTATGTTCCCTTTCCCTACCCCTGTCTTCCGTTTCTCCCTCATTTTCTTTTTCCTTCTCTGTTTGGCTTGCTGGTTTGTCAGCCCCTCCTTCCTTGCTCTTTTCCCTCCTTGCAGAACAAGATGGTGAAAGGCAGCCTCAGCACAGAGCAGTCGGAGCGGGGGTGAGGGGGGAAGTGTACTCCTGGGAATGGATATAAAAGCAAGCACAGGTGAGTGGGGAAGAGCTTCCAGTTCCACCTGCTGTCTTACATCCAGTGCCTTCCCCATTTCTGTGAGAAATTAAGGTGCTTTTATATATATTCAGAAAGTTTGTCATATTTTTTTCTCTGCTACCATCCTGGGTTTTTTTTTGTATTTCTGCAGCAGTTCCTTCTGTTAAACAATGAAAGGCAAAGCTTATTAGCTGTTACAACTGCCTGATTACTCTCTCAGCTAAATGAGTCGCAGAAATCTCCTTTTGTATCATGTCCATAAGGCTTTGAAGGTGTTTTTCTGTGAGTCTCAGAGTAGTTAGTAAGCTTCTGTATAAATAAAGTCATCAAAGTATCTTAAATTCTATATGTAAGAAATAAATAATATTGATGAGTTCAGGATTATTGTAGGATTCCCATTTTCTGGAAATGTAGATAGATCCAGGGATATGTAAATAAGTCTTAGCAGGTGTTTCTTTTGGCCCAGCTTTTTTCTCTATTTTGCAAACAGACATGGGGCATAGAAGGTAGAACTGTATCCAGAAGTGGTCACAATTCCATAACTTTGTAATGTGCCCCAAGTTCCTCACTGCAGTTCCTTTCTGCCTCCTCCTTTGTTTAGGCCCAGCGTTCATGCAGCCAAGTGAGAACTTGGTTGGGAATTCAGTTTGTCTGAAACAGCTTTTTGCCATGTTAGCATCAGAGCTGGGTCATTTTCCTAATCTGGTTCACTGTGTGGCTGGGAAAATACACTGGCTCAAGGAGGGAGTAGCACTGAGATGGGAGTTAGCACCCAGGGAATGGGATGAGTTTGGGATTCCTTATTTCTTACTCAATTGCAAGTGCACTGCAGTTCAAAGGCAACGGGGTGGATTAAAATGAAATAAGTGTTTGGTTTCAAGTTAATACTTGTTGTCACCCTGTCCATGAAGCTGCAGCCCAAGAAGGTCTCTTGCCTTCATTTCACTACTGAAATGCATTTCTCACTCAAGCTATTTGCTTCTCTGTCTTTTTTCTTGCAATCATGCAGAGGAAGTTGCTCTTTTGTGTCAGTTCTTGGAACTGCTGATGGTAATCCCCTTCCTTTGTTACCGTTCCCTTGCTTCCCAGGCACCTCTCCTGACTTAAAATCTTTCTGTTTTTCAAGTAAAGTAATTGTGAAGTACTTCTAATGGTGTTCTGTGTGAAGGATGAGAGATTAATTGGAAGATTGTGGGGTTTTGGTGCAGTAGCACAAGACAGGTAGTGTCCCATATAAACACTTTTTGCAGATTGACTGCTGACTTGCTTTAGCTCAGCTGTGTTCTGTGACTTTCTATTTTTAATAGCATTCATTCCTGGCTATGGAGTGTTGTTTTAACAGTTACCATGTAAACAGCGTTTAACAGTATTCAGTGTTTGAGTAGCTTTCTCCTTCCATGGTAAAGGTCATTGGGATTCCTTTAAGCTTTTCTCTTTTCCTTAAAATGTAACACGCAATGTAATTCATAATGTTAAAGCAGGACAAGAATCCCACAGCCAAAGTGCCTCTTGTGGCTGTTTAACACTAGGGAAGTGATTTTTGGGCCATTCCTTTAAGGTGCTGGTGAACATTACTGTGTCCCAGAGACCTTTACACAGCTTTGTTCCCTGCATTATTTTCCATTATTTTCTTTTTTTATATATCATAGGAATGTCTTAAGACCTTGCAGGCTGTGGAATCTCTGCACTGTATTCACTGTATGCTCTAGATATCTCTCTAAGGCATCATGTCTTTTGAAATCCACTTTTTGCCTCAAATAATTCTTACCAGAAGGTCCTATTTAGCCACCCCCTTTCAATGTTCAGAATATCTTAAAAATTAGATTCTCAAATTCCAACCTGATCTTGCATTTCAAAATAAAAGCCATGCAAATCTAAAAGGTCCTTATAACAACAACAACAACAAGAACTTGTTGTATTACTGTGGTAATTAAAGAACTTGAGGGGAATTCTGTAGCAGCCGAAGTAGTACTGGAACTGTCCTTCTGCTGGCCTTAGTGTAAGATACAATGGGTACTCAGTTGTGAGATTATTGGGCTGTTTTAGTCCTGGTTCACTCCCAGGCCTAGCAAGTTAAGAAGAATCCTGCGTGTTGGATAACATCCAAGCAAGTCAGTGTATTCTGTCTTCATTGCTTCTCTCTCCCTGAGCCAGTTGCCTCTAGAACATTTGGATCAAGTCCAGATCTGGAGAGTGACTGTGAGAGCAAGTCTGGTGCTCTGGATCTTGTCCAGGAATGAGGCAGGACTCTCTGTGAGTTGAGCCTGTTTCTTCCCTGAGCCAGTGCCTAATGCTCTGGACCAATTCCAGGCATGGGCAAGCTGCAGTTGTACAGGAGCCAGAGAGCAACACGGCCCTGACACTCCCTCAGCGAGGGCTCGCCGTTGCGCGGTAATGAAACCACAGAGGGCAGCTGAGCTCTCTGGGAACCTCCCCCTTTCCTCCTCAGCTGCTGCTCCCTGACCTTGCCCGTCTGCATTTTGTGTGTGCTTGCCTGACTCTTCACTCACTCGCAGCCTGGCACCTGGATGGGGGATATGTGCAGCCAAGAGTTGGGCTTGCTGGGATGTAATCTAATTGGTGTGCTGATGATCAAAGCAGTATTGACTTCTCCATCTCACTTAGTTAGAGTTCCTGGAGTTTAATTGCCAGCTATGAACAAACATGGGTGTTACTTTGCTCCCAGGCACACCTCTAATTCCGTTAGCTGCTTTCCATATGCATCACTTCTGGTGTAAGTTCTTTTCCCAAGCTCACTAGCTGGTAGGAAGGGATTTATCTAAATCATATTTAACCTTACTAAATAAATAAATAAATTGCTGTTGGGCTCACTTGTGGTATGGGATAAGGGAAGGAAGGAATACATTATTTCAAGCTTTGCTTTCTCTCTATGCAGAATAAGAATGAGAACCCTAACTTAGAGAAATTAAATTTTAACTTTGTAACTTCTCTTTTGAGCTGAGCCTCCACCAACTTAGCAAACTCCTGAAGTTCATTTTCTCACCTCGGAGAATTTCTGGACAGGGAGAACATGTGCCAAGCACTTGGACGTTTCCACATTTGTCTTGAAAGACATCACAAGCTTAGTCCTTTTATGAACTGTCTCTGTAATATGAAAATTAGATCCAAAAAGCAGCAGAAAGAAATATCACCTGCCCTTCGATTAGTTAAACCACACACAGCTTTACCTTTAGCTGGTGAAATCTGGCAATTTCCCAGGATTGGTTCCTGGACTCCTGTAATTTTGACACTAGTTGCACTATCTGCTATATATTCACTGGAAACCACCACTGGATGGCCCATAGGGAAACATTTGGATGCAGTCCCTGATGGCATCCCAGGAGCTGTCACCATCTTGGGACATGCTTGGCCCCTCTCTTTCCCAATCTCACGGTCAGTGTGAGGAGTGGACATGAGGTGAGTGAGCTCCTGCCTTGCTGCTGAAGGTAGAGGTGAGTGCTGTGCCATTGTGGTATGGATCATCCTGTTATCACAGACCTTCAGAACTGGGCTTGCTTAATTTTTTTTTGCTGGTTGTTAAATGAAGAGTTTTTATCACATGGATTAGCTTTCGTGAACTACTCGCCATTGTGTATATCTGTTTTCAGTCCACAAAGCTAAAGAGCTCTTGGTGTTGCTGCTGTGGTAGGCTACTGAATGGGTTTTTCCAAAGCCTGAGGGGCCTGTTTGCAAATGGAGGGAAGGAACCATTCCAATATTATTTTGACTTTGTTTTTCAGGTTAGGCTGTTGAGATAAAAAGCGGTGGACATTCGTGACTGAATGGAATCTCTCCCACTGTGCAGCCATGCCCCCTCTCGACGTGCCTGCCAATGCCAGCACTTCCTTCATAAATTCTTACATCACACTCAAGACTGATGACATCACAGAATCTGACCAAGGAGTCTGAACCAGCTGTTTCCATGGACACAATCTCCATAGTGACAGTGGGGAGGGGAGGGGGAAAAAGGAAACAGGTGGGGGGAATTACAGAGGGAGGGATAAATATATATATATATAAAGATCTATTTTTTAGTCCTGAAAGACTTTGTTTTAAATGAAAGGTGCGCTATATCCCTTTTGATGCTTTTGATTAAGATTTTAAAAACCCCATATAAATTAAAAAAGAAACCTATAGCTAAAGTAAATATTAAATCCAAAATTAAAGCAAGGCATGTGGAGCCTAACATTTTGTGGGAAAGAATAGCAAAACTGGGAGTACTCCAAACAGGACTTGTCTCTGTTCCTCTTGCTTTCTTTCTCACAACATCTGATGAAATTCAGTTTTGAAAGGCAAATAAAATACTGATAAATTGTTTATAGGGTGTGGGAGGAAGGCTTGGATGATTGCAGGTAATTTGGTGTCAATAGTTGTGTCTGAGGGGTAGGGAGGTTTCCATTTTTGAGAAACACTATTGACAATGTAAGCTTGAATAACATCTGCAGACTCTTGGGTTGTGAGACTCGTGAAGTAAGAGGTGGCTGCTGCTTGCTAGGTCCCATACACCTCACTGGTGTGGGAACACCTGTACTGCACAGGGGAAGGGAGTATCTGGTATCTGCCCTGTGTGCCACAACGTGACCCCCAGATCATTCCAAGAAGCTGCCTTCAGTTTGGAAGGCAGGTGAGAGGAAGACATGGTTTACCTGCCAGATTGGGGAATGAAAGGAAGTCTGAATGTTGGTGGAGTCAATGTATCTTCAAATTGATTGGGGTAAATCCACTTGGCCCTCTTTTTATTTTTATATTTTTTGCTTTTCCTAAGGAAGGAAGAGGGAATGTCAGTGTAACAGCCTACACTATATGGTTATTCGGGGTAGGGGTTTTTTTCTTTTTTTTTCCTTTTTTATTTTCTTTTTTTCTTTTTTTTTTTTTTTTTTTGTAAATTATGTAATTTTAAAACATTTGGGTTTTAGGAACAACAACAAAAAAATCATGTTTTTTTTTCTTGTTAAGGCCTTAAGAAAGGGGTTAGTGCATCTTTCAGGGGTCACTCTGCCATGGGAATAAAAATAGCTGTTTCACAAACAGTTTTATATAAAAAAAGCTTAAAAAAACCAAAAAAACTAATAAACTTCATTTTAACCTTGTCTCCTTTTGTTTTGTGCGAACTTGATTTGTTTAAAAGGACAGAGACAGTACTATCTGCTGCTTTTTGGTTTCTTTGCCTTCATCGGTTCTGCCTTCAGTGATGACCTTCTGAACTGGCCCAGCAAGAGGAAGACCACAAAGGCTTTGAAAAACTAAAGCTTAGGATTTGTTTGATGTTCAGAGTTAACAAGCCAATGACTGGATGAATTTTCTGTTCGTGTGAGCTGGTGGTATTTCACCAGGTCACTGATTTTCACTCATAGGATGGTAGCATATCCTAGCGATATCAAACAGCGTGTTGTTTACTGGAAAGTCACTAGAGATAGGGATCTAACCAGCATGACATGGATAAAAAAATGGGGTTGATATTGTGGGGAGGGAAGAACTATTTTAAAAGTTATGTACTGGATGCTTGCTCAACTACTCACATTTTGGAGTATTCAGCACATAAAAATAAAATCTATGATAGCTCATATTAAGATATCTATTTTAACTCTATTTTTAAAAGATCGATTTAAAAATTTGGGAGATAATTTGGCAGTTATTTATTTCTATAAGTTGCTACTCTCACTCATAAATATTTGGAAAGAAAAGGCAGCCTTCTGCTTATTCCTTTCCCAGTAGCAGCTACTGAAGTTAGTATGTCCTTTACATTAAGAAATAGACCTGTTGTGATAAATGTCACTAATGTGTCATGAATTGGTGCTGAAAATATTTAACTGCTGGTGTAGTCAGAAAAAAGTCATTTTTAGCATAGTTAATGTGATTGAGTAAATGACTTCTTTTCAACTGAATAAAAATTGTTTTTTTTTTTTCATAGTGTCTGTTCTATTCTACATACTCAAAAAAAAAAGTTCCTGTTATTGCATTGATTTTATGTTGGTGAAGAGTCAACTCTGTATGTAGCACTGTGATAGCAGAACAGTGTGTGCTGGAACTGCTGAATTTGACACTTTCACTTTGGCTCCTCAGGGTGGTGTCACAGCAGAGGCAGAAGGTTTTCAGGTAGCTGGGAGGGAGCCTTGGATGTTTTCCATGTGGGAGCTTGTGGCAAGTATGGAGATTCAGTATTTCCTCGTGCACCGTGGCTGGAAAGTAGCGGCAGTTGTGTAGAGCAAATAAAGAAATGGTACCACAGTCAGTTCTGTGGGAAGTATTTCACAGTGCTTCAAATCCTTTGACTTAGCTGTGGCTTAATCTCCCCAGTGCTGTAGTCAGAGGTGAGGGGTGCTCTCCAGTAGAGCAGGATTGTGCTTGGTGGTTGAGGCTTTACAGAAAGCAGAGCTGTCCTGATTCTAAAACTGAGCCAGGAGGAATTGAAACAATGTGTAATGGCTTCCTGGGAGAACTTGGAAATTATCCAGAAGAGTCATAAAATCCTGTTGGAAATAAAAATTTATTTTGGCTGAGAAAATACAAAGTCCTGAGTGGATTTTGAAAGCTGTTGTACAAAACATTTACCTGCTCCATCCTGCAAAAGCAATTAACAGCTCGACATCGTGGATACCCCAAACTGGAAAGAAAGAAAAGGTTTGGAAGTCTTGGCTGATTTAGAATTTTTGGAGCAGAAATGACCTGCAGCAGAACCTTAAAAGAGATTGTGTATAGATGAGAATGGCATCGTTTGGGAATTGCCTGCTTGGATGAGGAATGAACTAACGAGAGCTTGGATAAAGCAGCTCATTTTCAAAGTGCTTCTCCATGCTGACTCCCATCAGGATCTCTTTCAAGAGACTTACACCCAGAGGCTGGAATTGAATGTGATGGTTTAGCAGCGCTTCCAAGCTAACCAGAGTGAGTCAGCACTGCTGCATGGGGTCGAAGAAAAGATGTTTTCACGTCAAGAACAGGGAATGGATTCAACATGCAAAGGATGTTTGTTGATATGACAAGGATAAAGGGAGTCCTGCCGGAGCTGGTGGAAGCCCTGGGATGTGTACAGAGCAGATCTTGATACCAGGAGCTGCCCATCTATACATTTGTTGTTTGTATGTATTGCATGTGAAATCCATGCTTGGAAATCCGAGGCACAGGCCACTGTGGATCGTGCAGCATGGGAGAAACCCATCTCAGCTGCTCCTGCAGAGGGCAGTGGCCAACCTTACTAATCTGTACCACAGAGGTATGAGAGGGGGTTTTACTTGGGGTTGTGACATTCTTGAACCTTAGAACAAGACAAGCTGATGATGTTCAATAGTATTGAAATAAAAAACATTCAGGTGTTCCGGGTGTAGGATCTGCTGAAGAATAGTGCAGATCTAGTTCATGGAGTCCAGCTAATGGCAAGCTAAAGAAATCCATTTTTGGTGGGACATGCATGTAAAATACAAAAAGTTTGTTGAGATATGGGCAATTGAATGACAGCTCTGGAATTCTCACTATTTAATGTGCAGTAATGTACATTAAAATGTGTATTGGGAAAGATAATACCTTAAACTGGCACAGTTACAGGGGGAATATTTGGGGGCTGATATGGATATAAACTTTATAAATTATCATGCCTATTAGCTGAGTCATTATGTAAGGAATTACCTGTGCTGTCCCAAGTGCAGTGGGTGTCCTGGACGTTATAGAAATACTTGGTAGAGGGATATAGCATTGGTCTGTCTATCTAGTCCCTGGCTTGCCAGAATGACTGAAAGAAGCAGTCCTTTATCTCAAAATGTAAAAAATTAAGTGTAAATATCATACTTTTGGAAGTGGAACAGGATATTTAGATGGTTGAGGATGAATAATTCACCACTGCTCTGGAATTTTTTAAAAACTATTAAAAATTATGAAAACAAACAGAATACAGGTAATCCAGGTTCAGTTACAGATCTAGAAAACACAAAGATGTGGTTTTACTGACTTTGCTATGAGATGCTGAAAGAGTAGTTGCAATCTTGGCTTTGGGTTAGAAATCCCTGTTGTGAAACAGAATAAGATTCTTGTCTCACTGTGAAATTCCAACAAACAAGTTTAGGTTTGGGTTTAGTTTTTCATTTCAGGTTTTTTAAGATGGAACTCTGGCAGCATATTACAAGTCAGAGAATTTAGTCAACAAAGGTAGAGGACAAAAGTAATTAATTATTAGAAAATTGTGGGAGACTGGTAACAGTCTGGTACTTTCTCCTGGCATTGCTACAGGCCAGTGAGAGCTTGGCTAATGCACACCACTGAAAAATTGGCTCCATACAAATACCATGCACCATGAGCTCCCTACATGACCTGTGCTATTCAGCCAGAAATTAATATGTAAAGCTCTGAAGGAGATTATGAGGTTTTTCCTTAGAGTGCAAAGGTCAGCGAAATAGCTGCTGGCATTGTCCCTACATGTGATTGTTTCATTGTTTGTTCTCTCTGTACTTCTGGTGGAATTCAAAAGGTTTACTCTGTCATCCAGCTGGAAAGTGAAGAGAGTGCTGCTTACAGAGTCTTTTTGTAGGATTTAATTTCTTAAGTGGATCCCACTTCCTGTTTAGTGTGTTTAACCTGAACTGGAAGGAAAGCATCACTTGTTTGCTGGCTTCTTCCACAGGGCAGTACTTAGAGCTGAGATTGCTTCTCTTCCCCCTTCATCCTCCAGAGGCTTCTTGCAATTTATTGCTTAATTCAGTTTTAACGCTGGGGTTTCAAGGTTTTGACCTTACCTGGCCAACTTTTGAAATGCTGATATTTCTTAGCAGCCCAGAGAGACTTAACTCCCATCCAAATAATTTGAAAAAGAAAAATAGTCTTCTAGCTCATAGCAAACCCCCTGTGAAAGAAATGTTCCACTCTAGCTGGGCTTCCGGAGTCATCCTGATGTGTTCTTCTCTGCATGATAAAAACTGCTTGCATGTGCTACTGAACATGAGCATAGCCAGGTTACCTGCAAATACCACCTGTATTGCATTAGGGGCTTTTGGGTTGTAGCTACCCCTGCTGACAGCCAAACTTGGAGTGCACAGTAGATTTGGAGGTTGGTGCTCCCTGGTTTTGAGATACAGCATGGCAATAGTTTTCTGAGTTTTATTGAAATTGCTTACTTTCAGTGCCACATCTTTTAGTGGGGAGCAGCAAAGAATGGCAGAGAAATTGTTGGGGAAAGACTGGGAGGTGTTTACACTGAAAATAAAAATGGTGGTGTAAGGGTAAATTTGCACTGTATAGCGAGAGTCCTCTGAGCTGAAGCCAGTTCATCAAAGAAATGTCACCACTTCTCATGGCTTTATTAAAAAATGAGAGTCTGTACACTTCACAGCATTTGTATGATAAAAACTTAATTGGACTTTCACCCAAGTTCTTGCCCACCAGAACTGGTTTCCTCTCAGAAGAGAAATGGAATTATTAGATTCTTACAAATTGTAGATTATTTTGAGGACATTACTTTGAAGGCTGTTGGATTTACAGCAACCTGGATTATGGGGCATAACAATATCTACTTCTTCTCATGCACCTTTTCATCACCTTGAATTTAAAGTAACATGCACGTAAGACAGATCTCACGGTTTGCATTTGTAGTCAGAAGAAATGCAGAAGAGCAAACAAATTACTGTTTAGAGTTGTACTGTGAAATTCAGAATTGGCAGGTTGCAATGGATTTCAAAGAGGCAAGAAAGCACTGTGTTGTAAGCAGAACAAGGGTTTTGTAATATTTTGCTGCTTTGGAAACCAAGGTGAGGAAGTAACTGTATAAAGTGGATGTTGCAGTCTCTCTGTTCACCTGGTGTCCTGCTGTGGCTGAAACTTCTGAGGGGGAATCACTACATGTACAGGTGATAGATGGCAAAAATACAACTGCCCATTTGGGAATGAAGCCAAAGAGCTGCACTCTGCAAGAAAATAAGCCAGTAAAATAAATGCTGCTGAGGGAGACTTTTCCTGCAACTAAAGGCAGAGGCCATACAGAATGGCCCAATTTTGTAGCATTTAAGCTGGTTTCCAGGGTTGTGTTTGACTCTGCTCCAAGTGGGAATCATTCTTGGCTTTACATGACAGGAAAGTGTGCCAGGAGAAGAAACAGTTTCCAGAGCTGTGAGATGGAAGTGGGCATTTACAGCCTTAAAGAGGACATCAAGGTTTGCAGGCCTCTTGACTGACTCCAGCTGCACTACTCATTTCTACTAAAACCAGCAGTGTCACGTTGCCACAGGAACACAAAAGACTTGGAAAAGATGCTGTTACAGCAGAAGTGTAAACATTCCTTATGACCAATGTGAAAGATGGACTTAGCAAACATCAAGTTTGTGGTCTGCTGCTTCAGGAAATGGAAAGAAGGTGCATTTTTTTAACTGTGCAGACTTGTTGTCTAGAGGATTCATGGATCAGAAGATGTACAAATTATTATTAGGAGCACTGCTAATCAACAGCAGTGACTGTAGGACTGCCAGTAACTGGGAAAAATTCTGCTTTGGAGCACAGCCCTTTGGCCTCAACTACTGCCCACCACCCACGCTGGATGGATTCACCCCTGAGCTGGGCACAGCAGTTCTATGATCCAAAGTTCCTCTTGAAAATAAGGAGAAGTGAGAAAACCTTTTACAAGTGGCCCAGTCATGTGAAAGAGTCATGGAGAAATAACAGGTCAGTAGAAGTCTGGGGAGATTTTTTCCTGAGGTTCCTTCTAGGGAATGCTATGCCATGAGAGGAGCCCTGAGATCATTGGAATGGCATTTGAGGGCCTCACTGGTGGAGGTGGCTGTTGCTGATGACCTTTTCTGTGGGAAGCTCTGTGTGTGTGAGTTTTGGAAGAACAGTCCAGGTAGGTACCTTACCAAATCCATTCTGTGCCATTTATTAGACTACAGAGCAACAGGCCCTGAAATTCACCCTTTAACGTAGAAAACCCTTTTTGCATCCAAATGGTCGTTCCAAATAGGGGCTTGTCTTTGTTGTGCTTCAAGGGGGAGTGTTGGCCAGGTCACCAGGGTTGGTTGGTACCTCTTCAGAAATGCATCAATATGGTTTTCTACCTCCAGTCAGTGGCATGCCACAGAAACTGGAATACAACAGCTGATGTTCATTTTCTAGGGTTTCATTTGACCTCTTTGAAAGAGCTGCTTGAGACAGACACCAGAAGTCTTTGCAACCTGTATTTACCATTTTTGCTGAGAGAGAGAGAGACAGAGAGAGAATGAGATTTGCCCCTTATTTTTAGTATTTATTTGAGTTACTTGGACATTAGGAGTAGCTGATCAAAAACCTGAACAACCTTTCCCAGTCTGCAGCTAAGTGTGCAATGCAGGGCTTGGTGGAACTTCTTGTTCCTTACAATGCAAGAGGAAGAACAAGTCAGGGGCTTGCCTGAGCAGCCTCTTCATGTCTGTTAGCCACAACCCCCTACAAAAAAGCCACAGTCTTTTTTTGGCCTACCCATGTCTTCACTAGGTGCATTAAGGATAAGCAATTTGTAGTTTTTAAGAACATATGTCCTTACCTTTTTATATGTAAGCCTGCACATATGTCTGGAAATACATAAGGGTTCAGAAGTGGAGAAAAAAATGTTCATTGACCAGCTTGTATGACCTTGGGTGGGAGTGGTAAAAACCACAGCTAAGGTCTGTCACAAGTTCAGGGGGCACTTCAGCAATTAAAATGTCACAACTCAAAATGTCCCACAAGGCACTGAGCCTCTGTCTGGCAAACAGGCAGTGTACATGAAACAAAAAACCCCCTTCCCATGGAGTAAGCAGGTTTTGTACCTTCAGGCCACAGCTTCCAACGTGCTTATCCTTGAAATGAGCTTCTCACAGCCACACAACACAGCAGCTCCTGTATTTCCACTTTGCTTTCACTTCTGCCCCAACTGACAGCAAGTGTTTGAGCTTGATTTCTGCTGCAGCCTGCTGCAATTGCCAGAGCAGCCAACTATCTCCAGTCATTCTGAAAAGCCTTGTGGCACTCTGATTCAAAGAGCCCAAGACAGTTCATAAGAGGTGTGACCAGGTGGAGACACTTCCATTCTTGTCTCCACTGATGAGGGGTATCTGTAAGACTGGCATTGCATTTCTCCATCTTTCATTACTTACAAGTTATCTGTGTAATGCATGGCTGTGTTGCTCACAGGTAACAGCCTGTGTGTCATCATTTGTTGTGGTGTAACTCAAAGGTTCTGTTTTGGAGTTGTAGCTCAAGCAGGAGCCCTCCCTCTCACCCTGATGTGGGATCAAGGGTTATCTGTAGCTGGTCCCTGTCCCTCAGGAAGCACAGAATGCCCCAGTATCTCCAGGCTCATGCAGAGGTTACTGCCTTGGTATCCAGTGTCTATTGCAGTGCTGTTACACTTCACCAGCTTCTCCTGTTGGATTTTTGGCCTATCTCATGTCTTCATCATCCAGGCAGGTCTGAAGTCCTGAGATTCTGCTCCCCCCAACCCCCCATCTCTTTCTCTTCTTTCTTGTTCTTTTACAGAATCAGAACATTTATTTCAGACTCTTAAAACTTTGGTTTTTTTCTTTTCCAAAACTGAAGAAATTTTCTGCAGTGTTTGCAAAGGTGTACCTGCTCTAGATCAAAAAATTAAATAAGAATTCAAACTGTGTCTGTGGTCAGGAAACCCATCCAGCAGCCATGACTATTACAGCCAGGACACACATGAAATTTTTACTTATCATGTATATTCGTGTTTTAAAACTCTCCAGAAATCCTGTTATAGAACAGATTGGAAGGCACCTTTCAAGGTCTCTGGTCCAACCTGATGGCTTTATGAAGGTCAGCCTCAGAACTATAACAGCCTGCTCATGGCTTTGGACAGTCAAATTTTGAAACCCTTCTAGTGTAGTCCACGCTAATTCTGGGCCCCTGTTCCTGTGCTGAGCTGTCCTCTAGGAGCAGCAATTCTTTGCATCTAGCCACAGTTCTCATTATTGCAGCTTGTGATTTGCCTTTTGCCCTGTCACTGTGCCATTTGGAGAAGAATCTGATTCTGCCCTGCCTATAAAATCAGCAGTTCATGGTGATATAACAGGTTAGGACAGCCAGGCTGCTTGAATCCCTGAAAATATTTAGCAGTGGTTTTAATCCCCAAATCCAGCACACCTGCAGGCCTTTGGTGCAACTGTCCAGAGTAGCTTGGGGAACTGGGGTAGCAGTAGGTGTTCATTCTGGATCCAGTTCCTGCAGGGAGCTGTGCCTCAGTCCCTCCCTCCACAGCCAGGACAGGGGAGTGCAGATCACTGCCTGCCTTCTGAAGCTCATTCCTAGAGGGTCAAAGACTCGAGTCTTCAAAGCTTTACTTCTTCTAACTGCAATTCCCTGCTAGCTCCCTGCTTGCTTTTTTCCTACTTTCCAGCAAACCTGATGCTCAGGTGAAGACCAGTGGTCTTCATCCTGACTTCATCCAAGCCTAGCCTGCTTGTGGGAAGCAGGACCGAAATCTCTTTCCTTCTCAGAACCCCGAGCTTTTCGCACCCTCCTCTGCCTCCCTGCTCACCTGCCCCTCCTCGATCGCTGCCGCCTCGCAGCCCTCGGTGGTTCTGTCCTTGCCGAGCTCCTGGCCGGCCCAGAGCTGCGGACGCGGCCCTCAGGGCTGTCTGGTGCTGCCACCTTAAGGCTCTAAATTCGTACTCCAGCAAAACCCGTGCCCGCCTTCCCTGGGGACAGAGGCTGGGGAGCTGGGGACCGGCCAGAGGCCGTCTGTAGCAGCTGGAGGATGGCACAAAGCCCTCACCCCACTCTCGCTGAGCCCGCTGCCTCCTCCGCCAGCTCTCATGGGAAAGCATAGCAGGGTTTCACGGAAGTTTTTGCGCGCACCTCCTGATTTTGTGGCTTGTGAGAAACCATGCTTTGTAATCTGTAGGGCAGAGTCGGAGCAGATGAGGCAGGAGATGAAAGTTTCTCAGAGGTTTCTACAGCCTGCCTTTCTGTGGGGAGACAGAGGGCTTGAGGCTTGGTTTCATCGGCTCTAGGCCACAAATTAGAGGTGTGGATGCATTTGCACTTTGAATGCTTTTTGGTGGCAAATTTTGTTGTTATTTGGCTTATTGTGTGATCTGCAGCCTTTCCCTTCTTGTTGTGCTTCTGGCTGAAAATTCCTGTGCTGTGTGACACCGGGAGGAGGCACCTCTGACCTGAAGGTCTGTCTGAAGCCACTTCTGGAGAGCAACCAGCCAGGGGAAGACAGCGAGATGAGTGGCAGCTCTGACACAGCAGAGACCATGGAAATCAGCTTGGCTGGGGTTGGCAGCTTTTCCCTCTACTGCTGTTCCCTCCAGCAACACTAGCAGCAAGGTGTGTTTGTAGGAATCCATGTGGATTCTGTTTCCACAGGAGCACATAGGTGATGGGATCCGTATGCCACAAAGCTGTCAGCACAGGAGGTGCCCTTCATTATCAAAAGACTTGCACAGGAAAACAGGTAGCATTAGAAATAGTTGCTGATTTTTAACTCTGAGTGCAAAGGTTATCCCAGGTATTAGGCCTTAGGTCAAAACGAACACAAATCAAAAAGCTTTTGATTTTGAAAAAGGCAATAAAGCATCATTAAGTTAAAAAAAGCAACTGAGGTTTTCATGAGGCCTTTCCCTCTTTCTGGATATGAGCTAATATGTTTTATCCTGGAGCAGCACAAATGAGAAAGGATCTTCAGAAAGGATTTAACTCACATTCATAGTGCCTGTGTTCAGTCCATAGGAGAGCTAAGGTTTATCATCTCCATCTGTGGCATGGCTTTGAAAATTTTCATGGGTTTTGTGGTTTTTTTAAGAAACCCGACAGAAAGTTTTAAAGTGTTATCACCTCAAAAGCATTCATTTTTCATGGCTAGCTCAGGCCTGCATGTTGCTGGTGGTCAGGGGCACCTCGTTCTGAGCTGCAAGTGCCACATAGCCATTCCTAGGGAACCTGGGATTCAGCAGTTTTAGGAAGCTGCTGCTTCTGTGCAGGTGGGGAAGCTGCTTATGTCAAGGAGCTTGCTGTTTTGCCATCAGAAGGAAAGAAGCAGGAACCAGCACATCCCGGGATGCTTCCTTACCACTCACCTGCTGCATGGCACTGTGATGTCTTTCAGCAGCAACCTGGACTTTTGGTCAGCTTAAAAATCACAAATATACTTTCCTTCTCAGTTTCCCTAGCAGCCACAGGATCTTTGATCCTCCTTCCTGTGGATACCTCCTGAGTAAAAGAGTGTGAGTATTTTTGTTGACACAAAAACACAATTACAAATGAGCACAGAAAATTAGGCTTGTTATGTGCGGTTGCTGTGAGAGTGTAGCAAGTACTGTTGGCAAAAGTAACCTGCAGATCATTTGGTATGGAGCTCCAAAGGTAACTGACAAACTGAGAGCCCAGTAGTAAGGTCTTGCATGAACTTCCATAATTTCTAATTTCTATTTCACTCCATATGCTCCCACTGTTACTAATTCATCTGTGAGCACAACTGTGCCAATATTTCAAATCAAAAGTTATTTGAGGGTTTTCTATTCCTACAGAAATACAAAATACACATTTTGAGTTCCAATGCACATTTGGATTTGTGAAGCATAAACTATCATTGGGAGCATCAAACTAAAATCAAATATAAACAACCCCCATTTCACTGTCATAGTATACACAGCAATCTTCTATTTGCAGCACACTGAGAAAAACTTCTAAATGCTGACTTGTATTCAAGTCATTGTTTATCCTGACAGAAAAAGTTTTTTTCAGATAAAACCATGAAAAATTCTTAATGAGAACTTGGTGCTGCATTATATATGAAAATAATGAACTCTGTACTCTAGCAAGCATACTGTTCTCTCAGAAATTATTAACAGAGGGTTTAGATCATCAAAATTGTATGTTTGAATATTTTCAGTTTAGTGTGTTAATATCATCTGATATTAATGATTAATGAGTGAAAAGATAGAGAATTATTGCTGAAACCTGAAATCTGACTTTCCTATAAGGAGACAGAATCACCCAAGGTTATTCTGCCTGCTCCTGAGAGCCATAAGCACCGGATTAGCCAGATTAGCTTCCCTTTTTCTTATTTTATTCATAAAAGACTAAATTGAGAACCTAACTATGAAAAAGCAGCATCTCTGACTATCCTTCCAAGGCATGGAAACAGCAGCAAAATGCTTCCTGTGAAAAACTCCCTCTGCCAGAAGAAAAAGATCCTAGCTAGACACTTCCTGGAACCAAAGAGAGTCTTCAGGTTAGCTCTTTATCTATTTTAATCTGTATTTGAGATCCTTAGCAACATATATCTTTGATTTGTAATCCTTCTGGTATAATTAGGTGATATCATAGGTATTACCTATGTAATCATTCTGGCTCATTAATGCCCTTTGCACCAGGATTTTCAGGTTCTTTATCACAACGGAGTAAACAGCTCCATTAAACACATTATAAAAGTGAGGAAATGGAGCCAGGAGCCAGCTGAGTGCTACCCTCTAAGGCACAACCACTTAGGTTTAGGCTTATGCTTCAGGTTAGGCTTGTGAAAACCACAAAGCCCAGACCTTCAGGGATGTTTCAACTCCAAAATGCATGCAAAGTGGAGTACTTTATCTCATCTCATTACATTTGATTACAATCACTTCATTTCAGCATTTTGTTTTATTTCTTTACATTGAATTTAGTTTTATTATCAGTCTACCATACTCAGATTGTTTCACTTTCTTCTCTGATTTCAAGATGTCAGTGAGTAGTAATTCGGCAAGGTTTGGCCCATTTCCATGCATTTTGTGTCATCCCAGACCATTCTATTGTTTTCACTTTGAGAATTCTCTCTTTTATTTTTAGCATTTCATTTCATCCCTTTCCTTTCCTGTCCATTCATGTTGTTCCCTGATTTCAGGATTTCAATCACTATAATTTTCAATGAGTCTAATTTTGGCAAGTTTTGCTTCTTACACTGCACCTCATTTCCCAGAATCAGGGAAAAAAGGTAAACAAAGAATCAGGAGTAGAAATTGAAGGAATGAAATGCTAAAAAAAGAGAGAAAATTCTGAAACAAATGGAAAGCAATAAAAGTGACTGTGATGACCTGAAGTGCAGGGAAATGGAGCACGGCTTGCCCAACTGACCCGCACTGAAACCTTGAAACCAGAGAACAAAGTCTAACAAACACTCTGGATAGGAGATATGATGAAATAAAACTTTTACTTTTCTGTACAGTGGTGCTACCTCCAAAGCACAGTTAATACATCTTATTAAACTGTGCAGCCAATGTCTGGTAGCTAGGCCACCATCCTAACAGATGGAAGCTCTAGTTTGATTCCCCGTCATGCTGAGGAATTCTTACAACTTTGTATTCTGACTTGGGGGAAGGAAGGTTCACTATCTACTCAGGCTTTATAGAGAACATGGGGCAGAGCCTCTTCTTTCTAGATTCTTTTTAAAAAGCAATAGCTCTTACCAAACCTCACAAGGTTCTTAAATCAACCTCCGTTTCACGCATGGTCTGAAACTTCCCAACATAATAAGCCTCTCTGAAGAGTGAAATACAGTGAAGTCTAGTCTCTAGATATTGAACAGACCAAGCATGAAATAATTATCAAAATACCGTGTCCATATTAACATTCACAGTATTTGGAATCTGAGACAGTAAAAAGCAAAAGAATGAAAGTACAATGGAGAACCAAGTACATGCTTACCTGGTAAGCAGATCATCAGTTATGCCTCCAGACTTAGAACTTTTGATCTCTGCACCCAAATTCCATTCTGGGCTTCTACTGGACCCGCCTCAAGACATTTCATGTAACATTCCTTTGTTCATTCCCATGAATACAGAAAGGCAGATGTTATTTCATTCTCAAACTGCAATGTTTTCTAAAGTGAAATTATTGTATTAAGCCACTTTGAGGCAAGACAGACTCCTTATATTTATATTACACTTCAGATTATAGTTAGGAAAACAATATCTTAAAAGCAAAGTGTCAATACTTCTAATATATAAAGCACTGAGTAAACAGCAAAGCTAGAAGAATTTAACTGGAAGCTAGCCTCAAGAGTTTAAACAGAAGAAAGATTTAATAAATAGCAGCTTTCCTGGAAACAAATTTTTTCAGCATTGCTAAGTAGTGATACCTTCCATTTGAGGATGGA
The DNA here is from genome assembly GCF_037042795.1 of Molothrus aeneus. Classification (NCBI taxonomy): domain Eukaryota; kingdom Metazoa; phylum Chordata; class Aves; order Passeriformes; family Icteridae; genus Molothrus; species Molothrus aeneus. The sequence goes on along the minus strand of NC_089650.1, from coordinate 21,419,095 downwards.
CATTTAAATCACCTATATAATCTAATGTTTGAAGAAATATAGTTACATTTATCATGATGGTATCTGAGTGCAAAGAAAATCCTAAACCCAGGAAAATTATCTGACACAACATCCATTCTCTGCTGTCCATGTTCCCAGAAATGTATATGGTAGAAGTATTTGCCTTTTTCCATCTTCTGCATGTTCAGTTCCTGAACATTGCTTTGGGAAGCTTAGTGCGGGGATACATGGTGCTCTTTCCTTACAAAATACTAATATTTAAACCGGGTATTCAATATTTCCCAGACAGTTATGAGAAAGCCCAGCTCTGTGCCCTGGCAAGTCCATGTTGTTCTCCTGGCAACTTAGAACCCTTAAGCAGAGTCGTCATACAGGATGACATTCATGGAATTGGAAATTATTTCTGCCAGGCTAATTGAAGCCATAGAAAACAGAAAAAAGGATCTTAAAATGCATTCTGTATTGATCCAGGTCTCAGAGAAAGTGTGTTCCAACAGCAATCTGCTGGTTTGCAAAACAAGCTTTCTATTGCTGTCTGCAATACATGAATCTGTAGGCTTCATACACAAATTTGGAGATAGGAAAGCTGTTAAAAGTTTACTGTATTCTGGTACTAAATGGCACAATTGAAATATGCACAAATCACAACCAGGGTGTCTCCAACTCAAGAAGTTTAGGAAAAATATAAGCAAATGAAATTATTATTAACTGGGTAGTGACATAGCTCAGTGTCACAGGACAAATCAAGGGCAGAACCAAATCAAGATTCTTTTGTCTGTCTGGCTTCCAAACCATGGATCTAATTACACCATTCTTTCCAAAGGTGTCTATTGATCTCACACTTTAGAAAAGTAGGATGAGTTTTTCTGTGTGGACTTAAATGTATTTCTTAGGGAAAAAAAATAATAACAGGGTTTCAGCCAGTAGCTGTTTCCAAAATTCCCCGGGATGCTCTCATTACAGCAAAGAAAAAACCCATGTTATCAGTGTTAAACCAAAAATGAAAATAATAGCAAGATATTCACAGCTCCTGAGAAGCTTAAAAAGCAGGAAACCAAAACCAGCAGCTGAGAGAAATCAACAGCCTATGGTATCGGGGGCGTAAGCCATGTTTTTCTGACAGTTTCACAAGAGAATGTGAGTCAAGGCCACTGCTGCCAGTTTCCAAATGAGCAGGCATCTTCCCAGAGCTCAGACACATCACAGAGGTTTAATGGAATCTTCAGGAGGCATTTTGGACCAGTGCTGCAACCACAACCTGTGTAAAGCAGCCCCTTGATTCATTTCCTCCCTGCACTGGGCTTAGAAATTGCCCGTGCTGAGCTCTGTTTGGCTAACTCAGATTGAAGTAACAGTGGGAACAGTTCAGCCTGTGAGAGAACTGAATTTGGCCATTAAAACCAAGGCAGCTTGCTCTGATCTCTGCTTAACCCCAGTTAACATGACGAGGATGCTGTGGTTGGGGCCCATAACCACAGCCTTGGGCCTGCTGAGCTGGTGAAGCCATTGCTGGGCAGCGTTACGTATGTACGTATGTAACGCTGTGTACGTGTGAGCCCAGTCCTGGATCATCTCAAGCTCTGTGAAATGTCAAGTCAAATAAAGCCATTCTGCTCTTATCATTTTCATTTTTCAGTCCTCGCTGTCCAAGGCTTTTCTAGGGGTGACTTCATCTCGGTGGCTGCTTTATTCACCCAGATGTTGATGTTTGCAGCAACTGCACAGCTCACTCTGCCAAACTGCTCACAGCATCACTGGAGCTCGTCTCTTGACATCTTCCAGCACCAGCACAGAGTTGTCTCTCTGAGGTAAAAGAGAGGGGGCCCAAGACATGCGTTGCTTTTGGCACCAAGTTCACATCATTGCTCTTTCAGGGCAAGGGACATGTCCTGGGGATGGATGGGATGGCATGAGGGGTAAAGGCATGGGCAGGGATGGGTGAGTAAAGTTCAACTACAACTCACTTTGGTGATAAGTGAACTGGTGTGATTGATATAGGAAAAAGGGTAGGAAGCCATGGAGAATTTAAGGAAGAAAAGCCTGAAGAACAGATTTCTTTGCAATGTGGGAAGGCTGGCAGTAAGTCATAGTAACAGTAACTATGAAAGTCTTGGCTATTTCAGTTCTGCTGACTGCTTTATTATGAACAAGCTGTTAGCACAGTCCATCTTAAGGCTGTAGAAGTACTTCTAATGTTTAAAATCCCCATCTGAAGGCCAAGAAAGTCACAATGAACCAGCTGAGATTAAAATTTCCAGAGTTGGGGTTGTGCTTCAGGCTAAATTTGTTTGGGAACATTCAGCCAAAAGTTTGTTCATGCCTTTCTAACAGCTGACATCTTTCTTAGAAATCCATTGTTTATCTGACCTTCTCCTAACCCGTTAGAAAAATTTCTGGTGCTATTTTCCTGTCTCAGTTGAATGCTTTGAAGCATTACAGGCAAAATTTGGCAGGGGGCAGCTTTCTGTTAGGAAGACACATTGCAGCAGCTCTGTAAGACTGTGCTCAAACTTGGCTCCACTACAAGCACTTGAAAACCCAGTTTGTGTGCACCTGATAGAGCTCTCAGTTCTTCATCTAAAACTCCCCCGAGATGTCTGAGTGGAGCAGGTGCTGGTTATAGCTGGCTGCCAGGGCTGCTAAGGGCAGATGACAAGTGTGAAGCTGGTCTCTGCCATGCACCCCTTGCCCATTCCAGCACCAAAATGGTCAGGGGGAAGCCAGCTGAGTGAAGGCATAACTGGCAAAAGAGACATTGTGTGCTGAAAAAAGGAGGTGGGGGAAGGTTAAAAAAAAGTCTGGAACTAGGTTGGAGGCCATGGGGTTTTTGCCTTAGAAGAGGCCACCAAAGAGGAAAGGTTTCTGGGATCTTCACCAGCCCCAGCTCTGCTGTAGCCTGGGAGATGCATAGCCAGGGAATGAGAGCAGCAGGCTTCACACTAACCAATGTTGTTGCAAGAGGCTTTGCTTCTCCAGAAGGAAAAATTGCTGGGGTTTGTGTCCATCCACATCTGAGGTGTGAAGGGGAAAGCAGTCAGCCTGATGGGATTTGGACAAAAAATTTCTGAAAGCTCATGGAAATATTCATGCTATGTGACCAGTGCTTCCTGGTTGGCTCCAGACTTGAAGCAAAGAGGGAAGGAGGGAAGAAGGAGCATCTCTTTGGCCATTGGAAGGGTTTCACCCCACCCTTGTGGAGAGAGAAGTATGTGGTGCTGGGTAATTACTGAAACAGGGGTTTCATAACCAGGCACTGAGCTTTGACCTCCACGTCCAGAGCGCCAAAGCTGTGATCCTGCAGGAAGATCTGCAGAAGCTGCTTGCAGCCTCAGCTGGGAGCTGGCCATGTGCCGTGGACAGCTGTGTGTGGAACCTTCTAGACTTTTACGCTCAGTTCCAAGCCTTAGAAGGTCATTTGCCTCCATTGGTGGCATCTCTGAGAGATGCTTTGGGGACAAATGACCACCTGCTCCTCACCCACACAGGCACTGATGATCACTGTGGAAAAGCCCATCTAAACCACCTTTACAGGCAGGGTGTGAACAGTAGGTGGAAAGTAGACTTGGAAGACAAAAGCTGTAATTAAAACCAGGTTAGTAAGTGATCATCATCTACTCTGTGCACTGAATACAGGGAGGGTCCTTCAAAAGGAAATATAGCATGTAATTATAATTAAATATGATCTTATGGACAATATGGACAAAAAGGCTCAACTAAAGTTGCCTAAATTTTTTTTTTGTTAAATGGCAACTCCTGCATAATATTGGTTCTGGATGCTTTGTTTTGCAAGATTAATAAATTTTCTCTTAAAGTTGCCTTTTTGTTTGTATTTCAGTGCCTTCACTCAAAGAATGGTAATGTCTGCATGCAACTTCTGTAATTCCACTTAGCTCATCTCTAAATTCTAAACTGTGCTCAGTCAAAGAGATGCAGCCAGCACAGCGGGGCAGCAGTTAGCTAAAATTAATATGTATGTATTTGGAGGGTTTTTTCTCTGACTTGAAAATTGCTCAAAATATTACTTTATTGAAAAGAAATGCAAATCAGCATCTTCCATTTTTCAGAAAAATACTCACCCTTTTTTCTTTCTCTGTGTCAGAAAGAGATTTGTTGTCTATTGTTTCTTTGCTGGCTTTGAAAACTGTTCTTTTGCAATGATGAAGCTATAGCACTTGTTCCACTCCTTTGCAGGCTTGGCCATCCATGCTACTAGCCAAAAATGGAGGAGCTGTCAAGTTTGCAGGAAAGGATCATTTTCCAAGTGACCTTTTGGAAAGATGTCAATTGGGAAGTCAGTGTCAGTGTAAGGGTCTTTTCCTTAAGCTCATGCATTCTCAGGTTACAGCTTTGTCACTTTATGTCAAGGCTGAGCCACAGGAAGCAGAGTAGCTGGAGAGTTCCTATTCTGATGGCCTTCCATCAGAAGGGTGATGTTCATAAGAATTAAGTCCACTTCCTCAATTCTGATCAACCATCCTTGTTAGAGCCCACAGGTGAATGATGGGCATCCAACAGCCTTTGGCTCTTTGGCTCTAGCCAGGGTAAGTAAAACTGAAAGGACCTAGGTGAAGATTTTTCTGCTGAAGTTCATAAAGGTCAGGCTCAAACTAAAGTGAAACAGGCAAGGTAACATCCTTTTACTGGTGGGGTGATGAGGAAATGTCCACTGACATTCCTGGGGCCACATTTCCCATTTTCCCTCTGTCATCTGAGTGCATGTATCATGAAAATCAATGTGGGAGGAAGCCCTTGATCACCTTTTCCCATTCAGCCATCTCCTGCTCAAGCCAGCCCACTGAGTAGGGAACTGCTGCAGCTCTGCCTCCTGAGACCTCACACTAGAACTGTTTGAAATGTGGAGGGTACTCAAAAGCCAACAACTCCCAGGCTACACTGCAAACAGAGTTCAGCTCTGGCAGCTCTCCCAGGCCAGACTTGCCAAGAGTGCTCTCTGTCCCATCACCCATAATAACTTAATAACCTTAAGTTTGTCAGCCCCAGTATAAACACCTAAGGGACGTCACTGGTGATCATCCACCAGCTGGACTCTGTACTGTTGATCCCACTTCTTTCAGCCCCACCATCTGAACAATCACCCACCCACTTTATCAGCTACCCTGGTACTGTAGAAAATGGTGTTAAAGGCTTTGCAGTGTCCAGGAAATAAATGAGACATACTGATCTCATGCTTTGAGGAGGCTGCCCTCAAAGAACAACTAGCTCTCCTGGGCCCCTTCACTCTGCAGGGCAGTTCCCTTTGGGATTCTGTCAGGGAGATCCCTGGATGAAATGAAACCTGTTCTCCTGCCGGTAAGGGCAGTAACGCTGTTTGCACTGCTGATTTCTTGCAGGATTTAGTATTTCACAGTTTCGTGGTTGCTGCAGGCAAAATTCATCATTGACCATCATATCCTGAACCAATTCTTCCTATGTTGTGAACAACAAACCCAGCACAGCATCTCCTCCTGTTGTCTTTTCAATCAGCTGTGCCATGAAGCTGTCTTGAGCACACTCAAGAAACCATCCAGACTGTGCCTGACCATGCAGCCCTTCAGTTAAAGCACACTGTGCGTTAGCCCTAAGGCCTGTGATTGTGTGGGATGGCTCTATTGACTTTCTCTCCTTTCCCAAGAAGTCTGTAGTGAGTGCCTGGTCCATCACCGCCCATAGTGCTTTGCCACTTCTCCTTGCCCACAGCACTCGGATGGCGCATCACCTCTCCCATGGCCAAGTTCTGGGCGCTCCTCTGCACAGCACACAACCACTCCGCACTGTTTCCAGCCTGTCCTTCCTGAAGACACTGTGCCCATTGGGGCAGCTCTCCAGGTGTGTGATCTACCCGGGCATGTCTCTGTAATTCAGAAGAAATCACAGTTCTGAGTTGTGTGGGAGCTGGTGTTCCCCCCAGTTGTTCCCCATTCTACATGTTTGTTTCAAACTACTTGAGACCAACCCTGCACCCTGAGTCATGATGCTTTCAAAACAGGATTCTGCTGTGGAGACTCCAGCAAGGTAAGGTCAGCACACAGACAATGAGCGTGGAGGTGCCTCCCCTGGCAGGGGAAAGGGCATTGGAGGCCCTGGCTGCGCACCAGCGCTGCCTGCACGGGATTTGCAGGTGCATTGCCCTGCAGCCCAAGCTCTCCATCACTGCTGCAGCAACTGTTCCACTAGGAGGCTTTCCTCTGATCACACTGAGATCACAGATCAAGCTGTGATGGGTTTACTGCTTCTTTTTATCTAGAGCTGACTGTCCTAAGAGCAAGGCTTATTGATCTCCAATGGCAGGGATGCCAGGAGCACACAGGAAATACTTTGGAAATTTAGGGATGCACACTTTAGGAAATACTTTGACTGACTCCATAATTGTGTTGGCATTACTACTGCCCCAAAGGCTGGACATTGGAGGCACCTTGTAATACATGTGACTTCTTGCAGCTGAGCTGTGGTCTACAGAAGCTGAGCTCATTGTGCTGACTGACACTTGGAGTTTGATAAAAATTTTTAATCCTAGAAACATAAATTATTTTTTAAATCTCAAGGGACTGTTTTAAGCTAACTGTTGTAGTAAGTGCTTTCTGTAAGGGAATGTTCGATCTAACCTGAACTTTCTCAAGTTCCAATGGAACCTCTCCTTAGCCTGCAACGAGAAACCTGTATGATCTGTGTTTAGGAACTGCTTCTTCCTTGACTTGCCTGTACTAACAAGAAGGTGACACACATTTAAACAACCTTTTTCCAAATTGTTCCATGAGAATGCAGCAAGACTGGTTGCTTGTGTACTTCTCCTTGTCTGTGAGAGAAGGCAGCCAAACACCCAGGGCTCAGCCAGCCCCGCCCCACTGAGGGCATTGCTAGCACCAGCTGCCACGTTCAGCAGGAATGGAGACCTCTGGGCTTCGGCTTCGGAGGAAGAGGAAGAGGAGGAGGGATGTCCCTCATCACCACACCCCTAAGGCTGAGCCAAGCAGAGGAGGAGCTTGGAGGTAGAGCCAAGTTTCACAGTCAAAGGCCAGCAAGTGCAGGGAGAGAGGAGCAGCAGAAAAAGGCAGTGTGAGGAAGAGGAGGAAGCAAGGAGAAAGGAGCAGCTGTAAGGGCAAGAACGTGAGAGAGGAGAAGAGAAAAGGCAAAAGGAGGCAGCAACAGTCTTGGGTCAAAAGAGGAAAAACAAGGAGTAGACAGGCTACAAAATGGCCTTGCTCCTGTGGCTGGGGTCCCAGCTGTCATCCATCTGGAGCAATATCTCTATACTGGGAGTCTTTCTTACAGTGTTTACTTTACAGGTGAGTGGCAGCCCCTGAGCAAAACACTCCACATACAATCCACCATGGGCCCAGGAGGGCTGGGTCACACCCTGGCATCAGCTACAGGTACATAACATGGAGAACACGAATTTTCCTTTCCCCTGAAATTGCTAGACAGAGCTTTAAGACTAACTAGCAAAAAAAGATAAAGGAATGTAAAAGTATGCACACTGGATGGTAAACATGGCTGGATATACTGTGCACCTAGTGACAGGGGCTGTTGTACAGCTGGCTGCCAGCCTGACCTGTGGGCAGGCCTGGAGGCAAAGGAGCAGGGAGTTGTGCAAAGAAGGGAAGACAAACAAATATCTGTGGGCTGGGAATGTGGCTGCAGGAATGGCAGGCTTCCCTGAGAGTTACTGAAGCATGCCTGCAGGCATGTGACAGTTTCAGTTAAAGAGACCAGCTTGTGGGATTTGCCCCTGCAGCAATGCCCAGAATCTCAGTAGGTCCCTATTTAAAGTCAGGGCTTACCTTTTCTCAAAGGGAAAGCAGGGCCTTCACAGCCTGCAGCAGATAAACCATGAGTGTTTTGTGCTTCAGCTTGCAAACTCTAAAGGCCTCTTTTCCAGGACAGCACTGTTCAGCTGCCTGTCCAAAACCTGCAAAGTGGAGAAACTAAATTTAGCATTTGTATGTAGTTCAAAAGCTTCCCATTTTCAAATCATATCACGTCAGATCATACTAACCACAGTCTTGACCAGTAATCATTTTTAATGATGTATTTCTAGTGCCAGTGAAGTGCTAATCCCCTTTTCAACCTTACTGCAAATACAGTATTAAGTACATCAATTCCTTTCAATGCTACAGTGAAGAAATCAAGAATCTTAGCTTTTAAACAAGGAAAAAAAGACAGGAAAAAAAAGTAGAAGAAAACTGTGGGGTATTGCTACTCTTGCACTGTCTTTAAACAATGTGCTTCTGAGCTTTGCTCAGTGTTCCTGACTAGCAAGGGAGCTTTGACCTGCCTGCCCACGAGTCTGTGTCCCGTTAAAGGGCTTGTCTACCTGGAGAAGCCTTTGCTCCATGGCCAGCTCCCATGGAGAGTGTATGGCTGACAGGATTACCTGTGCAGCCATCCTGATTCAGCTTTATGAGGCTCACAGATCACAGCAGATGTAGGGTTCCAGTTACCAGTCATACTAGATGTGTACACTCCTTTTAGGGAGAAAGTTGACCTGGAACTCCAGTGTGGAATTGCCTTTCCCAGCCATGTTTCTGGAAACCTGGCTCTGAGTAGATCTTTAGGTACAAACGCATCTTTAAATGGAAATTACATATCACTTTATTATCAATATTCCCTTCAGCAAAAGTAGACTAACTCAGAACTTACTTCGTCTTTCAGATCAAAATAAATAGAACCATTAGGAAATAATTCATTATTGAGCATGCAGTCTTTAAAAATTCCCAGAAAGGTTCTTGACAAAATTAAAAGTACTTGCACAATGTTCATAACAACAGTTTGGCCAGGACAGGTGTATTCTAAATTTTTCCACTTACAGGGCATTGATCCTGCTACAGCTGCTGCTTGGCACTGTTTGGAGCTGTTACATTGCAAAGTTCAAGGTCAAAGATCCGCTGAATATCTCTGAATAAAAGTACCTCAAAGTTCACTCAGTAGTAAATGCGCTCAGTAAGGATATGCTCATATTTCTGACTTTACACTCAGTTCATTTTCAGGAACATGCTTTTTTATCTTGGCAGCTTCAGAAGAAGTTTGGAAACATCTTCAGTCTCCAGAACTGCTGGACCAACGTGGTAGTGCTGAATGGGTATAAAACAGTGAAGGAAGCCCTGGTCCACAAATCAGAGGACTTTGCTGACCGGCCATACTTTCCAATATACGAACACATGGGCTACGGAAAGAATTGTGAAGGCAAGTCCCATGACAACAGACATTCCTTGATAGCACTAGCAAGAGAAGGATTGGGTAGAGGCAAGATTTTCTCAGTGCAGTGCACCTTGGTGTGGCCCCCTGGTCAACCTCCTTGCATGTCTGGCACCCTTTGGTGGTGCTAAACTTGGATTTGATTAAATGGGGGCTCCCCTTCATGGCTGTAGTACAGCTCCAGCAATCACACACTTCTTCACCTGTGTAAGGACACTATAAATGGTACAACCTTTCTGCCAGCTCCCAACAGCCACAAATTAGTACTTATGGTGCTTATGTAAGACAAAATGCTTATGGAAAATGGTACATGTAAGTTGTTGCAAAAAATATGATAACTTTAATTCAAGACAGAGTATTTTGCTGCATCCTGCCCACATCACATCCTCAGCTCCTGTGTGGTGGCACAAGCTGCAACACACTTCAAACAAGCTATGGGAACAATGCTGAATGTTTTGGAGAGGTGATTCCTTTATCCTTAGCAGCCCTTGTTGCTCCCTTTGAATCCCCCTACATCTTTGCCCAGCCATGCACAAGCTTTAGAAGGTGCAGTGATCCCTTTCTGAATTGCTGTCTGAACAAGCTGCACAAGGTCGGACTGTTTCATCTGTCCATACAGACCTGTACCTCCAGACTCACAACTGCTGTTCTCTAGCACCATTCACTTGATGTACAAGCCACATATCTGACATTTCTTGCTCATCCACAATTCCAGGGATTGTTGTAGCAAGATATGGACACGTCTGGAAGGAGCTAAGGAGATTCTCACTCTCTACACTGAGGAACTTTGGCATGGGAAAGAAATCCCTGGAGGAGCGAGTGGTAGAGGAAGCTGGATTTCTTTGTTCTGAAATCGAGTCTGAAGAAGGTTTGTGACATCCACAAGGATGGGGAAATCACAGAAAAAGGCCATACAGTGATGCAGAGAGAAGTAATGCTACAGCCACTCCTGTTTGCATGCAGGGCTCTCTTCCCCTGCAAATGCAGCGTTCCTAGTCTGTGTGCCCTCCTTGGAGCCTCTTCTGCTTTGCACAGCGGGGCTACTGTAACACTAATCCATTTGAAACAGTAAACAAATAGGAAATTAGAAATAGAGAGGTAAAACACAGCTATTCCCAGAGCTCAGTAACTCTAACTTGATAAAGTTGAGTGGAACATACTGATATTATCACATGCAATAAAAGTGCAGCTGACAGTTCACAGCCTGTCATCCAGACACAGAACAAAGTGTTACCTGTCAAGTCACAGAACAGCCCCAACAGCTCAGTTTTTCTTGGGAATTTTCTTCTTTAAAGATAGAGCAACTAAATATTAGTAAGAACGAGATTATTTCACTTCCTAGTGTGATGCTATGAGTGGTCTGGGGGCTTTTTCTCCTGGTGTCATCAAGGTGGCATTTGTGTATTCTCACTGCTGACACATGAGGTCCAGCAGTTTGGTGTTGCTGAGCTTCATGGCTTGGTCTCCATTTCCATTTTCAGGTAAATCTTTTGATATACACGTTCTCTTAAATAATGCTGTCTGCAACATGATCTGCAACATTGTCTTTGGGGACCGTTTTGACTATGGTGATGAGACATTCAAGAAGCTGTCACGGTTATTTCAAAACTCCTTGGATCAGGAAACTGGATTCCTGCCTCAGGTAAGCCACAAGCTGTAAGAAGCTGCCCTCTATTACTTGAGAGAATTTACTTTTCCTAATTTTTCTTTTTTTGCATCATGTAATATCTCCTCTCTCTTTCTTTGTCCCCTCTTTGGTTCTCACACCCCAGCTTCTTAACGTGGTGCCCATTTTGGTGCGGGTCCCTGGAGTGGCACAGAAGCTTTTTCGAGCACAAAGGGAGTTAATGGACTTCATAGATGTGGCCATAGATAAACATGTGAAGACCTGGGACCCTGCTTACACCCGAGATATCACGGATGTATTTTTAAAGGAAATGGAGAAGGTAGGCTGATACTAGCAGACCCTCCAGGATCAGGAGTAGTTTCTTTGCCAGTTCAAGCTTGTGAAGCTGACTTTCTTCCTAGAGCTGCACAAAACCTCTTACCAACTAATTTCCTACTTTTTCATTCCATGCTCTATCTTGAGAAGAAAGGCATTCTTCATGCCGGAACCTCTTTTATTGTCTTAGGACACCATGTTATCTGTTGATGCTCTTGTTTGCATTTTCTGCCTTCACACTTCCTTCAGAATCTAGGAACTTCTTTCTTTCCAGCCTACAGAAATATGAAGGCTTCTGAAAGGCAATAATTGAGAATTCGCTAAATGTCCTAAGTTTGCACCAGGGAACAAGTCAGCATGCACGATTCTGTGTAATGTCGGTGCCTCAATGACTGATGCCTCCAGATCAGTCAAAAACTGGAGCAACGGATTGACTTTTTGGAGTCATTGCCCCATCCGCAGCCTGCCTTTAAACCAAGATATGATTTGAAACCAGTGTCTTCTTTGGGATATATATATTTTTGAATTGCTTGCTAAGAACTCATTTGCTAGATCTCAGAGGAAGGCCTAAATTCTGAACTTCACTGAAATTAAAAGGAGTCTTTCTTTGAATTCAGTCAGGCACAAAGTCAGTATAAAATCAAAGATATTTGGGTCAGCCTGTCCATCTGCCATGTGTTCCTGCACATGGATTCACTACATTTCAAATGCCAGATGATCAATATTACCAAATTCTGCTTGCAAATCACTTCCCCCATCCAAATCCTCAGACTGCACTGCTGCTCTGCGTTACAAACCCTGCCATGCTGTGGGGGTCGGGCACCTCCAGCCCATGGGCAGAGCAACGTGACCCATGTTACTCTGCACTGAGCAGTACAGCCTGGGGGTGGGTGCTGTCTCTTGTCACATCCCTCTTCTGTTCACTAACATCACCTGATAGCCAGTCTGATAAATCCCTCTCCTGAGTTAACTTGGGTCAAGTCCATCCCAAACTCCCTTGTCTGAGATCATTTATTGGAATAACAGTTGAGTCTTAAATGCATTATTAATTGCTATCCATATTACAACAGCATCTAAAGAGACAGAATAACTTAACAGAAGCTAGTCCCTAGGAAAGGGAAGTATACAGAGGATTAGAAAAGACAAGCAGATGAACTCATGCAGAGAGCTTGTCATATCTCATATGCTAACAAATTTGAGCTCAATTAGCATTTGGATGAGAGACCAGTTTTGCTAGAAGTGGTGTTGCAGATTTAGTAGGAAGCAATAATCCTTTAACCTGATAGCCCTGATCTTTTATTTTTCAATAGTAAGAAAACACCAGGGCAGGAGCAGCGAGAATCTGTAATGCATAGCTAGAGATAACCCCCTGAAAAAAATGCTAATTTTGCATTTGCCACATCAATGCAGCCTCCTCTCTACTCTGTGGCTTTTATCATCTGATCAAACCTGAATAACTGTGCTCAACCTCCTCTGGGGGAAGATGTTACAGTGAGTGGCAAGGGCCTGCTGGATGTTTGAGCTGAAGGCACAAGGTGTTTGCTTCTGTCCTGAAGGCAGGAGTAGCATTCTTCTCTGAGTATACTGGAGGTGGTTGAGGACCTTCAAATACAGGAGGGAACAGAGTTACAAAGTACATCACTCATGCTCAGACTGTTGCTTGTGCTGTGCTCTACTCTTCCAATAAAAAGCAGGAACGCATGCTAAAAAATGGATCCAGTGCTTCTCAGCACTTCTCTGGACAGTGATCTTCTTCCCCAATAAATACCGCAGCTCCAATCACCCACTTTTTTGCTCTCCACAGGGTAAGGCAGCTGAAGAGAATGGTTTCCACCATAACAACCTTCGTCTGGTTGTCCTAGATTTGTTTACAGCTGGTTCTGAGACCACCTCCACCACTCTCCGGTGGGCATTGCTGTACATGCTGCTCCACCCAGAAATACAGAGTAAGTCAGAAACTTACCTACGGAAATGTAGCCTCTTCCCTTCAAGACTCATTTTTTCACAAGGATTACACAATGAGGAACTGCTTTGATCATTGTTGGTCTAGCAGAAACAGAGGAGAAACACTTCCCAAACAGCTGTTCTGGCAGGGGGTAGCCACGATAAAAAGACTGGAGTTTGAAGGGCAAGTTCGCTCTTGCCTTCATTTTGAGGGCTTCACCTGGGGACTGGCTGTGGTCAGTGTAGGCTCTTCCAATATTTGGAATAGATGCTGATTGGTTTAAATTCTCTAATGCCACTCGGCCAGCTACCCTTCAAGCTGCATAGAGGAGGGGTAAGGTAGCATATCAAGTGGCAAGGCCTTGATAAGGGTGCTATGAGCAAAGAACAGTTATACATAGCCACCGATCAACTGAAAAATGCCTTCCTGTCTCTAACTGCTTGTCCTGTTCTCACACAGTGCTTACAATCTCATGCAGCCAGTCTTCCTTCAGCTTGTACCAGCTGCCTCTGGTCCTCTAAGAGTCCTCTAATTCTTTATCTCTTCTGCTTTCAGGTAAGGTCCAGGCAGAGATTGATAGAGTGATTGGCAGAGAGAGACCCCCCAGCATGATGGACCAAGCAAGCATGCCTTACACTAATGCTGTGATCCATGAAGTGCAACGCTGTGGGGATATTGTTCCTGTTGGGTTACCTCACATGACGTACCGGGACACCGAGTTGCAAGGCTTCTTTATTCCCAAGGTGACCGTGACCACATAAGCAACACAGCAACCTCTCCTTTTGCAGCTGCCAGGCACGAGGTGGGGATGATCCCATCCAACCCTGCAGTATTGCACTTCCAGCCTCAATTACAGTCACTGTTGAGCACTAAAATGGGACACTTTGAAATGCTAAATTCAGGCAGACGGTCACATCTGTGTTCTAGGCTCACAATTCTTGTATGGGAACACAACTGCAGTGGCAGCTCAGCGCAAAGGTTTCCTTTCCTCTCAATGAGCCGTGATATTCACTGCCTGTCAGAAGCAGCCTAACAGACTCTCTGGAGGCACTGAACACCAGCTTACTGGCTTTCCTGAGATGCTAGTAGTGAAATCTAATCTCTGAAGCTACTCAGTTGCCATTGGCATTCAGACCAGTTTCACTGTGACAAGCAGCTGCCCTGGCAGCAGTGGCAGAATTTAAGCCTGAGATAGTTTTGTAATTTTTTGTAGCCGTGTGGTATCTCCTCTGATTTAGAACTTTGACATGTGAAACAGGAAAGCTTTGTGATTTTCCCTGGTCCCTGCAAAAGTTGGGCTTTGAAGTCTGTCAGTCAGCTTTTTCTCTGCAGCTATAAAACAAGTCCAGGAGGATCTGAGAAGCAGAGGCTGTTTCCACTGTGTAACTGTGAAATTGGCATTTGCACGCTACAGCCTCTGTAAGGCTACAAATTGCAAAAGTTCGGGTGCTTCAGAGTGTAGGGCAGGCACAAAATGCCATTGGAAATGGGCCCTGCTTTACCTCTGCTTCAAATAAGATGCAGAAGTGGAAAAGGGTGCTTTTAGTTGGCATTCAGGGACTAAAGAGGAACCAACACTGTTCTGTTGTGCCAAGATAATGCTGCAGTTCTCACTTAAGTTGTTTCCTCTTGTGGGGGAGTGCAGGGGACCACAATCATCACCAACTTGTCTTCGGTGCTGAAGGATGAGACAGTCTGGGAGAAACCAAACGAGTTTTACCCCGAACACTTCCTGGATGCAAAGGGGCACTTTGTGAAACCAGAGGCCTTCCTGCCCTTCTCAGCAGGTAAATCTGAGGGGAGGATCCAGCTGCAGGTCAGAAGCACAGCTGGAGGGTGACTGGCTCCCCCCGCGGCAATTCCAGCATCGATTATTGCCCTCTCTGACACACTTCCTCTTCCCTTTCTTGCAGGTCGCCGTGCCTGCCCGGGAGAACAGCTGGCCAGGATGGAGCTCTTTCTCTTCTTTACCACTCTCCTGCAGAAATTCACTTTTGTGCTCCCTGAGGACCAGTCCAGGCCACGGGAGGACGGTCACTTTGCACTCACCAACTCTCCACACCCATACCTGCTGCGAGCTCTCCCAAGATAGGTGCACACCACTCCCCTTCCACTGACAGACCACCACCGCCCAAACTCTGTCAGGAACATTGCAGGTCTAGGCAGGATCATGCCATGCTCAATCTCAAGTCTGTGCAGAAGGCCACAGCTGTGTAAAGTAAGGATCTAGGCCAGTATCTTGTTGAGCTTAATTCTAGTTGTGCTTCTTGAATCAGACAAGAGAGCTTCAGCTTCAACAACAAGGTGACATTACAATGTAGTTTCAGCGTAGTGCTTCTGGAAAATCTTACCATCCAGGATATTCATGTCCCCTTCATTCCTTCCTGTTTATTACACACTTCTGTGTGTTGAACAAATACTGCACTGTCTTCATTTCTAGCCTCAAAGAAAGTAAGTTTTAATCCTGACAGCCCTTATGTCACACTATGTCTCCAGTAGGAGTAAATACCAAGGAGTACATAAATAATGCAGATGGTGTTTTAGCCACAGAAGAAGGTCATTTGTGAAATACAGAAATTTTGATAAATACATTTAAAGAGAAATCCCGGTGTTTAGATTTATTATCTCTTTCAATTATTTTTCTTTTATTTTTGGCATTACATAAATGCCAAAAATACAAAAGCTCTTGGGCAGGTTTGGAACTCACCTTGGGATGGAGTTAACACTGTTTGAAACTGTATGGCCATAGATTTCAGAGCTGCCTCTCTCTTTCTTCTTGCAATATCCCTGACAAATTGTTTGCAAGATATAAAGATATGTTGATGTTTAAATTAGGAGTAGCCCACTTACCATGTCTAAAGAGACAGTAGCACAAAGGAGCTCCTACTTATAACCGCCACTAAAAAAACATAAATAAATCTGAAATCGAGTGCACGTGTGCAGTAGTAATTTTGTGTAATAGTAATTTTGGAAGCTATGAAAGTTATGGAATTGTGCATATACTTACTAACAAAATTAAGATTTGAACTTCAGCAGGAACTGCACATTTGCACGTTTATGTTTTTCATCGACAAAATAACTTGAAAGAATAAAAGTGATGTGAAATCTCCTTTCTCGCCCCTCCTCTTTGTGGTTGTCTCAGTCCTGCTGTGCTCCTGCCTCAGATACTCACCTGAGATTTCTCTCCTCACACCCAGCACCTGCGCCTTTCAAGATCATTTCAGTGTTACTTTTCTGGTCTGTTCAGTGACACCGAAGTGCATGTGTTCGGATTTATAGGGGCCAGCACATACCCCAATGTGTTTAAAGGAAACTTAACTTTGGAGAGCTCCCGGCACTCGCTTATTTGGATAAAACGTGGGTATAGCTAAAGTAGGGAGTGTCTTTTCCAGCACGCAAGAGTGACTGAGAGAAAGTCCACTTGCCTGACCGACCGAACAGCAGCCGATGGCGGCGCTCCAGGGCAAAGGGAACAAATGGCTCGCTCCAAGTCACAGCCCCAGCCCTGCCCTGAGGGAGGAGCGGGCTCTGAGGGGCGGGGCAGACCCACGGCCTCAGGAGGCGGGGCCCGGTGTGGCCCCAGCCAGCAGCTGCTCAGTCCCTTGCACGGTGATTGGGTGATTGGCGTTTCTTCTGACCAATCGGGTGGGAGGCAGTTGGCCCAAAAGGCTGGAGTGGCAGCTCATCTGGCCAATAGGAGCAGTTGCCCTGCCTTGTGCATTCCCGTGGGCGGCAGGGAAAGTGGCAGTGGCATCAAGATGGCGGTGGCTGGCAAGGGAGTGGTGGCGGCCGCCGTGAAGCCGATCTTCAGCCAGGACCCAAGCGAGGCAAAGCGGCTCAGGAATATCAGACTGGGCCTGATATCGCAAGGTGTCCAGCACGGGTTGATTATGTCCTAGGTTACAATAGAAAGATTTATTCTATCCCTATCCTCAAGTGCTTTTGAAATCAGGAGGGGCATTGTTTTTTCCTTATCTTCTTATAGAGTATTAATCCTGATGTTTCCGGGATTGTCCTGCCTGGCTTTGTCTAGCTCTCGCTGCTGGACCACAGGCTGCAGCTGTGGTGTTTTCACCACAGAGATACCTTTGGCCGGCTGGGTGCTGCAGCTGGGCACTTGGAACAAATCCAGGCAAAGTAGGAACTCAGTTTACCTCTGGTGGTAAAGGTTCAGGCGACAGTGAAGAGAAAAGGAGCGGGTTCTATCGTAGAGTCTTAATCCAGAGTTTTATTTCAGCATGGTAGACCTCTGAATGTGGTAACAGCTCACCGATAGAAACCCAGCCGCATCGTCTCGTGTCCTTTTAAGCCCCGGGGACAGGGGGAGGGGAGAGACAGGTGAGGGCCAACCAGGTGTGAGGAGGGGAAGGGTCAAGGGATATGGACGCTAGGACAGGCCAATGAGCCCAGACCTGAAGGGCATCTGCCAACCACACGACGCCTTGCTGGAATGTTAAGATTGATGGACAGCTCTTAGGCAGGAGGGCAAAAGGGGGAGGGGGAAGGTTGGCACACCTGAGGGGGTTGGGATAGGTGAAACAGGAAATCACACTGCAACATCTCCTGTTAATGGACCCATCAATGCCTTGCCACATGACTAAGAGATAACTCCCTTCAGGAGACATTTCTGTTTAATGGGCAATCAAGGACCCACTGCATGACTCATAGAATGAGATCAGCCCATTGTGAGATGCTCGCCCAGGTGGGAGGAGCTAAACATCCCCACCTGGATATAATCTGGAGTTTGGGACAGAACAAGCTGCCCTTACCCATTGGTTTTCAGAAGACAAGAGCTACCAGATCTTTTCCACGGGATCACCACTTCCAACAAGACTATTTCATCTGGACTTCTAAGACCACCCTAACTAGCAGGGTGTCAGGTTGTATTCTGACTCTGTCAGTGGTTTTTTTCTTTTGTATTATTGCATGTATTTTGGTTTTTTCTTTTTTCCCCCCTTTTCTTGATAAATTGTATTTCTGACTTGGAGTCTCTCACTGGCTTTGCTTTAAAACCAGAACATCATTTTGGTGCCCAACACAGGGCACCAAGGTACTGAGAAAAGTAAGAGTTACAATTCTGTGTTGTAGAAGCCACCTATTCTCTATGATCCTCAACATGCTTATATGGGTCTTATACCTAGCTCTCTATATATTTCTGCACATGCTTTATTGTTTTATTATGTCTATTGCATGATAACCTCCGAGGCTATGAACATAATTTGGAATATGTACTCAATTTTGTTTGCTTGTCCTAAATCTAGGTTGCTACGTCTGGGGCCTTAACAATCGTGCCCGGGCCTTAACAATCGCACCCAACCCTTCGGGGGAGGGGTAAAGAATTATTTTTTCCAGCCTTTTAGGCTTGACACAGCAGGTTTTGAAAATGTTGAGTTCTCTGTGGATGCCAAGGACAGCATAGTATTGTTGTTAGTTCTGCTTTGTCTTCTCTGCACAGCCTGTAACATGCTTAGAAACAAAGCATTACATGGTGTAGTGCAGCGTCTTCTTGAGGAAAAGAGAAGCAAAGCAACAGCGTCCATGTCCACACAGAATTCCACAGAGGAGGAAAGAACCAAACGCCTAACAGCATCCATGTCTACACAGACTGTCGCAGAGAAAGGAACCAAAAGCAAAACAACACCATCTGTGTCTATGCAGGCTGTCACAGAGGAGGAAGAAACCAAAAGCAAAGCAACAGTGTCTGTGTCTACACAGACTGTAACAGAGGAGAAAGGAACCAAAAGTGCCATCAGCATCTCCACACAAACTGTCACCAAACCAGAACAGCCTGAACCAGTAGCAGTTGCCCCTGTTCAGAAGAAGAAATCAAAGAGCAAATCAGTCCGCTTAGTGACTGGCAAGGATGCGGCAGGACCTTTGCACTCAGTGGAATAGACAGAGCCAGAAATCATCACTCGCTCTCTATCCCTGGGTGAGCTGCGTGACCTGTGGAGGGAATTCACCCGCCAGACGAATGAGTCCATCCTGACCTGGCTGCTCTGCATCTGGGATGCTGCAGCCAATGACACCATTCTGGATGGAAGTGAGGCCAGGCAACTGGGATTGCTGTCCCAGGATGTGGTCATTGACCAGGGGATTGGGAGAACCCAAGAAACGCAGCCTGTGGCGGCAACTGCTGACAGGTGTGAGGCACAGATACCTTTGTATAGAAGACCTCCTGGTGCACCAAGGAAAATGGAGCACAATGGAACAAGGTATCTGATGCCTGAGGGAATTGGCTGTGCTGGAGATAATTTTCTCAGAAGATGAGAGATTTCCTAAAAGCCCAGATTGTGTCCAGTGCACATCGCAAATGTGGTTGAGATTTGCATGGCTTGGACCAGAGATATACTCACGTTACCTGGCACCACTACAATAGAGGGAAGGCAAAGACAGGGTGGCGTCTTGGCCAATAAACTAACAATTTATGAGGACACTGTCACCACCCCATATCCTACCCACGTCTCGTCCATGGAAACAAGGCTGGCTGAGCAAGTGTGGAGCTTGATTGAAGGGGAAACTAAAAAAGGAACTTAAGGAAGAAGTCTACCACATCTTGCCAGAACCAACAAGAGTCTCTGCCATTAGGAGCCGGTGTCCCCCACCCAAGGAGAGAGGATACACTCCACGAGGTAACCTCTGCTTTCTTCTTCAGGAGCATGGAGAAGATACGAGGAAGTGGGATGGAAAACCCACCTCCTCCTTAGCAGCCCTGGTATGTGAACTGAAAAGAGGAACACCTAACACAAGAAGCTCATCTAGAGTCAACGCTGATCCAGTCTCTTGCACACAGAATTCCAGACAATATACGAATGATGATATGACTGATCCTCTTGAAGGAACCTCAGGAACCTTTTTACAGGAAGAGAGCAACATGTGCCATGATCAGGAATAGAGGGGCCCTGCCTCTAACCAGGGACAATTGGACTGTGTGGATCTGATGGCCTGGCACATCTGACCCACAAAAATATACGGCTTTGGTTGACACCAGTACCCAATGTACCCTGATGCCATCAAGGTATGGAGGAGCAGAATCCATTTTTATTTCTGGAGTAACAGGAGGATCCCAGCAGCTGACTGTATTGGGGGCCAAAGTGAGTTTGACTGAGAACGGGTGGCAGAAATACCCCATCATGACTGGCCCAGAGGCCCCATGCACCCTCAGCATATACTATCTCAGAAATGGCTATTTCAAAGACCCAAAAGGACATCGTTAGGCTTTCGGTATAGCTGCTGTAGAGACAGAAGACATCAGAAAACTGAATACCTTGTCTTGTCTCTCAGATGACCCCTCTGCTGTGGGATTGCTGAGAGCTGAAGAACAACAGGTACCAATTGCCACAGCAACAGTACACTGTTGGCAATATCGTACCAACAGAGACTCTGTGATTCCCATCCATGAGATGATTTGTAAACTGGAGAGCCAAGGGGTGGTCAGCAACGCTTGTTCACCTTTCCACAGCCTTATATGGCCAGTGCATAAGTCCAGTGGAGAATGGAGACTGATGGTGGATTACCGTGGCCTGAATGAGGTCACACCACCACTGAGTGCTGCCATGCCAGATGTGTTGGAGCTATGAACTGGAGTCCAAGGCAGCAAAGTGGTACGCGACCATCAATGTTGCCAATGCCTTTTTCTCCATTCCTCTGGCAGCAGAATGCAGGCCTCAGTTTGCCTTCACCTGGAGGGGAGTGCAGTACACCTGTGTGGTATTACATTTTAGTTAAATGGTATGCTCTGTTTCACCCCTTGAAAATGTATGGCTTATTCCAAGGCTGTGACCCTCCCTTGAATTATCATGTATCTGTAATCCCATTGGCCCAAGTCTTATTCCGCACCCACTCTGAATCTCCCTGTTAAGCCATGGGGGGAGACCACAGGCTTTCTCTTGTCCCTTTGTTCTCTCTTGGTCCCAAATTTCTTTTTTTCTTTTTGTTTTTCTTTGAATGACCTAAAACTGGGGGTCTTCTGGGTTAAACTGGTTTGAAAGTGAAAGCAGCAGTAAAGCTCAGATTCAAGGGTGAGAATCTGAGGCGGCAAACCTGCCTGGAGTCTGGGGGGCTCCAGGTGATTCCCTCTCCCTGAGAGGGGGAGCAGAAGTCGGCACCTCAGCCTAAAACTGGGGGCTGTGGTGGTCCAAAAAGCCAGTTGGAAAAGGTTAGACACCATTGGGCCAGTCACACTGAAAAGGCCAATCCCAAAACTCTCATATGAGCTTAGTGCCAAAGGCTGAAGCCCTTTAAGCACTCGCCCATGCTTTAAATTCGTTTAAAATCTGCAATATGGACCCATATAACCCATTTATTACAATTAAATGCTCATTTTATCTTTAATACCTACCACCAAAGGAAAATATCAAGTCAGATGGACTGTTTAAAACATAATCCTCGTTGCAATTGTATTTATTTTTATGCTGTGAAACTGTGCAATTACTGCTTCATTTTTTAAATTGTTAATTGTCATATTTCTCTTTATCTTTTCATTTTAAAGAAAAAAGGATGAATTGTGGTGTTACATTTTAGTTAAATGGTATGCTCTGTTTCACCCCTTGAAAATGTATGGTTTATTCCAAGCCTGTGATCTTCCCCTGAAATCTCATGTATCTGTAATCCCATTGGCCCAAATCTTATTCCGCACCCACTCTGAATCTCCCTGTTAAGCTGTGGGGGGTGAACTCAGGCTCTGTCTTGGCCCTTTGCTCTCTCTTGGCCCCTTTTCCTCCTAGGCTCTCCCTCTCTCCCCCTCCCTTCGCCTTCCCCCCTTCTCCCTCAGAAACCATGCTGCTCCCGAGGGTGGGACCCACAATAAACCCTCATCTAATTAGCACCTTCAGCAGCCGTGTGGAGTCTCCTTGCCTGCCTGCTGCTACCAGCAAACTTACAGCTTAGGGGGCCCCCCAGGGCCTCCCCTGGGGATCCTCCCCCGCAAACGAACTGCAGCACACCTGGAACTGACTGCCCCAGGCGTGGAAGCACAGTCCCACCACCTGCCATGGACTGATCCAGGCTGCACTGGAAAAAGGGCGAGGTTCCCAAACATCTACAGTATTTCAATGACATCATCGTATGGGGGAGCACAGCAGGGGAAGTCTTTGAAAAAGGAGAGAAGATTATCCAGAGTCTGCTGAAAGTTGGTTTTGCCATTAAGTGAAGTAAGGTTAAGGGACCAGCTCAAGAAATTAAGTTTCTAGGAGTCAAGTGGCAAGATGGACATCATCAGATCCCAACAGAAGTAATCAACAAGATCACTGCTATGTCTCCACCTACCAACAAGAAGGAAACACCAGCTTTCCTAGGTGTCATAGGCTTTTGGAGAATGCACATTCCCAAGTACAGCCAGATTGTGAGCCCTCTCTACCTGGTCACCCACAAGAATGATCTCCCCTGGGGCTCTGAACAGCAACAAGCCTTCACCCAGATCAAGCAGGAAATTGCTCATGCGGTTGCCCTTGGCCCAGTCAGGACAGGACCAGAGGTGAAGAATGTGCTCTTCTCTGTGGCTGGGAACCATGGTCTGTCCTGGAGCCTTTGGCAGAAGGTGCCTGGTGAGACTTGGGGTCGACCACTGAGATTCTGGAGCCAGAGCTGCAAAGGCTATGAAACAAACTACACCCCCACAGAGAAGGAAATCTTGGCTGCCTATGAAGGTGTTCAAGCTGCCTCAGAAGTAATTGGCACCGAAACGCAGCTGCTTCTGGTACCCCGGCTGCCAGTGCTGGGCTGGGTGTTTAAAGGAAAGGTTCGTTCTATGCATCACACCACCAACACCACATGGAGCAAATGGGTTGCCCTCATCACCCAGCGCTCCCATATTGGAAATCCAAATTGCCCTGGCATTCTGGAAATTATAACAAACTGGCCTGAAGGAGAGACTTTTGGATTAGCTTCTGAACAAGAAGAGGAGCAAGTGGCAGGTGCCGAGGAAGCCCCACCATATAATGAGCTACCGGAGACAATACACCATCTTCACTGATGGTTCCTGCCAAATTGTAGGCACTAACCAGAAATGGAGAGCTGCAGTATGGAGCCCCACATGACAAGTTGCACAAGCTACCAAGGGACAAGGTGGATCAAGTCAGGTTGCAGAGCTTAAAGCCGTCCAGCTGGCTTTGGATATTGCTGAACGAGAGAAGTGGCCGAGGCTCTATCTCTACACCAACTCATGGATGGTAGCTAATGCTCTGTGGGGATGGCTGGATTGCTGGAAAAAGGCCAACTGGCAGCACAGAGGGAAACCCATCTGGGCCACCGAGATTTGGCAGGACATTGCCACCCGAGTAGAGAGGGCTGACTGTGAAGATTTGACACGTGGATGTGCACAAACCCAAGAGTTGGGCTAATGAAGAGCATCACAACAATGAGCAGGTGGACCGAGCTGCCAAGATGAAAGTATCACAGGTGGATCTAGACTGGCAGCACAAGAGAGAATCATTCCTGGCTTGCTGGGCCCATGATGCCTTTGGTCATCAGGGGAGAGATGCAACATACTGATGGGCCCGTGACCAAGGGGTGGACCTTACTATGGACAACATCTCTCAGGTCATCCACAACTGTGAGACCTGTGCTGCAATCAAACAGGCCAAGCGGGTGAAACCTCTGTGGTACGGTGGGCGATGGTTGAAGTACAGGTATGGGGAAGCCTGGCAAATTGACTACATCACGCTTCCCCAAACCTGCCAAGGCAAGCGCTATGTGCTGACCATGGTGGAAGCAACCACAAGACGGTTGGAAACCTACCCTGTGCCTCATGCTACTACCCAGAACACCATCCTGGGCCTAGAAAAGCAAGTCCTGTGGAGACATGGCACTGCTGAGAGAATTGAGTCAGACAATGGAACCCATTTCAAGAACGGCCTTATAAACACTTGGGCCAAAGAACATGGTATTGAATGGATATATCATATCCCCTATCATGCACCAGCTGCCAGGAAACTTGAATGATGCAATGGAATACTTAAGAAGATTAAGTGCCCTGAAGGCACTTAGCAGTGGAACCTTCAGAAATTGGGAATTGAACTTAGCAAAAGCCACCTTGGTGGTCAACACCCAAGGATCCATCAATTGAGCTGGTCCTGCCCAGTCTGAACCACTGCACACAGTGATTGGAGACAAAGTTCCTGTGATACACATGA
Organism: Molothrus aeneus; assembly: GCF_037042795.1. Classification (NCBI taxonomy): domain Eukaryota; kingdom Metazoa; phylum Chordata; class Aves; order Passeriformes; family Icteridae; genus Molothrus; species Molothrus aeneus. The sequence goes on along the minus strand of NC_089650.1, from coordinate 21,394,884 downwards.
AAGGTATTTTAGGAAAGACTGTTTGGATTAATCCCACCGCAGGCAGGGGCAAAGCCATCCGTGGGATTGTTTTTGCACAAGGACCTGGTTACACTTGGTGGGTAATGCAGAGGGGTGGGTAAACCCGTTGTGTACCACAAGGAGACCTAATTTTAAGTGACAACTGTGTGTAAAGTTTCATTCTGTATTGTATATATCTATATATCTATATTTATATATATATACATATATATCTGTAAGAAGATATTGGTTTGTGCATGATGTAGATGGTAGTAGAATAAGGGGTAGGTTATGTCCTAGGGAACAATATAAAGATGTATTCTATCTTTCAAGAGCTATTGAAATCAGGAGGGGTGTTGTTTTTTCCTTATCTCCTGTTAATGGACCTATCAATGCCTTGCCACACGACTCAGAGATAACTCCCTTCAGGAGTCATTTCTGTTTAATGGGCAATCAAGGACCCACTGCATGACTCATAGAATGAGATCAGCCCATTGTGAGATGCTCGCCCAGGTGGGAGGAGCTAAACATCCCTGGATATAATCTGGAGTTTGGTTTACCCATTGGTTTTCAGAAGACAAGAGCTACCAGATCTTTTCCACGGGATCACCACTTCCAACAAGACTATTTCATCTGGACTTCTAAGACCACCCTAACTAGCAGGGTGTCAGGTTGTATTCTGACTCTGTCAGTGGTTTTTTTCTTTTGTATTATTGCATGTATTTTGTTTTTTTCCTTCCCCCCCCCCCCCCCCTTTTCTTGATAAATTGTATTTCTGACTTGGAGTCTCTCACTGGCTTTGCTTTAAAACCAGAACAGTGAGGGACACGGGGCCGGCCACATGGGCTCAAGGTCGGAACGGCCTTAGTGACATTGGTGCAGCCGGACGAGTGACAGTGTAGCGATTTTAGGGTTGAGTTGCGTGTTGCTGGTGGAACAAGTGCAGAACGACGTGGATGACCGCAGTAGGTGTTGTGTTTCTCTTAGTGCACCTGTACCAGCTGGACATCACGGTGAAACAGGGGCGGAACAAGGTGCGGGAGATGTTCATGAAGAACGCCCACGTTACGGATCCACGCGTGATAGACATGTTCGTTATTAAGGTACACACAGTTACTTCTGATTTGTTGAAGCTGCAGAGAATGTGGCTGATGGTGGTGAGTGTGATGGAGGAGAGGAACAAGTTTGTACCAGACTGTCTATGGAGTGGTTGTCTCTTGCACTTGGATTGGTAATATCTGTGTCAGGAAACCTGTTGATAAGGGATCAAGTGGCTTGACAAACCAGTTGTCAATTTGTGCCCGGTGAGCAGCAGCCCCATCCTCTTCTGCAGTTAAGCCTGGCCTACAACCGCACATGCCTTTCCTACTGACAGTCTGCTGTCCAGACCATGTTGTCTTTCCCACTGCTTTCCTCCTCCCTTTGGATTTCTCTAACAGTCACTACTTTGTCTTATAATTAATTTCTGTCTCCTCAGGTGCATGTGAGTAAGACAGGAGCATTGATATTGTTGGGAATTTTGCCAATTTTTTAGTGAACAAAGCCAGGGGTTTCTTTTATTTTCCAGAGATTGCCAGGAGGATCTGGCAATGGCTTGTAGTGGTTGAAGTATCTGTTGTCAGCCTGCTGTCACATTTGCCCAGCATGACAAGCCCAAGCCTCAGGGACCTCCCACCACCTTGGCCACTGCAGCATGGAATGCCTGACCTTGGGTTATGCAAGGTTACTAATTAGCTACAGCAAACATCCAAGTCCATGCAAGTGCACTGAACCTGTATTTAGTGTCTTTTTAAACTAAGGAAAAACTGCAGTGTCAGTGCTGCCTGCAAGGTCTCTGCTACTCTTTGCCACAAAAGGTGGGTTGCCCCTCTCACATTGGCAGTCTGAGCCCAGGTGGTGAAATTGAGGTCTTGGTTTGCTCAGGTGCTTACTCATGTTTGATGTGCTGTGCTTTAGTTCCCCTACAGGTTAGTCTCAAATGTATGGAAGCAGATAGCTGCTACTCTTCCTCTGGAGAGACTGGCACAGCGGGGCTCCATACTTGGCACGGCTCTGCTGTTTCTGTAGAATTGGCTGCATCTGCCAGCTCTGGCCTAAGGCAAACACACAAAAGGGTGGTGTTTAAGAGGCGTGCCTGCACATCTTGTCCCATGGTGTCACACAGGAACAGGCCTCCAAACACGAGTTGTCCTACACAAACCAGCTGTGCAAATGTGGCAGTATGAGGGGAGAAAAGGGGTCCTGAGCTGAGTGACAGCACATGCTCACAGTGCTGAAAATGTGTGTGTAACTTGAATGAGGTTGGAGCTAACAGCATGTACCGAAAGAACAGCTGTGGCACCACCGAGCACAAGCTTAAACAACAAAGTAGATAATGTGCCACTTTCCCAAAACAGGAATATTTTTACTCTTACCTTTGGAGCAATCCCAGCCACCAAGCCAGCAGGAAATTGATGCAAACAGAGATAGTTACTTTTACATTATTGACTGCAGGAAAATGGTAACAGCAAGTGTACTCCAAATGTAATGCCTCTCCTCATCTCCTCTTTCTGAGATGTGCTAAGTACATGCTGCTCTGAAGTCTCCTTGGAAGCCAGGAATGTTCAGCAGCCATCCGAAACAGGCTAATGAGCTTGGAGTGAAAAGATAGAGAAGTATTGCTGAAACCTGAAATCTGACTTTCCTATGAGGAGAATCACCCAAGGTTATTCTGCCTGCTCCTAAGACCCATAAGCACAGGAGAAAAATGTTCTTTTTTTAGCCAGATTAGCTTCTTTTTTTTTTTTTTTTTTTAATTAACGAAGGACTGAACTGAGGACCTAACTATGAAAAAGCAGCATCTCTTACTATCCTTCCAAGGCATGGAAACAGCAGCAAAATGCTTCCTGTGAAAAACTCCTTCTGCCAGAATAAAAAGATCCTAGCTAGACACTTCCTGGAACGAGAGTCTTCAGATTAGCCCTTTATCTATTTTAATCTCTATTTGAGATTGTTAGCAACATATATCTTTACTTTGTAATCATTCTGGTATCAGTGCTCATTAATGCCCTTTGCACCAGGATTTGTAAATTTTTCATCGGAGTAAACAGCTCCATTAAACACATTATGCAAGAGAGGAAATGGAGCCAGGAGCCAGCTGAATGCTACCCTCTAAGGCACAACCACTTAGGTTTAGGCTTATGCTTCAGGTTAGGCTTGTGAAAACCACAAAGCCCAGACCTTCAGGGATGTTTCAACTCCAAAATGCATGCAAAGTGGAGTACTTTATCTCATCTCATTACATTTGATTACAATCACTTCATTTCAGCATTTTGTTTTATTTCTTTACATTGAATTTAGTTTTATTATCAGTCTACCATACTCAGATTGTTTCACTTTCTTCTCTGATTTCAAGATGTCAGTGAGTAGTAATTCGGCAAGGTTTGGCCCATTTCCATGCATTTTGTGTCATCCCAGACCATTCTATTGTTTTCACTTTGAGAATTCTCTCTTTTATTTTTTAGCATTTCATTTCATCCCTTTCCTTTCCTGTCCATTCATGTTGTTCCCTGATTTCAGGATTTCAATCACTATAATTTTCAATGAGTCTAATTTTGGCAAGTTTTGCTTCTTACACTGCACCTCATTTCCCAGAATCAGGGAAAAAAGGTAAACAAAGAGTCAGGAGAAGAAATTGAAGGAATGAAATGCTAAAAAAAGAGAGAAAATTCTGAAACAAATGGAAAGCAATAAAAGGGACTGTGATGCCCTGAAGTGCAGGGAAATGGAGCACGGCTTGCCCAACTGACCCTCACTGAAACCTTGAAACCAGAGAACAAAGTCTAACAAACACTCTGGATAGGAGATATGATGAAGTAAAATGCAATTGAAAAAAAGTCAGAAAATTTGCAAATAGGATGACTACAACCAAGTGCACTGAGATGAAATGAGGTGCAGTGAAAACCACTGAAACTTGCCAAAATTATTCCCATTGAAATGCTGAAATCAGAGAAGAAAGGTAAGCAAAGACACAAGAGAAGAATTGGAAGAAATTAAATGCTAAAAAAAAGAGAGAAAATTCTGAAGAAAAGTGCAAACAATAAAAGTGAATGGGATGACTTGTCCATTCAGCAGTATGTTCACATTTCCCCTACTCCTGCTTTTGCTACTTGTGTACTCAAGAACTTTTTCTTGCTGCTTTTGACATATTTTCTCAGGTTCAGCTACAAGTGGACTTTGACTTTCCTAAACATATCTTTGCATGCCAAACAGTGGTTCAGCATTCCTCTCACGGTAACCATCCCTGCTTCCACCCTCTATAAACTGCCTTTTTATATTTGAATTTTGCCAGAAGCTCCTTGTTCATCAATGAATGAAACATTTATGGAAACTTACTATACAATAAGCTTTACAAAGAACAAGAAGTGCATCTCTTGCTTTACTTAGTATTTTTATTATACCACCTTTAATTTCTTATCACTTACAATACATTTCGAGCAGGTGTCTGAGAAGGTTTTTAGTAGTTTTTCCTAAGTTTACCTGTATAGAGGTTTAATAATGCAGGAACCTTCTTCAGGTTGTTGCTACTAATGTTGTGACTGGGACAGAAAACCAGAGATAAAATAAAGAATTAGCTCCCTTTTCAAATACATTATTTCTGAGTTATATCCAATAATTGACTTAGAAACTTAAAAGTTACACATTTACTTTCTATGCTAGTGGACTTGAGGCACACAGGGTTCATGGAGCAGTCCCATATATCAGAACAGGCTCCAAGCCATGAAGCAGACTGAGCAAAAAAAATATGATAGTCAGTCAGCAGCTGTTTCCCAGCTTACCTGAATCATCCATACTTGATAGAAAATATCTCTGCCCGTTGGGAAACAGAGGCTCCTTCTATCCCAGTTCTAATTCAGGACAGAGCACAGCCTATTCTTTGCTTTTAGAGAGGTTTTTCTTTTATTGTTTTCTCCCCTTCCCTTTATGCCCCTAAAACTGTCCACAAAATGGAATATACAGGTTCAAGTTCCTCTTCTGAATGAAGGAAGCTTTGATTTCCCCAGCAAGTTCCATAATTGTGAAGGCAGAGCACATTTTTCCACCATTTTGCTTTGCCACTCTTTCAAGAACTGAAAAGTCACAGAGACAGTCAGGGAGAACAAGGAAGAGCATGACTGTAGCCCATGCTAAGGGTTCTTCAGATGACAAGCTCTCATTTATAAAACTACAAGTTTACCCAATATCAGGCCATGGGACTGCAGGGCCATGCAGACAGATCTACTCTGTCACTATTTCAGTGGAGCACTTTTTGTTTTCTGTACAGTGATGCTACCTCCAAAGCACAGTTAATACATCTTATTAAACTGTGCAGCCAATGTCTGGTAGCTAGGCCACCATCCTAACAGATGGAAGCTCTAGTTTGATTCCCCGTCATGCTGAGGAATTCTTACAACTTTGTATTCTGACTTGGGGGAAGGAAGGTTCACTATCTACTCAGGCTTTATAGAGAACATGGGGCAGAGCCTCTTCTTTCTAGATTCTTTTTAAAAAGCAATAGCTCTTACCAAACCTCACAAGGTTCTTAAATCAACCTCCATTTCACGCATGGTCTGAAACTTCCCAACATAATAAGCCTCTCTGAAGAGTGAAATACAGTGAAGTCTAGTCTCTAGATATTGAACAGACCAAGCATGAAATAATTATCAAAATACCGTGTCCATATTAACATTCACAGTATTTGGAATCTGAGACAGTAAAAAGCAAAAGAATGAAAGTACAATGGAGAACCAAGTACATGCTTACCTGGTAAGCAGATCATCAGTTATGCCTCCAGACTTAGAACTTTTGATCTCTGCACCCAAATTCCATTCTGGGCTTCTACTGGACCCGCCTCAAGACATTTCATGTAACATTCCTTTGTTCATTCCCATGAATACAGAAAGGCAGATGTTATTTCATTCTCAAACTGCAATGTTTTCTAAAGTGAAATTATTGTATTAAGCCACTTTGAGGCAAGACAGACTCCTTATATTTATATTACACTTCAGATTATAGTTAGGAAAACAATATCTTAAAAGCAAAGTGTCAATACTTCTAATATATAAAGCACTGAGTAAACAGCAAAGCTAGAAGAATTTAACTGGAAGCTAGCCTCAAGTATTTGTTTGAAGAGTTTAAACAGAAGAAAGATTTAATAAATAGCAGCTTTCCTGGAAACAAATTTTTTCAGCATTGCTAAGTAGTGATACCTTCCATTTGAGGATGGACATTTAAATCACCTATATAATCTAATGTTTGAAGAAATATAGTTACATTTATCATGATGGTATCTGAGTGCAAAGAAAATCCTAAACCCAGGAAAATTATCTGACACAACATCCATTCTCTGCTGTCCATGTTCCCAGAAATGTATATGGTAGAAGTATTTGCCTTTTTCCATCTTCTGCATGTTCAGTTCCTGAACATTGCTTTGGGAAGCTTAGTGCGGGGATACATGGTGCTCTTTCCTTACAAAATACTAATATTTAAACCGGGTATTCAATATTTCCCAGACAGTTATGAGAAAGCCCAGCTCTGTGCCCTGGCAAGTCCATGTTGTTCTCCTGGCAACTTAGAACCCTTAGGCAGAGTCGTCATACAGGATGACATTCATGGAATTGGAAATTATTTCTGCCAGGCTAATTGAAGCCATAGAAAACAGAAAAAAGGATCTTAAAATGCATTCTGTATTGATCCAGGTCTCAGAGAAAGTGTATTCCAACAGCAATCTGCTGGTTTGCAAAACAAGCTTTCTATTGCTGTCTGCAATACATGAATCTGTAGGCTTCATACACAAATTTGGAGATAGGAAAGCTGTTAAAAGTTTACTGTATTCTGGTACTAAATGGCACAATTGAAATATGCACAAATCACAACCAGGGTGTCTCCAACTCAAGAAGTTTAGGAAAAATATAAGCAAATGAAATTATTATTAACTGGGTAGTGACATAGCTCAGTGTCACAGGACAAATCAAGGGCAGAACCAAATCAAGATTCTTTTGTCTGTCTGGCTTCCAAACCATGGATTTAATTACACCATTCTTTCCAAAGGTGTCTATTGATCTCACACTTTAGAAAAGTAGGATGAGTTTTTCTGTGTGGACTTAAATGTATTTCTTAGGGAAAAAAAATAATAACAGGGTTTCAGCCAGTAGCTGTTTCCAAAATTCCCCGGGATGCTCTCATTACAGCAAAGAAAAAACCCATGTTATCAGTGTTAAACCAAAAATGAAAAGAATAGCAAGATATTCACAGCTCCTGAGAAGCTTAAAAAGCAGGAAACCAAAACCAGCAGCTGAGAGAAATCAACAGCCTATGGTATCGGGGGCGTAAGCCATGTTTTTCTGACAGTTTCACAAGAGAATGTGAGTCAAGGCCACTGCTGCCAGTTTCCAAGTGAGCAGGCATCTTCCCAGAGCTCAGACACATCACAGAGGTTTAATGGAATCTTCAGGAGGCATTTTGGACCAGTGCTGCAACCACAACCTGTGCAAAGCAGCCCCTTGATTCATTTCCTCCCTGCACTGGGCTTAGAAATTGCCCGTGCTGAGCTCTGTTTGGCTAACTCAGATTGAAGTAACAGTGGGAACAGTTCAGCCTGTGAGAGAACTGAATTTGGCCATTAAAACCAAGGCAGCTTCCTCTGATCTCTGCTTAACCCCAGTTAACATGACGAGGATGCTGTGGTTGGGGCCCATAACCACAGCCTTGGGCCTGCTGAGCTGGTGAAGCCATTGCTGGGCAGCGTTACGTGTACGTGTGAGCCCAGTCCTGGATCATCTCAAGCTCTGTGAAATGTCAAGTCAAATAAAGCCATTCTGCTCTTATCATTTTCATTTTTCAGTCCTCGCTGTCCAAGGCTTTTCTAGGGGTGACTTCATCTCGGTGGCTGCTTTATTCACCCAGATGTTGATGTTTGCAGCAACTGCACAGCTCACTCTGCCAAACTGCTCACAGCATCACTGGAGCTCGTCTCTTGACATCTTCCAGCACCAGCACAGAGTTGTCTCTCTGAGGTAAAAGAGAGGGGGCCCAAGACATGCGTTGCTTTTGGCACAAGTTCACATCATTGCTCTTTCAGGGCAAGGGACATGTCCTGGGGATGGATGGGATGGCATGAGGGGTAAAGGCATGGGCAGGGATGGGTGAGTAAAGTTCAACTACAACTCACTTTGGTGATAAGTGAACTGGTGTGATTGATATAGGAAAAAGGGTAGGAAGCCATGGAGAATTTAAGGAAGAAAAGCCTGAAGAACAGATTTCTTTGCAATGTGGGAAGGCTGGCAGTAAGTCATAGTAACAGTAACTATGAAAGTCTTGGCTATTTCAGTTCTGCTGACTGCTTTATTATGAACAAGCTGTTAGCACAGTCCATCTTAAGGCTGTAGAAGTACTTCTAATGTTTAAAATCCCCATCTGAAGGCCAAGAAAGTCACAATGAACCAGCTGAGACTAAAATTTCCAGAGTTGGGGTTGTGCTTCAGGCTAAATTTGTTTGGGAACATTCAGCCAAAAGTTTGTTCATGCCTTTCTAACAGCTGACATCTTTCTTAGAAATCCATTGTTTATCTGACCTTCTCCTAACCCGTTAGAAAAATTTCTGGTGCTATTTTCCTGTCTCAGTTGAATGCTTTGAAGCATTACAGGCAAAATTTGGCAGGGGGCAGCTTTCTGTTAGGAAGACACATTGCAGCAGCTCTGTAAGACTGTGCTCAAACTTGGCTCCACTACAAGCACTTGAAAACCCAGTTTGTGTGCACCTGATAGAGCTCTCAGTTCTTCATCTAAAACTCCCCCGAGATGTCTGAGTGGAGCAGGTGCTGGTTATAGCTGGCTGCCAGGGCTGCTAAGGGCAGATGACAAGTGTGAAGCTGGTCTCTGCCATGCACCCCTTGCCCATTCCAGCACCAAAATGGTCAGGGGGAAGCCGGCTGAGTGAAGGCATAACTGGCAAAAGAGACATTGTGTGCTGAAAAAAGGAGGTGGGGGAAGGTTAAAAAAAAGTCTGGAACTAGGTTGGAGGCCATGGGGTTTTTGCCTTAGAAGAGGCCACCAAAGAGGAGAGGTTTCTGGGATCTTCACCAGCCCCAGCTCTGCTGTAGCCTGGGAGATGCATAGCCAGGGAATGAGAGCAGCAGGCTTCACACTAACCAATGTTGCAAGAGGCTTTGCTTCTCCAGAAGGAAAAATTGCTGGGGTTTGTGTCCATCCACATCTGAGGTGTGAAGGGGAAAGCAGTCAGCCTGATGGGATTTGGACAAAAAATTTCTGAAAGCTCATGGAAATATTCATGCTATGTGACCAGTGCTTCCTGGTTGGCTCCAGACTTGAAGCAAAGAGGGAAGGAGGGAAGAAGGAGCATCTCTTTGGCCATTGGAAGGGTTTCACCCCACCCTTGTGGAGAGAGAAGTATGTGGTGCTGGGTAATTACTGAAACAGGGGTTTCATAACCAGGCACTGAGCTTTGACCTCCACGTCCAGAGCGCCAAAGCTGTGATCCTGCAGGAAGATCTGCAGAAGCTGCTTGCAGCCTCAGCTGGGAGCTGGCCATGTGCCGTGGACAGCTGTGTGTGGAACCTTCTAGACTTTTACGCTCAGTTCCAAGCCTTAGAAGGTCATTTGCCTCCATTGGTGGCATCTCTGAGAGATGCTTTGGGGACAAATGACCACCTGCTCCTCACCCACACAGGCACTGATGATCACTGTGGAAAAGCCCATCTAAACCACCTTTACAGGCAGGGTGTGAACAGTAGGTGGAAAGTAGACTTGGAAGACAAAAGCTGTAATTAAAACAGTAAGTGATCATCATCTACTCTGTGCACTGAATACAGGGAGGGTCCTTCAAAAGGAAATATAGCATGTAATTATAATTAAATATGATCTTATGGACAATATGGACAAAAAGGCTCAACTAAAGTTGCCTAAATTTTTTTTTTTGTTAAATGGCAACTCCTGCATAATATTGGTTCTGGATGCTTTGTTTTGCAAGATTAATAAATTTTCTCTTAAAGTTGCCTTTTTGTTTGTATTTCAGTGCCTTCACTCAAAGAATGGTAATGTCTGCATGCAACTTCTGTAATTCCACTTAGCTCATCTCTAAATTCTAAACTGTGCTCAGTCAAAGAGATGCAGCCAGCACAGCGGGGCAGCAGTTAGCTAAAATTAATATGTATGTATTTGGAGGGTTTTTTCTCTGACTTGAAAATTGCTCAAAATATTACTTTATTGAAAAGAAATGCAAATCAGCATCTTCCATTTTTCAGAAAAATACTCACCCTTTTTTCTTTCTCTGTGTCAGAAAGAGATTTGTTGTCTATTGTTTCTTTGCTGGCTTTGAAAACTGTTCTTTTGCAATGATGAAGCTATAGCACTTGTTCCACTCCTTTGCAGGCTTGGCCATCCATGCTACTAGCCAAAAATGGAGGAGCTGTCAAGTTTGCAGGAAAGGATCATTTTCCAAGTGACCTTTTGGAAAGATGTCAATTGGGAAGTCAGTGTCAGTGTAAGGGTCTTTTCCTTAAGCTCATGCATTCTCAGGTTACAGCTTTGTCACTTTATGTCAAGGCTGAGCCACAGGAAGCAGAGTAGCCGGAGAGTTCCTATTCTGATGGCCTTCCATCAGAAGGGTGATGTTCATAAGAATTAAATCCACTTCCTCAATTCTGATCAACCATCCTTGTTAGAGCCCACAGGTGAATGATGGGCATCCAACAGCCTTTGGCTCTTTGGCTCTAGCCAGGGTAAGTAAAACTGAAAGGACCTAGGTGAAGATTTTTCTGCTGAAGTTCATAAAGGTCAGGCTCAAACTAAAGTGAAACAGGCAAGGTAACATCCTTTTACTGGTGGGGTGATGAGGAAATGTCCACTGACATTCCTGGGGCCACATTTCCCATTTTCCCTCTGTCATCTGAGTGCATGTATCATGAAAATCAATGTGGGAGGAAGCCCTTGATCACCTTTTCCCATTCAGCCATCTCCTGCTCAAGCCAGCCCACTGAGTAGGGAACTGCTGCAGCTCTGCCTCCTGAGACCTCACACTAGAACTGTTTGAAATGTGGAGGGTACTCAAAAGCCAACAACTCCCAGGCTACACTGCCAACAGAGTTCAGCTCTGGCAGCTCTCCCAGGCCAGACTTGCCAAGAGTGCTCTCTGTCCCATCACCCATAATAACTTAATAACCTTAAGTTTGTCAGCCCCAGTGTAAACACCTAAGGGACGTCACTGGTGATCATCCACCAGCTGGACTCTGTACTGTTGATCCCACTTCTTTCAGCCTCACCATCTGAACAATCACCCACCCACTTTATCAGCTACCCTGGTACTGTAGAAAATGGTGTTAAAGGCTTTGCAGTGTCCAGGAAATAAATGAGACATACTGATCTCATGCTTTGAGGAGGCTGCCCTCAAAGAACAACTAGCTCTCCTGGGCCCCTTCACTCTGCAGGGCAGTTCCCTTTGGGATTCTGTCAGGGAGATCCCTGGATGAAATGAAACCTGTTCTCCTGCCGGTAAGGGCAGTAACGTTGTTTGCACTGCTGATTTCTTGCAGGATTTAGTATTTCACAGTTTCGTGGTTGCTGCAGGCAAAATTCATCATTGACCATCATATCCTGAACCAATTCTTCCTATGTTGTGAACAACAAACCCAGCACAGCATCTCCTCCTGTTGTCTTTTCAATCAGCTGTGCCATGAAGCTGTCTTGAGCACACTCAAGAAACCATCCAGACTGTGCCTGACCATGCAGCCCTTCAGTTAAAGCACACTGTGCGTTAGCCCTAAGGCCTGTGATTGTGTGGGATGGCTCTATTGACTTTCTCTCCTTTCCCAAGAAGTCTGTAGTGAGTGCCTGGTCCATCACCGCCCATAGTGCTTTGCCACTTCTCCTTGCCCACAGCACTCGGATGGCGCATCACCTCTCCCATGGCCAAGTTCTGGGCGCTCCTCTGCACAGCACACAACCACTCCGCACTGTTTCCAGCCTGTCCTTCCTGAAGACACTGTGCCCATTGGGGCAGCTCTCCAGGTGTGTGATCTACCCGGGCATGTCTCTGTAATTCAGAAGAAATCACAGTTCTGAGTTGTGTGGGAGCTGGTGTTCCCCCCAGTTGTTCCCCATTCTACATGTTTGTTTCAAACTACTTGAGACCAACCCTGCACCCTGAGTCATGATGCTTTCAAAACAGGATTCTGCTGTGGAGACTCCAGCAAGGTAAGGTCAGCACACAGACAATGAGCGTGGAGGTGCCTCCCCTGGCAGGGGAAAGGGCATTGGAGGCCCTGGCTGCGCACCAGCGCTGCCTGCACGGGATTTGCAGGTGCATTGCCCTGCAGCCCAAGCTCTCCATCACTGCTGCAGCAACTGTTCCACTAGGAGGCTTTCCTCTGATCACACTGAGATCACAGATCAAGCTGTGATGGGTTTACTGCTTCTTTTTATCTAGAGCTGACTGTCCTAAGAGCAAGGCTTATTGATCTCCAATGGCAGGGATGCCAGGAGCACACAGGAAATACTTTGGAAATTTAGGGATGCACACTTTAGGAAATACTTTGACTGACTCCATAATTGTGTTGGCATTACTACTGCCCCAAAGGCTGGACATTGGAGGCACCTTGTAATACATGTGACTTCTTGCAGCTGAGCTGTGGTCTACAGAAGCTGAGCTCATTGTGCTGACTGACACTTGGAGTTTGATAAAAATTTTTAATCCTAGAAACATAAATTATTTTTTAAATCTCAAGGGACTGTTTTAAGCTAACTGTTGTAGTAAGTGCTTTCTGTAAGGGAATGTTCGATCTAACCTGAACTTTCTCAAGTTCCAATGGAACCTCTCCTTAGCCTGCAACGAGAAACCTGTATGATCTGTGTTTAGGAACTGCTTCTTCCTTGACTTGCCTGTACTAACAAGAAGGTGACACACATTTAAACAACCTTTTTCCAAATTGTTCCATGAGAATGCAGCAAGACTGGTTGCTTGTGTACTTCTCCTTGTCTGTGAGAGAAGGCAGCCAAACACCCAGGGCTCAGCCAGCCCCGCCCCACTGAGGGCATTGCTAGCACCAGCTGCCACGTTCAGCAGGAATGGAGACCTCTGGGCTTCGGCTTCGGAGGAAGAGGAAGAGGAGGAGGGATGTCCCTCATCACCACTCCCCTAAGGCTGAGCCAAGCAGAGGAGGAGCTTGGAGGTAGAGCCAAGTTTCACAGTCAAAGGCCAGCAAGTGCAGGGAGAGAGGAGCAGCAGAAAAAGGCAGTGTGAGGAAGAGGAGGAAGCAAGGTGAAAGGAGCAGCTGTAAGGGCAAGAACGTGAGAGAGGAGAAGAGAAAAGGCAAAAGGAGGCAGCAACAGTCTTGGGTCAAAAGAGGAAAAACAAGGAGTAGACAGGCTACAAAATGGCCTTGCTCCTGTGGCTGGGGTCCCAGCTGTCATCCATCTGGAGCAATATCTCTATACTGGGAGTCTTTCTTACAGTGTTTACTTTACTGCTTGACTTCATGAAGCGCAGAAAGAAGTGGAGCCGTTACCCGCCGGGCCCTGCCTCGCTGCCATTCATCGGGACCATGTTCTCCGTGGACTTCCACAACCCCCACCACTCCTTTGGCCAGGTGAGTGGCAGCCCCTGAGCAAAACACTCCACATACAATCCACCATGGGCCCAGGAGGGCTGGGTCACACCCTGGCATCAGCTACAGGTACATAACATGGAGAACACGAATTTTCCTTTCCCCTGAAATTGCTAGACAGAGCTTTAAGACTAACTAGCAAAAAAAGATAAAGGAATGTAAAAGTATGCACACTGGATGGTAAACATGGCTGGATATACTGTGCACCTAGTGACAGGGGCTGTTGTACAGCTGGCTGCCAGCCTGACCTGTGGGCAGGCCTGGAGGCAAAGGAGCAGGGAGTTGTGCAAAGAAGGGAAGACAAACAAATATCTGTGGGCTGGGAATGTGGCTGCAGGAATGGCAGGCTTCCCTGAGAGTTACTGAAGCATGCCTGCAGGCATGTGACAGTTTCAGTTAAAGAGACCAGCTTGTGGGATTTGCCCCTGCAGCAATGCCCAGAATCTCAGTAGGTCCCTATTTAAAGTCAGGGCTTACCTTTTCTCAAAGGGAAAGCAGGGCCTTCACAGCCTGCAGCAGATAAACCATGAGTGTTTTGTGCTTCAGCTTGCAAACTCTAAAGGCCTCTTTTCCAGGACAGCACTGTTCAGCTGCCTGTCCAAAACCTGCAAAGTGGAGAAACTAAATTTAGCATTTGTATGTAGTTCAAAAGCTTCCCATTTTCAAATCATATCACGTCAGATCATACTAACCACAGTCTTGACCAGTAATCATTTTTAATGATGTATTTCTAGTGCCAGTGAAGTGCTAATCCCCTTTTCAACCTTACTGCAAATACAGTATTAAGTACATCAATTCCTTTCAATGCTACAGTGAAGAAATCAAGAATCTTAGCTTTTAAACAAGGAAAAAAAGACAGGAAAAAAAAGTAGAAGAAAACTGTGGGGTATTGCTACTCTTGCACTGTCTTTAAACAATGTGCTTCTGAGCTTTGCTCAGTGTTCCTGACTAGCAAGGGAGCTTTGACCTGCCTGCCCACGAGTCTGTGTCCCGTTAAAGGGCTTGTCTACCTGGAGAAGCCTTTGCTCCATGGCCAGCTCCCATGGAGAGTGTATGGCTGACAGGATTACCTGTGCAGCCATCCTGATTCAGCTTTATGAGGCTCACAGATCACAGCAGATGTAGGGTTCCAGTTACCAGTCATACTAGATGTGTACACTCCTTTTAGGGAGAAAGTTGACCTGGAACTCCAGTGTGGAATTGCCTTTCCCAGCCATGTTTCTGGAAACCTGGCTCTGAGTAGATCTTTAGGTACAAACGCATCTTTAAATGGAAATTACATATCACTTTATTATCAATATTCCCTTCAGCAAAAGTAGACTAACTCAGAACTTACTTCGTCTTTCAGATCAAAATAAATAGAACCATTAGGAAATAATTCATTATTGAGCATGCAGTCTTTAAAAATTCCCAGAAAGGTTCTTGACAAAATTAAAAGTACTTGCACAATGTTCATAACAACAGTTTGGCCAGGACAGGTGTATTCTAAATTTTTCCACTTACAGGGCATTGATCCTGCTACAGCTGCTGCTTGGCACTGTTTGGAGCTGTTACATTGCAAAGTTCAAGGTCAAAGATCCGCTGAATATCTCTGAATAAAAGTACCTCAAAGTTCACTCAGTAGTAAATGCGCTCAGTAAGGATATGCTCATATTTCTGACTTTACACTCAGTTCATTTTCAGGAACATGCTTTTTTATCTTGGCAGCTTCAGAAGAAGTTTGGAAACATCTTCAGTCTCCAGAACTGCTGGACCAACGTGGTAGTGCTGAATGGGTATAAAACAGTGAAGGAAGCCCTGGTCCACAAATCAGAGGACTTTGCTGACCGGCCATACTTTCCAATATACGAACACATGGGCTACGGAAAGAATTGTGAAGGCAAGTCCCATGACAACAGACATTCCTTGATAGCACTAGCAAGAGAAGGATTGGGTAGAGGCAAGATTTTCTCAGTGCAGTGCACCTTGGTGTGGCCCCCTGGTCAACCTCCTTGCATGTCTGGCACCCTTTGGTGGTGCTAAACTTGGATTTGATTAAATGGGGGCTCCCCTTCATGGCTGTAGTACAGCTCCAGCAATCACACACTTCTTCACCTGTGTAAGGACACTATAAATGGTACAACCTTTCTGCCAGCTCCCAACAGCCACAAATTAGTACTTATGGTGCTTATGTAAGACAAAATGCTTATGGAAAATGGTACATGTAAGTTGTTGCAAAAAATATGATAACTTTAATTCAAGACAGAGTATTTTGCTGCATCCTGCCCACATCACATCCTCAGCTCCTGTGTGGTGGCACAAGCTGCAACACACTTCAAACAAGCTATGGGAACAATGCTGAATGTTTTGGAGAGGTGATTCCTTTATCCTTAGCAGCCCTTGTTGCTCCCTTTGAATCCCCCTACATCTTTGCCCAGCCATGCACAAGCTTTAGAAGGTGCAGTGATCCCTTTCTGAATTGCTGTCTGAACAAGCTGCACAAGGTCGGACTGTTTCATCTGTCCATACAGACCTGTACCTCCAGACTCACAACTGCTGTTCTCTAGCACCATTCACTTGATGTACAAGCCACATATCTGACATTTCTTGCTCATCCACAATTCCAGGGATTGTTGTAGCAAGATATGGACACGTCTGGAAGGAGCTAAGGAGATTCTCACTCTCTACACTGAGGAACTTTGGCATGGGAAAGAAATCCCTGGAGGAGCGAGTGGTAGAGGAAGCTGGATTTCTTTGTTCTGAAATCAAGTCTGAAGAAGGTTTGTGACATCCACAAGGATGGGGAAATCACAGAAAAAGGCCATACAGTGATGCAGAGAGAAGTAATGCTACAGCCACTCCTGTTTGCATGCAGGGCTCTCTTCCCCTGCAAATGCAGCGTTCCTAGTCTGTGTGCCCTCCTTGGAGCCTCTTCTGCTTTGCACAGCGGGGCTACTGTAACACTAATCCATTTGAAACAGTAAACAAATAGGAAATTAGAAATAGAGAGGTAAAACACAGCTATTCCCAGAGCTCAGTAACTCTAACTTGATAAAGTTGAGTGGAACATACTGATATTATCACATGCAATAAAAGTGCAGCTGACAGTTCACAGCCTGTCATCCAGACACAGAACAAAGTGTTACCTGTCAAGTCACAGAACAGCCCCAACAGCTCAGTTTTTCTTGGGAATTTTCTTCTTTAAAGATAGAGCAACTAAATATTAGTAAGAACGAGATTATTTCACTTCCTAGTGTGATGCTATGAGTGGTCTGGGGGCTTTTTCTCCTGGTGTCATCAAGGTGGCATTTGTGTATTCTCACTGCTGACACATGAGGTCCAGCAGTTTGGTGTTGCTGAGCTTCATGGCTTGGTCTCCATTTCCATTTTCAGGTAAATCTTTTGATATACACGTTCTCTTAAATAATGCTGTCTGCAACATGATCTGCAACATTGTCTTTGGGGACCGTTTTGACTATGGTGATGAGACATTCAAGAAGCTGTCACGGTTATTTCAAAACTCCTTGGATCAGGAAACTGGATTCCTGCCTCAGGTAAGCCACAAGCTGTAAGAAGCTGCCCTCTATTACTTGAGAGAATTTACTTTTCCTAATTTTTCTTTTTTTGCATCATGTAATATCTCCTCTCTCTTTCTTTGTCCCCTCTTTGGTTCTCACACCCCAGCTTCTTAACGTGGTGCCCATTTTGGTGCGGGTCCCTGGAGTGGCACAGAAGCTTTTTCGAGCACAAAGGGAGTTAATGGACTTCATAGATGTGGCCATAGATAAACATGTGAAGACCTGGGACCCTGCTTACACCCGAGATATCACGGATGTATTTTTAAAGGAAATGGAGAAGGTAGGCTGATACTAGCAGACCCTCCAGGATCAGGAGTAGTTTCTTTGCCAGTTCAAGCTTGTGAAGCTGACTTTCTTCCTAGAGCTGCACAAAACCTCTTACCAACTAATTTCCTACTTTTTCATTCCATGCTCTATCTTGAGAAGAAAGGCATTCTTCATGCCGGAACCTCTTTTATTGTCTTAGGACACCATGTTATCTGTTGATGCTCTTGTTTGCATTTTCTGCCTTCACACTTCCTTCAGAATCTAGGAACTTCTTTCTTTCCAGCCTACAGAAATATGAAGGCTTCTGAAAGGCAATAATTGAGAATTCGCTAAATGTCCTAAGTTTGCACCAGGGAACAAGTCAGCATGCACGATTCTGTGTAATGTCGGTGCCTCAATGACTGATGCCTCCAGATCAGTCAAAAACTGGAGCAACGGATTGACTTTTTGGAGTCATTGCCCCATCCGCAGCCTGCCTTTAAACCAAGATATGATTTGAAACCAGTGTCTTCTTTGGGATATATATATTTTTGAATTGCTTGCTAAGAACTCATTTGCTAGATCTCAGAGGAAGGCCTAAATTCTGAACTTCACTGAAATTAAAAGGAGTCTTTCTTTGAATTCAGTCAGGCACAAAGTCAGTATAAAATCAAAGATATTTGGGTCAGCCTGTCCATCTGCCATGTGTTCCTGCACATGGATTCACTACATTTCAAATGCCAGATGATCAATATTACCAAATTCTGCTTGCAAATCACTTCCCCCATCCAAATCCTCAGACTGCACTGCTGCTCTGCGTTACAAACCCTGCCATGCTGTGGGGGTCGGGCACCTCCAGCCCATGGGCAGAGCAACGTGACCCATGTTACTCTGCACTGAGCAGTACAGCCTGGGGGTGGGTGCTGTCTCTTGTCACATCCCTCTTCTGTTCACTAACATCACCTGATAGCCAGTCTGATAAATCCCTCTCCTGAGTTAACTTGGGTCAAGTCCATCCCAAACTCCCTTGTCTGAGATCATTTATTGGAATAACAGTTGAGTCTTAAATGCATTATTAATTGCTATCCATATTACAACAGCATCTAAAGAGACAGAATAACTTAACAGAAGCTAGTCCCTAGGAAAGGGAAGTATACAGAGGATTAGAAAAGACAAGCAGATGAACTCATGCAGAGAGCTTGTCATATCTCATATGCTAACAAATTTGAGCTCAATTAGCATTTGGATGAGAGACCAGTTTTGCTAGAAGTGGTGTTGCAGATTTAGTAGGAAGCAATAATCCTTTAACCTGATAGCCCTGATCTTTTATTTTTCAATAGTAAGAAAACACCAGGGCAGGAGCAGCGAGAATCTGTAATGCATAGCTAGAGATAACCCCCTGAAAAAAATGCTAATTTTGCATTTGCCACATCAATGCAGCCTCCTCTCTACTCTGTGGCTTTTATCATCTGATCAAACCTGAATAACTGTGCTCAACCTCCTCTGGGGGAAGATGTTACAGTGAGTGGCAAGGGCCTGCTGGATGTTTGAGCTGAAGGCACAAGGTGTTTGCTTCTGTCCTGAAGGCAGGAGTAGCATTCTTCTCTGAGTATACTGGAGGTGGTTGAGGACCTTCAAATACAGGAGGGAACAGAGTTACAAAGTACATCACTCATGCTCAGACTGTTGCTTGTGCTGTGCTCTACTCTTCCAATAAAAAGCAGGAACGCATGCTAAAAAATGGATCCAGTGCTTCTCAGCACTTCTCTGGACAGTGATCTTCTTCCCCAATAAATACCGCAGCTCCAATCACCCACTTTTTTGCTCTCCACAGGGTAAGGCAGCTGAAGAGAATGGTTTCCACCATAACAACCTTCGTCTGGTTGTCCTAGATTTGTTTACAGCTGGTTCTGAGACCACCTCCACCACTCTCCGGTGGGCATTGCTGTACATGCTGCTCCACCCAGAAATACAGAGTAAGTCAGAAACTTACCTACGGAAATGTAGCCTCTTCCCTTCAAGACTCATTTTTTCACAAGGATTACACAATGAGGAACTGCTTTGATCATTGTTGGTCTAGCAGAAACAGAGGAGAAACACTTCCCAAACAGCTGTTCTGGCAGGGGGTAGCCACGATAAAAAGACTGGAGTTTGAAGGGCAAGTTCGCTCTTGCCTTCATTTTGAGGGCTTCACCTGGGGACTGGCTGTGGTCAGTGTAGGCTCTTCCAATATTTGGAATAGATGCTGATTGGTTTAAATTCTCTAATGCCACTCGGCCAGCTACCCTTCAAGCTGCATAGAGGAGGGGTAAGGTAGCATATCAAGTGGCAAGGCCTTGATAAGGGTGCTATGAGCAAAGAACAGTTATACATAGCCACCGATCAACTGAAAAATGCCTTCCTGTCTCTAACTGCTTGTCCTGTTCTCACACAGTGCTTACAATCTCATGCAGCCAGTCTTCCTTCAGCTTGTACCAGCTGCCTCTGGTCCTCTAAGAGTCCTCTAATTCTTTATCTCTTCTGCTTTCAGGTAAGGTCCAGGCAGAGATTGATAGAGTGATTGGCAGAGAGAGACCCCCCAGCATGATGGACCAAGCAAGCATGCCTTACACTAATGCTGTGATCCATGAAGTGCAACGCTGTGGGGATATTGTTCCTGTTGGGTTACCTCACATGACGTACCGGGACACCGAGTTGCAAGGCTTCTTTATTCCCAAGGTGACCGTGACCACATAAGCAACACAGCAACCTCTCCTTTTGCAGCTGCCAGGCACGAGGTGGGGATGATCCCATCCAACCCTGCAGTATTGCACTTCCAGCCTCAATTACAGTCACTGTTGAGCACTAAAATGGGACACTTTGAAATGCTAAATTCAGGCAGACGGTCACATCTGTGTTCTAGGCTCACAATTCTTGTATGGGAACACAACTGCAGTGGCAGCTCAGCGCAAAGGTTTCCTTTCCTCTCAATGAGCCGTGATATTCACTGCCTGTCAGAAGCAGCCTAACAGACTCTCTGGAGGCACTGAACACCAGCTTACTGGCTTTCCTGAGATGCTAGTAGTGAAATCTAATCTCTGAAGCTACTCAGTTGCCATTGGCATTCAGACCAGTTTCACTGTGACAAGCAGCTGCCCTGGCAGCAGTGGCAGAATTTAAGCCTGAGATAGTTTTGTAATTTTTTGTAGCCGTGTGGTATCTCCTCTGATTTAGAACTTTGACATGTGAAACAGGAAAGCTTTGTGATTTTCCCTGGTCCCTGCAAAAGTTGGGCTTTGAAGTCTGTCAGTCAGCTTTTTCTCTGCAGCTATAAAACAAGTCCAGGAGGATCTGAGAAGCAGAGGCTGTTTCCACTGTGTAACTGTGAAATTGGCATTTGCACGCTACAGCCTCTGTAAGGCTACAAATTGCAAAAGTTCGGGTGCTTCAGAGTGTAGGGCAGGCACAAAATGCCATTGGAAATGGGCCCTGCTTTACCTCTGCTTCAAATAAGATGCAGAAGTGGAAAAGGGTGCTTTTAGTTGGCATTCAGGGACTAAAGAGGAACCAACACTGTTCTGTTGTGCCAAGATAATGCTGCAGTTCTCACTTAAGTTGTTTCCTCTTGTGGGGGAGTGCAGGGGACCACAATCATCACCAACTTGTCTTCGGTGCTGAAGGATGAGACAGTCTGGGAGAAACCAAACGAGTTTTACCCCGAACACTTCCTGGATGCAAAGGGGCACTTTGTGAAACCAGAGGCCTTCCTGCCCTTCTCAGCAGGTAAATCTGAGGGGAGGATCCAGCTGCAGGTCAGAAGCACAGCTGGAGGGTGACTGGCTCCCCCCGCGGCAATTCCAGCATCGATTATTGCCCTCTCTGACACACTTCCTCTTCCCTTTCTTGCAGGTCGCCGTGCCTGCCCGGGAGAACAGCTGGCCAGGATGGAGCTCTTTCTCTTCTTTACCACTCTCCTGCAGAAATTCACTTTTGTGCTCCCTGAGGACCAGTCCAGGCCACGGGAGGACGGTCACTTTGCACTCACCAACTCTCCACACCCATACCTGCTGCGAGCTCTCCCAAGATAGGTGCACACCACTCCCCTTCCACTGACAGACCACCACCGCCCAAACTCTGTCAGGAACATTGCAGGTCTAGGCAGGATCATGCCATGCTCAATCTCAAGTCTGTGCAGAAGGCCACAGCTGTGTAAAGTAAGGATCTAGGCCAGTATCTTGTTGAGCTTAATTCTAGTTGTGCTTCTTGAATCAGACAAGAGAGCTTCAGCTTCAACAACAAGGTGACATTACAATGTAGTTTCAGCGTAGTGCTTCTGGAAAATCTTACCATCCAGGATATTCATGTCCCCTTCATTCCTTCCTGTTTATTACACACTTCTGTGTGTTGAACAAATACTGCACTGTCTTCATTTCTAGCCTCAAAGAAAGTAAGTTTTAATCCTGACAGCCCTTATGTCACACTATGTCTCCAGTAGGAGTAAATACCAAGGAGTACATAAATAATGCAGATGGTGTTTTAGCCACAGAAGAAGGTCATTTGTGAAATACAGAAATTTTGATAAATACATTTAAAGAGAAATCCCGGTGTTTAGATTTATTATCTCTTTCAATTATTTTTCTTTTATTTTTGGCATTACATAAATGCCAAAAATACAAAAGCTCTTGGGCAGGTTTGGAACTCACCTTGGGATGGAGTTAACACTGTTTGAAACTGTATGGCCATAGATTTCAGAGCTGCCTCTCTCTTTCTTCTTGCAATATCCCTGACAAATTGTTTGCAAGATATAAAGATATGTTGATGTTTAAATTAGGAGTAGCCCACTTACCATGTCTAAAGAGACAGTAGCACAAAGGAGCTCCTACTTATAACCGCCACTAAAAAAACATAAATAAATCTGAAATCGAGTGCACGTGTGCAGTAGTAATTTTGTGTAATAGTAATTTTGGAAGCTATGAAAGTTATGGAATTGTGCATATACTTACTAACAAAATTAAGATTTGAACTTCAGCAGGAACTGCACATTTGCACGTTTATGTTTTTCATCGACAAAATAACTTGAAAGAATAAAAGTGATGTGAAATCTCCTTTCTCGCCCCTCCTCTTTGTGGTTGTCTCAGTCCTGCTGTGCTCCTGCCTCAGATACTCACCTGAGATTTCTCTCCTCACACCCAGCACCTGCGCCTTTCAAGATCATTTCAGTGTTACTTTTCTGGTCTGTTCAGTGACACCGAAGTGCATGTGTTCGGATTTATAGGGGCCAGCACATACCCCAATGTGTTTAAAGGAAACTTAACTTTGGAGAGCTCCCGGCACTCGCTTATTTGGATAAAACGTGGGTATAGCTAAAGTAGGGAGTGTCTTTTCCAGCACGCAAGAGTGACTGAGAGAAAGTCCACTTGCCTGACCGACCGAACAGCAGCCGATGGCGGCGCTCCAGGGCAAAGGGAACAAATGGCTCGCTCCAAGTCACAGCCCCAGCCCTGCCCTGAGGGAGGAGCGGGCTCTGAGGGGCGGGGCAGACCCACGGCCTCAGGAGGCGGGGCCCGGTGTGGCCCCAGCCAGCAGCTGCTCAGTCCCTTGCACGGTGATTGGGTGATTGGCGTTTCTTCCGACCAATCGAATAGGAGGCGGCCGGCCCGAAAGGCTGGAGTGGCAGCTCAGCTGGCCAATAGGAGCAGTTGCCCTGCCCTGTGCATTCCCGCGGGCGGCGGGGAAGGTGGCAGCGGCAGCAAGATGGCGGTGGCTGGCAAGGGAGTGGTGTCGGCCGCCGTGAAGCCGATCTTCAGCCGGGACCTGGGCGAGGCGAAGCGGCGCGTCAGGGAGCTGTACCGGGCCTGGTACCGCGAGGTGCCCAACACGGGTGGGTGAGGGACACGGGGCCTGCCGCGCGGGCTCAAGGTCGGAACGGCCTTAGTGACATTGGTGCAGCCGGACGAGTGACAGTGTAGCGATTTTAGGGTTGAGTTGCGCGTTGCTGGTGGAACAAGTGCAGAACGACGTGGATGACCGCAGTAGGTGTTGTGTTTCTCTTAGTGCACCTGTACCAGCTGGACATCACGGTGAAACAGGGGCGGAACAAGGTGCGGGAGATGTTCATGAAGAACGCCCACGTTACGGATCCACGCGTGATAGACATGCTGGTTATTAAGGTACACACAGTTACTTCTGATTTGTTGAAGCTGCAGAGAACGTGGTTGATGGTGGTGAGTGTGATGGAGGAGAGGAACAAGTTTGTACCAGCCTGTCTATGGAGTGGTTGTCTCTTGCACTTGGATTGGTAATATCTGTGTCAGCAAACCTGTTGATAAGGGATTGGATGGCTTTAGAATTCAGCAAGTGTATGTCAAGCAATGCGACAATTAAAATACTAAGTTTGTTCCTTTTTTTTTGTTGCTTGCTTGCTTGCTCGCCCTTTTTTTAACAACAAAGGGAAAATAGGTGCTGCTCACTAGTTTACTATTAAAAATGAACTTTCTTCCCTCTACAGTCCTTCATTGGATCGGAAAATAGTTTTTTTCGCTGATTCTGAAACATATTACAGTGTCAGTACTTGGTGGGAAGCTGGTTTTGGGTGGCAGAACACTCCGGCTCTGTAACACATCTGATGGTGTTACAGGCCTGAGAGACCTGTCTGCTTCAAAGCAATAGTCAGCACCTCAGGCTTGAAAATGTGTCTGAGCAACAGAAACACCTCTGCAGTTCTAATGCATTAGAAAGCTTCCAAACAATGACTGCCATGCCAACAAAACTCACCTGTTTTGTTTCTTGCATTTCAAGACAATTACTCTGACTTTACAGATGAAAAAATCTGGAAACAAAATCTTAGATAGTATGCTAGGTGGCAATTCTAGGCAGTCTCATTTTGCTCTGTGCTACCATCCTATAAAACGAGTACAAAACAATGAAATTGTGAAGAATTTGCATGTCTCAGTGGCAGTGGTACTGGTGCAAAGCACTTGGCAGCAGTTAATTTTACAGCTGAAGTGTTACTGTTCACCCAAATTCAGTAGAGGCGCTCGAAAGTTAGGAATGTTGTGTAGAATTTTATGGGAGGTGCGGGTCAGGAAAGAAACAAAGCAGGTTTTAAGAAGGAGACAGAGTCTCTTGCCTCTTTCACAGGGCTGGGAAGCTGTGCTGCAGAGAAATCCATGGAAGTACCAAGGCAGGAACAATATATTTGTGTCACAGTGCAGGTGATGCACGCAGGCTGTAGGGGTACAGAACTGTTGATGCAGCTATTATTTGTGTAGGTGTTTTTAAGTTCACTCAAATAACTTTCACAGTACTGCGTGGTTAGACTTGGGCTCTAACTGCCAACTAGTCTAAAATTCTTTTGTGTGTGTGCAGGGAAAAATGGAGCTTCAAGAAACCATTCATGTCTGGAAGCAGAGGACTCATGTCATGCGGTACTTCCACGAGACGGAAACCCCGCAACCTAAAGACTTTCTGTCCAAATTCTATGCGGGCCACAATCCCTGAGGAACTGACTCTGTGTCTTCCTGCCTTATATTACAAATAAAGTTCTATACAATAGAAAAAAAAATCCATACCAAGAGATTCTCTAGCATCTTAAGAGCCTAATGACCAGGCGAATCCAGAGCATGTGCAAGCCATTATGATCTGTTTGAAGAGCTGTCATTTCCTAGTTTTGCCAGTGTGTATTTTCAGTGGATGGCATTTATCCCATCACTTGCCCTGGGTTGTCTGCTGAATAACCACAACACAGCCTGGCAGCTGGTCTTTGTGCTTAGCCTGCAGCCCCATCTGTAGATGTTAGCTCTGTGAGGAAAAGGGCAGAAATGTTCTTGTGCTTGAGGTATATGTGTATTTATGCGGTGTCTTGGAATTTCATCCTATGACTTTGTTGACCTTGTGTTTTTTATTGGACATTAGTCTCCTTCATTTCTCACAGAGAAAATATCCTAATGGTAGGCAAATAAATCCTTGTGCAATAAAACATCAGCAGAGTCCATTTCTCTGCTGTAAAATGAAATTTCCTGGAAAAAGGGGATTTGTACTGTTTTCTAGAATAGGAAGGCTCTGTAAGAGCTTCTGAAGCTTAGCAGGAGAAGGTGTCCTGCC
The DNA here is from genome assembly GCF_037042795.1 of Molothrus aeneus. Taxonomy (NCBI): domain Eukaryota; kingdom Metazoa; phylum Chordata; class Aves; order Passeriformes; family Icteridae; genus Molothrus; species Molothrus aeneus. The sequence continues at coordinate 21,369,362 of NC_089650.1, read as the reverse complement.
ATCACCTCATCCACTGAATCAGGAATTACTAGTTCCCTTTTGAGAGGGATAAGGAGAATTTATTCTCTCAGCAGAGAACAGGTTTTCAGCAAGTAACTGGGTGCTCTTCCAGATGTGCCCAGCACTGGATGTTTGTAGTACACTCAAAATTCTTTTTTCCAGCCTAAATAAACATCTTTTTATCCTGTAAGTCCTGGGGCTTTCTTCCCCATGAGGACTGTAACACAGCACTCCTCAGGGATGTGTACAGAGCTACCTTGGGGCTCCAGGGTTGGCATGTTTTTAAGAAGAGGGTTGACGAAGTCAGGAGGGGCCCAGGAGGGACAAAGCAGTGAAAAGGATTTTGGCAGCGTGTAAAACAGAAGTAGGTACATATTTGGCTCCCAAGAGCAGATAAACTGGAACAACTGCTTCTCAGGTGGCATTGGGCAAGGAGGGGGCAACTCAGATACCAAGTGACTCAAGAACCTGACAGCTGCCTTTAGCTGCAGCTCTTGGGTTACTCAGATTACAGGCTCCCTTTTGTCTAGTAGCCATGCTGGAGAGTAATTGAGCAAACATTAGAAGCTGTGCCAAAGAATAAGGGAACAAATGTGGTGTTGGAACTATACACTGCTCCCAATTCAACAGCAACACCAACAAGGAAGGAAGAAGTGGGCAATCAAGAGGCCAGATCTAGTCACCAGAAACCATGAGACACTGGGGCAATGCTGGCTTAAGAAAAATAAATTGACCAACCTCTCAAGGTTTCATTTTGAGAGAACAGCTGGTCTGCTGTGACTAAAGATACTCTTCCTATGCCATAACAGCAAAGAAGACCTTTTAAGTCTATGATGCAAGGATTTAAGTGCAATAGCAAACACTTTTATGAAAAGAGGAGTTGAAGCTCATACAGTGAAGAAAACAAATACCTTAGGGCTCTTTCAGAAGGAAGTACTAAACTACCTAGGAAATATTAGATACCTGGAGCCAGTGTTAAGAGATGAAATGCTATAAAACACATGAACAAGTTCATTTGCAACTTGTGAACTCAACCTTTTACCAAAGCCACTCAAGAGTTTTAACTCTGTGATGATAATACATCTTTCATCTTCAGTGAGGTGAAGTTTATGATACAGTCCCCATCAGATACAGCTGCTAGGTTGTGGAACAGTGCCATTGTCAATGTGCACTCCATTCTTTAACAGGGCTGTGTTGTGGGGCTGCTGCTTCCCCTAGGATTCCACATGTCCTGTAGATCAGTACTGAGTTACTGAAAGGCCTCAAAAGAGAAAATAAGCATGAAGAGAGCCTCCCTACTGGAACACACATCCAGAGATAGAAAGGTTAAGACAGAAGTGCTAGGACATAGGCAAATAATGTATAAAAACACAGGACCAAAGTTGCACATGTCAATCTCTGGGTCTTTAATTTAAAGTGTTTCCCATGTTGCTAATTAAAGGCATCCCAAGCAGTCTCTGATGAGGTGAGCATGTGTGTGCAAGGACGCAGGGCCTATCAAGTACTTCCTTCAACCCTGATTACAGATTTCCAGCATACAGAGATGTGCAGGACACTCACTGGCAAAAGGGGATACAAAGCCCCCTGTCCCCTTTTGGAAGGGCAAAACACAGGTGACAGATGTTGGAACCATTGTTTTGTCAATGGCTTTCTACTTTCTGTTCTTCTGTTCCAGTGCTGCAAATAGAAAAACAAGGTGTTAAAGATACACTACTGAGCTGCAGTCTGCATCCTCCTCCCAAAACTACACAAGATGGGGTTTACATAAAGGGAATTAACAACAGGCTAGTGCAGTCTTTGCAATCTTTTAAGTCTTAGCTTTTAGCTGCACAGTGCATGCTGGAAAGCCCCTTTATCAACTGGAATACATCCACCAAACTGACTATAAATCTACATGATTTACAACTTCTCTTAAAACAGTTTCTTTGTTCTATAAAGAATCAAATACACCCAAACTCAAATCTTTACACAAGAGCAAGCTAAACAGAATAATGGAAAATGGTAGAAAGTGTAGCACAGTGCAGATAAGGGTGAATTATTTCCATTCTTCCTTTCTGCAATACGTCTGAATGGTCCAACTACTCCAGTGTTGTAACACCCAGCAGACAGTTTGTTCTGATGGGTTCTGGAATGCTCTTAAATTGTTCACCTATATCAGAATTTCAGACAGTACATGATTCTGTTTTAAAAGAGTCATTCTCTGTGTTAGGAGAAGACTTTTAAACAGGTAAACAAGTAAAACAAAATAATGGAATCTTTTAGGTTGGAAAAGACCTTCAAGTTCATTGAGTCCCAGTTGCTAACCCAGTACTGCCAAGTCCACTGCTAAACTATGTCCTTAAATGCCTCATCTACACCTTCTCTAAATACCTCCAGGGCATGTGACTCCACCACTTACTTCCCTGGGCAGCCTGCTCCAATGCTGGACAACCCTTTCCCTGAAGAAATGTTTCCTAATATCTAATCTAAACATCCCCTAGCAAAACCTGAGGCTATTTCCTCTTGTCCTGTTGCTTGTTATTTGGGAAAAGAGACTGAACCCTACCTGGCTGCAGCCTCCTTTCAGGTAGTTGTAGAGAGTGATAAGCTCTCCCCTGAGCCTTCTTTTCACCAGGCTAAACAGCCCCAGCTCCCTCAGCCACTCTTCATAGCAGGTGTGCTTCAGACTCAGCAGCTCTGCTGTCCTTCTTTGGGTGTGTAATGTAGGAACACTGAAGTCTCTCTGTTGTCTGCAGTACAGATACCTCACTGACTACATTTTATTTCTGATTCAGCTGGCAAGATCTAAAACACCATCACTTTTTTCAGTCTCTAAGAAATGCCTGGCATGGAGATTGCACAGATACCAGTCTGGCCTACTCTGGTACGAAACAAAAAATTTCATAGCCAAAGGCATATCCGTGTCCATGTGTTTAACTGCAAGTGTATCTTTTAAGCTGTTGCTGGCTGTATTTCCTTGTCTGAGATTCTCCTCCCTGCCCCAAGCCAAACGGGAAGCACAAATTAGATTGCTGGTGTAGTTAATGACATACCCTTTAATCATCGTCATCGTCATCCTCTGGGACAAAGATATCATGTTCTTCAAGTAAGGCTGCAAAGTTCTTACTGATCTGAGTGCCAACATACAGGAAAGGGATCACGACGCTGAACACTCTGAGGAGGCCGAAGGGCGTCTGTAAGGAGTCGATTGTAAAAAGTGGATCTTTACATCCAAGCAAGTCGCACTGTGGCTGAACCGGCGCACTCCCGGCTCCCCAGGCACCCGGAGGGCCCGGGGAGCGGCCCGCAGAACGATTTGCGTCCCCGCAGTGCCAAGTACCGCGCTTTATGATCGCATTAATTATAGCGTTACAAACACTCCCGCACCAGCGAGCGGGCAGCCCGGGGCGGGCAGGGAACACCCGTGGCTTAGGGAGGGGGGGCGGTCGCCGGTGACAAAGGGCGGCGCGTAGGCGGGTATTGATGTCCCCCGTGCGTCGCAGCGCTGCCTGGCTCGGGGGGACGTGGGGGACACGGGCCCGGCGAGCCCCGCACGCTCGGGGGCCGCTCCCGTCTCCCTCCCGCTGCCGAGTGCTTCCACATCCCCGCCCGCAGTCCCCCGCTCATTGGTCCCAGGCACTGTCACTCACTTCCACGGTCCCACCCACAGCAGCTGCGCCCGCACCGATTGGCCACCGCTGCCGCCCGTTGCTCTCGCCTCCGCCCGCTCGCCCCTCACTCACCTTAACCGGCTTGGGCAAAATGGCGCCGCTGCGGGTTACGGTGGCGCCCCGGGAGGGCACCAGCGGCACGGCCGGGGCCGGGGCCCGGCCCGGCCCGCTCCAGCCCGCTCGCCCCGAGCGAACCACGGTAGCCGCCAGGAGCCGCCGGGCTGCCGCTGCCATCGTCCCGCCTGCCCCGAGACGCGGCCCAGCCCAGGCGTCACCTGGGATCTCGCGAGGCTTGTGGGGAGGCGGTGATATCAGCACTGCGCATGCTGTGCGCGGGGAGAGGCCGCGCCACCCGGGGGCTGGCGACGTTTCTCGGTGCCCCGGGGGACGGAGGCAGAGAGGGTCCGGGCCGGCCCCCGCCGCCTCCTGGCAAGGGGAAACCGGGCCGGGGGAATGGCCAGGCCCTGCAGACACGCCAGGGGCTCCATGGATCCATTAACAGCGCACGGGCTACAAATCAAACCGGTTTATTCGGCTTCGCGGCATAAAATACAAACTAAACAATGTAATGGGATGCGTAATACAAGTTCCGCGTGTAAAACAAACTCTAAACAATGTAATGCAATGTATAATACAAGTTCCGCGTGTAAAACACAGGCGCATGCAAAACCATCTCCTAAAACAGGGAACACGCCCTACCTAAAACAGAAGCACTTGGAAAGGCAGGATTGGCTCGTAGTGTTTTCCAGGTGATTGTGCGGAGAGAACACGAGTTCGGTGCTGCTGGTGAAAGACGCCCCCGTGCCTTTCAGTGGGGCTTTTTTTCAGCTTCTCTCAAAGGCAGCCGAGAGAGGTAACATTGAGGGGTAGCTCCCCCAGGCACTGTTAGTGCAATAGCTACTGTGACACAAAACGCCTTGGTCATGATTGTCCACCCCATGGCTAAGAGTGGCCACCTTCAGGTAAGAGTAACCGTCAGGTTACTCTTCACCTAGACTCAGTGGAAAACAGCACAGTTTAAAAATAAAATAAAAGATGTGCAGAAATTATACGTCATGGGCTCAAATATGAAATGCCAGCCTCAGAAAAATGTAAGGATTAAGTCAACTATTTTAGCAGGCCATGTCAGAATTGCCCTTCCTCTTTCAATTTCTTTTAAATTTCAGTATCTTCCTCTCATCACCTGTGCACTAAAGAAAACTCTTAGAAAAGGATCTTAGTTCAGTACTTTAAGTGAAGTACCCATTCAACTTCAGCTCACCCTTTGCCTAGGAACCTGTTTAGATAGACATTCTCTACTTTTAAAAATAAAAAGGGAAAGTGGAGGCAGGAGATGAAACAGTCCAAACTTGAATGACTGGAGAAAAACCCTGGGTGGCAATCAGCCTTATTTTGCTGGCAGGGACAATGTGCAATGAAAACTCTCTGCCTTTCCTGTAACAACCTCTGCCTGCAGAAAGACAGACAGGCTGCTCCATTAGCCAGCTGAATGCTCAACCCCAGGAAGCTGAAATCCCGACCTCCTGCCTGGGGGCTGCTTCAAAGGCACTGCCAGCACAAGCAATTCAGCTGGGCTGGCTCCATAGCCCCATCTCTGAGGAGGCACAGCAGCACTCAGGTGCTTCCTGACTAATGAAGCAAGTGGCAGTGATCATTAAAAAACCTGTACTCCTACACAAATTTGGGCAAGGCTCCAACATGGCTGCTACAACAGTGGGAGGGTGAGGAAACCCTGATCAAGCCCATCAAAAGGCCCAGGCATGGATGGCTGGGCTGAGCATAAATGTGGATCGGGATTCAGCCATTTTCTTGTCAGCACTGCAGAATTAAACACAGAATGATTCCAAACACAATGAGATGGGAAGCAGAGCGCAGTGCCTCATTTGCAGGATTTGGGATTTAGCTGGGATATGGGCTAACGCAAAGGTAGGTAGCGTGGAAATTGTGCTGTTTGAATGGGACAGATTAAAGCATTAAATATAAGCTCTTTAGTAGTGTTACGAGCACAATCCTGGCTTATTAAAACACACTAAGCTTCTTAAAAGTGAAACTGCCCTTAAATGAATAATACTGTCTCAGATTCAGTTCTGACAGAACTGGCTTTGTTAATTTATCTTCCCTTTCAAGTCACTCCCAATTCTTGGGTCTCATGTAGGAACTGCCACTACATTTTGATTTGTTTTGGAAGTTGGGTCTTTACTGTCAATCTGCCTTACGTTAATCTGAGACATCAGGAATATTCTCTCTGTATTACATTAAAAAAATATAACCACAGGAAAATGCTTAACAAATTTGACCTTGGTCCCAAAATACCCATGCTCAAGGAGGCACCAGGTAGTGCAATCCCCTGATGCTGCTGTCCTGGCATGGGAAAAGGGACACATTTGCAGCCAGGAATGCTGCAGTACCAAACTTTTCAACCAGCAGGATAGGGAGGCAGAAATGGCCCCTATGTCCAACCAGCTAAGGTGCTGAGGAAGCCAGGGCCTTGTCCCATGGCCACCTGCTCCCAATCTTTCTGAACTATTTTCACAAAAGCCAAAGAAAAAGAATCCTCCCAAACTTAAAGACCCTTGCTGTGAAGTAATACAACCATGAACTGGAGAGGACTGGATTGTGTTACTCCCAAGTGAAGGTTACATTCTCACTGCCCAAAGTCATTTGTAAGATCTAATTTAAGATCTGATTTCCTCTAATATACCATCGAGCTATAATTAGGCAGGAGGCTGGAAGCTCATCATCCAAAACTACCAGAGACATATTTTAAAAGGCACCAAGAGTTAACAGAATTAATTTGATTTCTGCATTGGCTATCTCTACAGGCCATTGCAAAGTAGGAAGCTGAGTGTGTTTAAGTCCAGAAAGGTTCCAGCCAGTCATGATCTGAAATGGGCTTTTGCTTTCCTAGCAAAGCTCTTTAATAAAAAAGGACAATAAAAACAGGTTTAATGTTTTCAGATGGGAAGCATGCAACTTGATAAGGGAGATTTTTAAACCCCATCCCAAGGGTGTTCTAGTCCCTGGACTTGGCACCCACCTACTTGTACCGTGTGCCTTGTGGCCAAGGTTTGTGACCTACTGATGGACAAGTGTGGTTCCACAGTGAGGTGACAGGCATGCCCTCCCTGCAGCCCTCCCAGCCCGCTGGGAGGACAGGATGTGCTGCAGAGATCAGCCAAGCAATGCTGACATGAAATCAGAGGGAAGCGCCGGCAGGCCGGGTGCAGGCTTGGTAGAAGGCAACAACATGGCTCTGACACTGGAGAGGCAAGCCTGGACACTCCCACACCTTCACTTCTCCTCCTGAGACCAGGCCTCTCTCCCTCCCCACCCTTCAAAGACTCTCCTCCAACTGTGCAGCACTGCCAGGAGCTGGGCAGAGCCACAGCACTGAGAGAGGCCCTGCAGGAGTGTGGCTCTGGACACTCTTGGGCAAGCAGCCCCATGAGCTGACTGAGCCCTCTATGGCACTTTGCAGGGGCTGTGGTCTAAACAAAAGCTGAGAAATTTACTCCTGCCCAGGCAAAGAGGCTTTAGCATCCCTGTATAGGAACAGGGAAACCTTGAGCCAGAGATATTGGCAGGCTTGGTTACCGCTTGACAGAGTCCAGATCAGCCCTGGGGTGATCCTGGTGTCCTTCTGAGGCTTCAGGCCAAGCTCTGTGTCTCCATTTCAGGCTTGCTGCTGAGTATGAGCACATAAAGAGAACTGTTGCAAGACCATGATATCCACATCCTGAAGGATTTAGCTGAAATAAGGGTTAGTGCAGATGAAAGCAAAAAAAACTATGCAAAAGCCCCAGCTGCTGTGCCAGCAACAGCTGCAGAGGCTCACACGTCCTGTAGTGAGAGAGGCACAAGGCTGGAGGCACGCGCCGGGGCCAGTGGCCTGTCAGAGGCACTTCACAAGAGCCCAGCCTTATCTGCAGCAAAAGAACAAAGGCAGAAGGACTTTGGCACAAGACTACAGACAGTAATAAGTACTGACCAAAAGCAAACTTCCACACTGAGAAACAAAACAAAAACAACAAGAAAAAAAAGTGGTGAAGGAGAGGTAGGGGTGAAACACCCGGAGCATCCACCGTGTCAGGACAGCAAGTGGCCAAGCCTGTTGGCTGAGGTTCATTGCTGATTTGGGCAGCTCCTATTTCCAGCAGAGAGAGTTTAAGTAAAGGTGGCTCCCGGTGTTACACACTCTCTGGCTGTATAAAGCCTTGTGGAAATTAATATGTGAGGTTTAGAGATTTAAGTCCCTCCCAAGTGAAGCACACACACATCACACTCAGCCATTCAGGAGGGCAGGGGGCAAGCAGTGTCCCTCACTTTACTCTTCCTGCATGCAGGACAGGCTGCCAGGCATCAGCTGGCCAGTGACTTGTGTCCTGTGCCCCCAGTCACGGGTGTCCCCTCTTCTGCCTCTCCTGCCACTCCCGCCTCAGCACTGCGATCTCCTGCCCGTACCAGTTGTGCAGCTTGGAGAAGCAGATGGTTTCTGGTGGCACTGGGCTCTCCAGCATGGCTGGTGAGAGGCCAGGTGCTGGGGATCCTGTGGCACTGCTGGCGGCCGAGCGCCGGCGTGGAGGCAGGGGCGGGGGCTTTGTTTGCCCCCCATCGTAGTCAGGGCAGGTGGCTCCACCAGCGACACAACCACCACTACTCCATGTGGAGTAGCCATTCTCCAGGGTGGTGGGCTTCTCCTGGAGAGGCTGCAAGGCAGGGTTGGAGAGATGCCTCTTCCTGCCAGAGGAGGAGGACCTCCTTGGAGACTTACGGCAAGCAGCCAAGCTCTTGCAGGCCTCCTCCAGCTGCTTCTCCAGCTCCCTCACCACCAGCCGCATGTAGTCGAAGCTGGCCCGTGAGAGTGCCTTCACCCAGGCCTCCATGGCAGCCTGCCCGTCAGCCACCAGCACATAGGCCCTGGCACCAGCGTCATCAAAGCGGATGGCAAAGGCAAACTCCTCAGCGGCCTCGCACAGCTCCACGGTGCAGCCCTCCAGGACCACCAGCCCCATGGGCTCCCGGCTCTCCCGCTCCTCGAAGTAGAAGAGGAGGTTGCCCTTGAGGACGAACCAGCGGCGCTGGTAGGAGGTGCCATGGTGGTGGTGCCGCTCCACCCGCTTGCGCAGAAAGCCGGTGTGGTCGGCTGGCGAGTCGCAGGTGGCGTAGTGGGCCACGCTCCGCTCATTCAGCTTCATCGCCCCACCTAGGAGGAGAGGAGAGAGGGGGAAGAGGTTGTCTTGGTGTGAGGAGCATGTCACTGGCCCCACCAGAAGAGGCCTGATCCTGCTCCAGGGAAAAGCAGCCCCCATTCCAGCAGCCACTGACACAGGACAGCGTCTAACCCAGCAGGTACCCTACAAAGGGCAGGCTGGTTCCTCGCTGCTGCAAAGAGGAGGTCACTACCAGAGCCTCATCACCCAGACACCTGCCTTCTCTGTGAATGCCAACACCGCTGTTTAATTTCTTATTCCACAGGTGACCTACTTTGCTGGTTTTAATGGGGCACATCAAAGAAATTTGCCTCTCTGCCTGCAAGGCACTCATTTTGCTCTCTATTAGAAGGCAGGATAAGGAGGGTGTTTCAGACCCAAGGGCTCTGGAATTTACACTTCTGTCCCCTTTCCCTACTCCCTGTCTCCATGCAGGACCACCCACCCCCACCGGCCCTCCTGGAACAACTGCCAGCTTCAGCAGGTTCACTAGCAGTGGGATGCAAGGTGCCGTACCAGCTGTGCAGGTCAGACTGCAAACCCTCGCTGTCTTCCTTGGCCAGGCTGCTCCCTAGCTGAGGGTGTCTGAGGCTTTGGCGTGATGAGCACCATCTTTGGTGGAGGAAAAGGATGAAGAAGAAGGAGTTATGAACCAGAACAGTTTGGGACTGACAGAGCTAAGTGTTGTGTCACTCCCACCTCAGAATCCAGGGTCCTCAGCGCAGGCAAGCTGCACTGGAAACTGGGATAGCAAAACTGGGGGAACATGCACTTGCTTCAAAGCCTGAGCCCTATCCCAGCTCAGGCCAGTGCTCCTGTGGGTTTGTTTTCTGGCTCCTGGGTTTGTTTTGGGTTTATTAAAGGAAAAAAATAAATGTTTTGCAGAAGCTGTCACTGCCCCATTTGTGGAGGCCCTTTGGTAGGCAACTCAGCAAGTCAAGGAGGATAGAGCCTTGAGGGGCAGAGCCAGCACAAACCTTTGTGCTTTGTTCAATTGCAAAAGGATTTCCAACCGCTAAAACTCCACACATAGAAATATGCAGAAAACAAACCACAGCCACCACTCCCAGAACAGATCTGGGCACTAGGAGCTCCTCACTGCTGAGCAACATCCAGAATCCCTCCTGGAGCCCCTCTCTCCCATCAGGGCTTGTGGGGCACGGCTGAGGACATGGGGGCACGGACCCCCGCTGAAAAATGCCCAAGACCCCGATCAGACACAAGGAAAGGCTGTTCCCTGGAGGTGCTCTGCCCTGGGGAGCTTCCAGCCTGGCACACTGTGGCTGCGGACAGCCGGGGCGGCGCAGGCCGGCCCTGACGCGGGGGGGCTGCGGGGGTCCCACGTGTGCCGTGCTGGGCTCTGTCTTTGTGTGCGGGCGCACGCCCGTGCGATGGGGCTGCGTGTCTTTGTGAATGTTTGTGCCCCTCCATGGGTGAGTTCGTCGTGTGGCTGCGACCCCCGCGGCCCCGCCGCCGCTCCCGCCCCGCCGCCGCCCTGCCCCGGCCCGGCCCCGGCGCCACCTGGCCCTTCCCCAGCGCCTCCCGTGCGACGGCGGGACCCCGGCCCCTGCCCGGCCCGGCTCACCTCCGGCCGCTGCTGCTCGGCGGTGCGGGGCCCCGGCCCTGCCGCGGCCGGGCGGGGAAGGCTCCTGCGGCTGCTGGGGCCGTCCCGCCGCGCCGGCAGCACCGCCCCGCCAGCGGCCAGGGGGCAGCGGGGGGGCCGGGGACACCGCAGCCAGACCGGAGCCGAGTCCTCCCGCACCCCTTCGCTCAGCCCGACACCTCTGCGGGGTCGCAACCTGGGGGGGACCTAAACCCCCGCTCCGAGTCACTATGGGGTGCAGCAGGCACGGGGGCGGCGGTGACAGGGTGCCAGCAACGCGGTGCAGCGGCAGTGGGGTGCAGTAGGGGCTGGGCGCAGTGCTATAGGCACCGGCTACGGGGTGCAGCCACAGTGGGGTGCAGCACGGACAGGGTCCAGGTGGGAGAGCGATATTAATGGGGCGGCACGGCTGTGGGCTGCAGTACCGGCGGGGCGCGGTAGCTGCGGGCGGGCGGGAGGGAAGGAGGCGTGGGCGGTCCGTCAGCTGATGCGGACGGCATCATGTGAGCGGGGCCGGGCCGGGAGAGCCGCTCCATGCTCCGTGCCGCGGCGGCAGCAGCAGCAGCGATGGAGGCGGTGGTACTGAGCGGGCTGGCCCTGGCCCTGGCGCTGCCCTCCGTGGCCCTGGAGAACGGGCTGGCGCGCACTCCCCCCATGGGCTGGATGTCCTGGGAGAGGTTCCGCTGCAACGTGGACTGCCAGGCGGATCCCCACAACTGCATCAGGTCAGTGGATGGGGCTCGGTCAGGTCGAACTTCAGGCCCGGGATGGCTCTGGCACCGTCTGGGTCTCTGGGACCCCGCGGTGGATGGTGCATGGGAGGCGGGAGGCTCAGACGCCCCGGTGCTGGGCCGGAGAGCCCCCAGAGCTGAAGGATGTGGCCAGGCTTTTCAGGCAGCCGGGGAAACGCTTCCCCCTCGGTGAGGTCAATAAACACGGATAGGCTTTAAATAGGAGCGCTGGAGATCCTCCTATGGCCCGGATCAGCCCTCCAGAGCCCCCAGTTAACCCCAAATCCCTCTGCCTGCCTCACCTGCTGAGGCACGAGGGTCGCAGGGTCTCAGCCTGCCATGCCTCGTCAATCCACAGCGAACAGCTCTTCTTTGAGATGGCAGACCGGCTGGCAGAGGATGGCTGGAGGGAGCTGGGCTACGAGTACATCAACATTGATGACTGCTGGTCTGCTAAGCAGCGGGATGCAGCCGGACAGCTGGTTCCCGACCCCAAGAGATTTCCCAGCGGAATTAAGGCTCTGGCTGACTATGTGAGTGCCTGCTGGAGGCCACTGGGGATCTCTGTCCCCATGCCAGTATGGTGGGAGAGCTGGGAAGGAAAAGAGGACTCTGGTACCTGGGAGACACCTTGGATCCCTTCATTTGCTCCTTGCAGCTCTGTTTTCCTCACAGGTCCATGCCAGGGGCCTGAAGTTGGGCATTTATGGTGACCTGGGCATTTTCACCTGTGGGGGCTACCCAGGCACCACGTTGGAAAATGTGAAGCAGGATGCCCAGACCTTTGCAGCGTGGGGTGTAGACATGCTGAAGCTGGATGGGTGCTACTCGTCCACAGAGGAGCAGGCAAAGGGTAAAAGTTGACCAGCCTCTGGCATTCCTTTCCCTACTGCTTGGGGTGGGGCAGCTGGCCCTCTACAGCAGCACCGGGCCAGCCAGCTCTTCCCTTGTGCCTCCTATTGCAACTGTTGGGAAAAGAGGCCGGAGTTTGTGTGCCCTGGAGCTGGTATAAGGAAGTAAGCCAGGCTAGCCTGGTATTCCCCGTGCTGGGTGGGCTGGGACAAAGGCTACTGGGACATGGGCTGCTGCCAACCCCTTCACTGGTTGTCATCTTCTCTCCCTAAGGATACCCAGAAATGGCGAGGGCCTTGAACGCCACAGGCCGCCCCATTGTCTACTCCTGCAGCTGGCCAGCATATCAGGGGGGTCTTCCCCCCAAGGTAGGGGTTTTTCCATCTGTTGGCAAGTTCCCATGTCCCCTGTGCTGGAGGAGCTCTTGCTGGAGCACCAGGAACAGGGTGTTACACCCCACTTAATTTTCCACCCTTGGATGGTGCTGCAGGTCCCAGAGGGAATGTGGTCTTCCTGCCAGGCACCTGGGGACACTTGGGGGTCCCAATACGGCTAGGTGATGGGAGTTTGTGGGAAGAAGGCTCTGGAGTGTATCCTCCCCATTCTAATCAGATGGTGTGGGGTTGGTCCCGACAGTCTTCTTGTGAAACAATCTTGTCTGGTTTCAGTGCTTGAAATAGGATAATCTTCCTAGTATATGTTTCTCGAGAATTGGTTGCTCTCACATATTTCCTCTTTCACTTATTGAGTCAGTCCTGAGCTGCTCTCATTCTTGTAGCTGATAAGTTACCAGATTTTCCAACCCATGGCCTCTGTGGTTGTTTTGCCAGACATCCTGTAGCACTGGGGTGTGCCCAGACATAGTGGGATATGACTCTGTCTTGCCTCCTTACCCTTCCCTCCTTGCCCTTCTCCAGATTCCTCTGTCTTTCACACACTTGCTTGACAGTGCAGCTCTCAACAGTTCAACAGTGCTGCCCCTTCCTCCCCCACCTTGCAGAGCAGCTCTTTTTTGTCTCCTGCCTGACATTGTTCTCCTTGTCAGGTGAACTACACCATCCTGGCAGAGATCTGCAACCTGTGGCGTAACTATGACGACATCCAGGACTCCTGGGAGAGCGTCCTTTCCATCGTGGACTGGTTCTTCACAAACCAGGACGTGCTGCAGCCGGCAGCTGGCCCCGGCCACTGGAACGACCCAGACATGGTGTGGCTGGGTGATGGGTGCTTGGACCCTGTCTGGGGATGAGCATCTCCAGGGATCCCCTTCTAGGGGCAGGGCAAAGGAAGAGCTCCAGGAGCAGGAGCCCTGTTGCTGCAGAGGCAAAGCTGGCGTTGCCCTTGGCTAAGATGTGGGAAAAACCACTGTGGTTGCAATGAACCCTTCACCACTTGAATTTACCTCTCAAGTTCTTCAGGTGTTCTTGTCCTTCCCTGCACAGACTTAGGGCAAATAGTGCCGAAGCAAAGGGTATTAATGAGTGTATGCTGCTAGCAGGGATGAGATCTCCTATGGCAGTGGTGGACTACTTAAGAGGAAGCAAAAGTGTGTGTGAGGTTTCCCTTGTGCATTCCCTCCCAGCAGGAAGCAGCATCACCACAGGTGACAAACAGACAAGTTTCTAACCTTTTTCTGCTACTTCCATCTTTTCGTTGTCTCCTCTCCAGCTCATCATTGGAAACTTTGGCCTTAGCTTCGAGCAGTCACGCTCCCAAATGGCTTTGTGGACAGTGATGGCAGCTCCGCTCCTCATGTCCACGGATCTCCGCACCATCTCCCCCAGTGCCAAGGAGATCCTGCAGAACCGCCTGATGATCCAGATCAACCAGGACCCCCTGGGAATCCAGGGGCGCAGGATTGTCAAGGTTAGGGGGAAAGCAGATGCATTTGGGAGAGCAGACAGGAGTAGCACAGAGCATCAGAATAAGGAGGGAGAGGGAAGCGATGCAGAGAAACGGGAGCAAGAGAGCTGTGGGAGTTGTGGGCCTGCTGGTGTAGCAGCCCCACAGGGCAAAGTCAGAATTCTGTTACACTGTTCCTGGCAACTCTGCCTCACCCACCTATCCCCACCCCTAGGAGAAATCCCAGATTGAGGTGTTTCTGCGCCCACTGTCGCGGGCTGCCAGCGCCCTTGTGTTCTTCAGCCGGAGGACAGACATGCCCTTCCGCTACACCACCAGCCTGGCCAAGCTCCACTTCCCTGAGGATGCTGTGTATGAGGTGAGCCCCACTGACACTGCAGAGCAGGGCAGTCCCATGGCACATGGATCCCCCCTCTTCCCAGATCTCTATGCGATCTGGGAGGGTGAGAGGGAGTACTCCCACTTCATGCCTCTGGGATGAAGGGGCAGCTGCCCACTGGGTCACTCTTCTGTTGCCCACTGCTGTGCCATTTCCCACTATTCCATGTCCGTGACCACAGCTGGACCCCAAGATGAAAGGTCTGGAATTGCTGGTAGCTCCATCTCTCTTTCAGGTACAAGATGTGTATGTTGGGAAGATCGTTGGGGCTTTAAGAACAGCAGACAACTTCTCAGTCGTTATTAACCCCTCGGGGGTGGTGATGTGGTATCTCCGTCCCATGGCACTCCCAGTACAGCCTTGGCATGTTGCCAGACAGCAAGTCCCTGGTGAGGGTTTCCACCCAGCCCTTCTGTGACAGGGCCCAGTGGATGTGGACCAGTGCCAGGGTGAACTGTGAGACTCCAAGGCATGTGGCTCTTCACTGCACAAGTGCCTTCTGCTGGTGAGCCCAGCAGTGCTGGGCAGTGACCATCCCCTGGTACCAGCTTGATGATGTCTGCTCCGTCTGCATAAACCAGGAATTGTTGTTACCCCGCTGCCTAAAGGTGTGCAGAGAATAGTGCCTCAGTGATTGCAAAGCCTTTTCAGATGCTCCTGTGGAAGATGCCATACAAGTAGAGTCCACCACTACTGAAGTTTGTTAGCTCTGACACCTGAGAACTTCATTGCTTTGAGCTGGGTATTACTGGATGCTGCAGGCATTGTTTGAACTACACTTGTAGAAAGGCTTTGGGTGCTTTAGTATTTCCTAGGGTTGAGACATCCCCTTTTCCCCCAGGTGTGTGATGGCATTAACCTCAAGGATCAGACTTGGTCACCTTCTTTCTTTTGCTATAATCAGATTGGTTTAGAATAAGGAGCTGCCAGCTGGGCTGCATCCCTCCCACGTATCCCCACCAGGACCAAGAGCTCTTGGAGGCATAATGGCCCTGTGCGGTGAGGCTTTGGCCTCTAGAATCCTGCTGCCAGGATCCTAGGGGCCAGCACTACTGCACCCTAGTGTGTGTGCTAGCATTGTATTAAAGCCCTTCTGGTAGAAGTTTACAGCAGAGCAAAAATCTCCATGAGCCATGCACAACCCCAGGAGCCATGCTGTGGTACACACCAAAAACTGCAGAGCCATAGCACTTTGTGTAGGAGTGCTGGCAGGAAGATGCTGATACTCAGCTGAGGTAGTCTTTTGGGTTGGGAGTTGGTCACAGATGCCTCCAAGCTGAAAGCTGCATCCTTCTTTCTCTAGAAGGAAATTTCTGCTAAAAGGAGGATCAGATCCTACTTCAGCAGGCTGAAAACTCAGGGTATCTCAGGGAAAGGCTTCTTCTTCCAAGGGCCCTTGTATCCACAGCTCTATCCTGAGGAGGAACCTGCACTAATAAACTGGAAGTGTCAGGACACTCTAAAGCCCTTAACTGCTCCACCTTCATTCAGCAGACTACCCGTGGAAGAGTTCTAGGTGACACAAGATTAAGCCTCAGACTGGGGAAATACCACATTTTAGATTAGGAAAAAATTTCTCTATTTCTATTCAGCTGTGGGATGGTTCCTGGTCATCTGTCCACTCTGGTTCCTGAAGGACCAAACGGTTGATTCTGAATCCTTCCAGGAACTTTGATGTGCAGGCTCAAGATACTGAACACTTCCAGTTCTAATAAGGGAGGACTTGCCAACAAAACAAGGAGCTGGCTTTGTTCTTGGGGAGTGATTGAGGCAAATTGATTGAAATAAAGTGAAGTAGATCATAGACTCTGCTTCATGTGTTGCTAGCTATACCTGCTTGGTTAATGTAGGATTACAGGGTCATTACCTCAAAACAGGAACAACTATGCTAGGAAATAGAACTGGTTTTTGTCACAGACATATTTTATGAAAAATCCTTTCGTTAGGATCTTTTCTCCTGAGAAGCTGAGAGGCCTCAGAAACAAAATCTAAACAATAACTATCTGCTGCTGTGGAATGCAACAGGTGCATCTTTGATTGGTCTCATGTGGTTGTTTTTAATTAATGGCCAATCACAGTCCAGCTGTCTTGGACTCTGGTCAGTCACAAGGTTTTACTATCATTCCTTCATTTCTTTTCTAGCTCTCTGATGAAATCCTTCTTTCTATTCTTTTAGTACAGTTTTAATATATCATTTTCTTTTACTGCTATATATATAATAATATATATTATATATATAATAAAATGATAAATCAGCCTTCTGAAACATGGAGTCAAGATTCTCATCTCTTCCCTTGTCCTGGGACCCTTGAGAACACCACCACAGGTTTCCTGTCAGAAACTGCAGTGATGCAGAGTAGGAAGTGGCTTTCCGGTCGTTACATCATGTTCAGCAGGGTAGCAGCATTCCTTGGCACAACAGTCTATAGCCAAGTGCCATTTTCTTTATTATATATTTATTTTTCCATTGCTGGAAAAAAAATTGCTGCTGAGGAGTTTCTTTTAAGGACTTTAAAGGCGTCCCCTCTGGTGTAATGTACATAGAAGAGGTGCTGTGACTGCAGCTGTAATGAGCAGCAGTGTGGTGACACGGCCCCTCCTACAAGCAGTGATGGGACAGGAACATGTGCCATTTCTGGATACCTGGGCATAACCACAGGCCCCAGCCAGCCTTCCACCCTTCCCAGGCAGAAAGGGGATAAAGCCCTGCTTTCTTCACTCCCCCCAGTTACTTGATTCCAGGTCCAGCTTAGCCACATACCAGGGAGAGAGATGTACTGACCCACAGGTGACCCAAGGGAACAGCAGCATTGTCTGTAGTTCATTCTAGCCTTCTGTGGAGTATGCAAGAATTAAGGTCAACACAACACACACACACACACACACACACCACTGAACTGGCAGATAAAGGTATCAACACTCCTGTATTAAAGTGCAATTCAAAAAGTTACAAACATTCATGGTTGATTTTTTTTAAATACAGAGTTGTTAGAATATCTCTAAGTCAGAAAAAGTGTTTATAGATGAGGAAACTTACTTCCCCCCCACGTGGAACTGCTTTAAGAATTCATTCTTTTAAGTTGTGCAAACCTGACTTGCAGGTGAGCCCTGCCATACAGGGAAGTAAGAGGGGAAACACTCCTTTCCCCTCCTTGTGAAGGTAGGGAGGCTGTAGGAAGAAGTACAGTCACCCTATTAGGATAAAGGTAAAGGATCACAAGGGTCTCCACCAGACTAGAGACTCTCTTCAGAGCAGGTTTAACTTCACTATGTCCTAAGGAAAAAGAAGAGGTTGTGGCTGAGCAGCCAGAGTCTCTGCAAGACAGCCAAGCATTGGAAACTCCCACCCAGACAGCAGCTCCCAGCCGAGGGCACTGCACCTGTGAGCAACCAGCTGTGACATTACAGTGCCCACCTGCCCAGGCTGCTCAGGTGTGGGCACACACAGCTGGCTCCAGCAGCTGAAGGAAAAGATGAAGGCCAGTTTTCCCCTGTGGAGGTAGCACTCAGCACAAGTTTGCTCAGCAGAGGGAGCCAGGGCTGCAGGACTTGTCTCCTGACAAGGCTACTGCCAGGTCATCTGCCTAATGTAACATATTTTGCTCCAAGGCAGGCAGCCTCCTGTGCAGCACTTGACTCCATTAGGCTGCTTGACACAGGATCCTTCCACAGATACGGGATCTGCTTGGATAGGGAAAAGACAGACTGATCCTCAGGCCTGCCAGTCTGTGAGCTCACTGCCCTGAGGCACACCTTTGTTTGCTCCTCTATTCAATGGCTACAAAGGCAGGTTGTTTGGGACCCATCCCCTTCCCTCTTTCACAGCCAAATGCTTCAGCATCTCTTCGAATGCACTTCCCAAGGTCATGACCCCTCAACTGTTAGTCCAGAATGCCACACACTTCCAACACAATACAGCATGTCCAAAGTCCCATCTCACACTGAACTGCCCTAGAATTTAAGGACATTTAACACCTTTCTAGGGCACCAGAGGATTTGTGCAGGGAATCTCATAGCTCTCTACACATTTCCTCCTGGATGGTGCTTCAGAAGTCAAAAGTTTGGCATTCCAAGTTGTTTCACTCCAACAAGATCCCAGAGCCTTCACATTTTAGTCCTAGATTAGTCATGTGATACAGTTTGATAAGTCCATCTCTCTCCTCAAGCCAATGGCAGGGCAAAAGATTAGTCCTCTGACCCCATGAGATAAAGCAAGTAAGTGGGAAAGTGCTGTTGTCCTGCCTTGTGTTGCCACTGACTCAATGTTTAATGAGGGCAGGTGCTCAGCTGCCCAGCACTAATCTATTGCAGAGAAACAGAGATCTAGAGATATGCTAACTTGAGGGGTATTAACAGCCAAGTTGTCTTCAGGGAGAGAGAATGTGGGAGGCTGGCTGCAATTTCCTTCTGCTAGTTGTTCTTCTTATCCTCAGGAGGTGCATAAGGAGGTGGCTGATCCTGGAAAGAGACACAGTAGAGTCAACAAGCATGCTTGTTTTATTACCAGCTCTTTCCAGGCATTCCCAGGCTTGGCTCACCAGCAATGAGTGCCCTACAGTGAGCTACAGACAGAATGAAGTTCTATGCTTTAAGCTGTCATTTCATCACACCATTCCTCTCTAGTATCAGCTGTGTTCCATGACACATGCTGTCTCCATAACATTTCTAGGAAAAGTCCCCTCAAAACCAGGTAACAAATGGTCTACTGCAAATGGACCATTTAATCTGTTTTAAATGCCATTCTCCCTTCCTTTCCAGGGCTTTGGTCCCTGTTGAAGCTCATAGCTCTGACCCAGCAGACAGCAAACCCTGGGCTGAGGGCCAGCTTTGCTCCTCCATCAGTCTCCAGCCTGCCAGAGCCAAGCAAGGCAGTGAGGGGCACAGCCAGACTGCCATGTACCAGATGGAGGCTACAGACAACCTACTGGCTGCCACTGACTGAACACTAAGAGACCTCCCTGTCCCTGTGCAGCCCAGAAAGAAACCAAAACAGAAACCCACATGCCATCATCCTTAAGTGACCTATCCTTCTTTAACTCTGCTCATTTTCAGGCCCAATGGATGCAGAGAGCTCTGTGTTTCCTCTTTGCCCATGCAAGTCTGTTACGCCTTTAGGAGTAAGACAGGAAGTAAATGGCTGTTAATGGATCAATCTTAAGGCCTTCCTCCTTTCCTAACTGAAAAATTCACCAGTCTTCCTCACGGGAGCCTCCCTCCCATAAAAATGCATACTTCCTGTGCATGTTCAACATGAAGGTACGCTAGACTTAGTAAGAAAGCAAAGCACCATCTCTGCAAGTTCCAGAGGAGGGAGTAGGCACATGAAGACCAGGCATGGCACTCACCATGGGCATGTACACGTTGTGTGGGTTGGCAGGGTTGTAATATGCACTGGAAGCTGCTTCCATGGCCTTACTGCCTCCTGGAAAGGAAGGAAAAGAAGCTTCCTTAAATATCCGAGGCAATGGCCCTAGCCCCAGAGCCTTCTCTCCAGCTTCACAGGCAACAAAGGCCCAAGGAGCCAAGAGGAACTGCAGCAAGCTGGGTTAGAACTCAGAGCAGCTCAGGAAAGCTGGATAGGGCTGACCACAAGCTGTGCAGTGCAAGGCAGAGCAGCTCCCTACAGAAGACTTGGAGCTACTGCAACAACAGCTTCTCCACCCCATGCTGTGCCCAAACCCCCAGACACCATTTGCACCCAGACCCTGGCAACTGCCTAATCCCATTTACCTGGCATTCCTGGGCTCACCCAGGCTGGGGGAGCTGAGGGGGCTGAGGATTCTGCAGGAGGTGCCCCAGAGTAGGGTGGTGGAGGTGGCATGTACATGGGGTTCATGTTTGGAAGTGGTGGGTAAATACCTGAAAAAGACAACACCAGGCTGATACTTTGGACCACAGACCACGGGACAGAGAGCTCACAGGCCTGACAGCACATTAGCTGGGACAAGAGCAGTGGTAAGGGAAGCTCTCCAGGCTTGGCAGGGAGGCAGACAGATTTGATAATTTGCTAATGCCTGTCATGTCAGCAGGCAATCATTCCCTACCAAGCAGCAGCACAATTTGCAAACCACATTTTCATGTAGCTAGAACTATAGCGACACATAGGTGTGATCAACAGCACGTGACAGATTTCTGCAAGGACAAGGGTCCTCGATGGAGACAAAACTACAGCAACCCTCACTGTACCACTGTCGCTTCTTCACAGCTAACATCAGAGCCAGTCACCATACACAGCTTGCAAACCTGGGGTCTGGGTGTAGGGGTAGCCCATGGGCTGTGGAGCCGGTCCGTAGGCGCTCCCTGGAGGCGGTGCATAGGGGTAGGCTCCGTTCGGGGGCGGAGGCGCCACGTAGCCCCCGGGGACAGGGGCGTATCCTCCGGGAACAGGGGTGTATCCGTAGCCAGGGCTCTGCAGAGGCACCCCACTGGAAGCTAAGGAACACACATTTAGTAAGCCAGACATCTTTTCTTAAAACTAAATGTAGAGAATAGAATGAAAATAGTCCTGTTGTTTTCTGTTATTTTTTTCCCTGTTATTTTCCTGTTTCCCCTTATGTAGATTCACTATATAGTCCTGGCATAGTACTGCGCCTGAAAAGCGTTAGTCACAGAGTGCTGAAGGAAACCAGCTGCAAAAATACAACCTCACAGGTCCCAGTCCCACCACAGAGCTCCCACTGCTTGAAGGAAACACCACGCTAAAGCAAGTAGCAGTACAGCGTGTTTTCCTTTTTTTAAATATACTTTCGTTCTGAAAACAAGTATATTTTAAAACACACATTTTTTTAAAAAAGAAAACTTCATCAGGAAAAGAGTTCTTGTTCCTCCATTTTAAAATTTTAAAAAGAAATTGTTTTTTAAAACTTATATTTCCCCTCTCCAAATGTGCACGTTAGTTTTCCCCATCTTACTGCACTAGTTTAGAACTGAGCTGAGAGCAGCTAAGTGAAGCAATTTTTCACCATCACATATTTCAACTTTTTTCCAGTAGAAGTAAGGCTCTGTAGAAAAATGTGGTCCACCTCAGGAGCCCAAACCCCAGAACATTCTGACTGCACAAAGCACTAAGAAGAAATAAAGAAAAAGGATTGAAAGGGAAACCAAAAGGTCCCCTGGAAAGAGAAAAAAATATTTTGCTGTGGAAGAGGGCCTAGGGTACCCCTCTTCCCATGAAGTTCAGAACAAGCACAATTTGCTTACAAGCTCAGCCAGCCATGGGGGAACCACAGGATCTGAAAATCCCTTACCACTAGAAGCAGCTTTCATCATCAGCTGTCCAAACTCAACGGCTCCTCCGCTGTTGAAAGTCAGTTTAAATGTCCCCTGCCCTTCCCAGCCACCTAGGAGAGAGAATTAGAATTGAATCCAAGCCAGCAAAATTTTATACTTCAATTATTATTTTATGCTTCAATTATTATTCTGTATATACGTCAATTATTATTTTCTTCTTTATTTCAAAACTATTTTGCATCCTATTACAAGAAGGAGTCATGGCACTGCTATCAGATGTCCCCCAAAATAATATCTCAAGAGGATCATGAATTTATTGTGCTACCCTTTGAAAGGTACAGTCATGTAGAAGCAGCCTACTCTAGATACAAGGCTGTTTTGTTCTTTCCTGAAAGGTTTAACGGAACCTAATAAAGAACAGTGTAAAGATGGAACATTTATTTCACTGAGGATATTAACTGAAAGCCCTCAGATGAAGTTTCATTGATATCCTCAGTGAACTACAGATCAGGATCTGCAACTCAAGCCAGGATTTAAATCAAATGCAACATCTTTAATCTCACTGACACATAGAAGCTGTGACAGATTGTTAAATGCTGAGGTATAAAAGCAATTTCTCAGGGAAAAAAAATCAAGTAGGCAATGTCTTGCAAGGCAAGTAAGAGTGCTTTGTTTTCCTAGGACTTTTGGGGATTTGGTGGATTTTTTTTTGGTGGAGGGTGCTTTGAATTTTGGTGTTTTTAACAAAAAATAGGTGTCATTTCAATATAAGATTTATCTTCCTTGTCTAACAATTAAATTAGTATCATGAGAGATAGTCTCTTGGGGACAAAGTAGAAATAAAGCATAGAAATATAACAAAAGAGTCCATCATGGATAAAGTCATTCCTTTGGAGATTCACCTCTATAAAATCACTGTCTTAGTATGACTTCAGCCCAAGAAAGTGGGCTGATCCACAATCGCCTTTAAAACATTGTTACAAACAGAAAGCAAAAAGAATAAACACTTCATATGCCATGAAAATGCACATGAAAGGGCTGAAAAGGGAAGAAATTTGAACCAAAAGCCATGTTTCCAATCCCTGTTTATCTTTTGCAATTCCCCATGTGGTCATAAATGACCTCTGTTAAGTGTTACTGTGCCTTCATGATCAAATTGGGATCAAAGCTAAATCAATGATGGACAGCAGACTCCCAGATCCATGCAAACCACACCCAAGGGGCTCCTGACTTCCAAAAAACCAAAAGTGGATGCTAATTCTAATTCTGTGTATCAATAGGGTGGGTAAATGACCAAGGCACCAGTCCATGCTTTCAGGTCAAAGAAAAACAAGCACATCGGGAAAGTGAGTAAACACGATACACAAAGCTAGACAGGAGTTAAAGAATCACACAGAACTCATCCTGGGCAAGTCAGTCCCTGGCCTGAGGGCAGGAAGTAACATGGCAGCAGTGCCCAGAAGTGCAGGAGAGGGGAGTTAGCCCAGTGTGGACACACCAGCTATACCACCATGGCCACTCTCCATTCCTGTGCACATAAGCTGGTCTGGTGCTCAGCAAAAATGGCCTGTGATGCTTGGGAAGAGCTCAACCTGCACAGCACTGCACGTACCTCCGGCCTCGGCCTGGATCTGCCCCTTGATGTAATTGGCAGAGAAAACGGGCTGCTCGATGGAGCATCCTTTCATCAAATAGAACGGCATCATGAAGGACAGCATAGGATCCTTGCCCTTGGTCACAAAGATCATCTGCAAGAGAGTGGGGAATGCTTCTGAATTACTTGAGTTCCATAGAGAGAGTGATGATGGAGCTCTCACTGTATCAGCATCCAAAAAGAGAGTGACTTCACCTCTAGTATGAGTATGCATTGAATTATTTCACAGCTTTAACACTGGGGATCCCCAACAGATTTGATGGCACATGGCTCACTGACCTGAGGCATGTACAATCCAAAATAATAAACCACTTAAAACACACCTGCACATTTACTGAGTTTTACTGCTCTGCTTTTTAAGGATAATCTATGAGAGTCTGCAAAGGAAGTATCATTGACTGACACATTATATGAAATATATTCTCTAGATAGTGATTTCCAGGATTGCACGTGCCTTTGTAGGTGATTAGGATTGTGGCATAGGTATGGACTATCCCATTTCCACCTTTCCTTCTCCTACCTAGTGCTGTCAGTGGTCCCTTCCACAACAAAAATCCCTTCTTCTATCATCAACTAGGTTTCTGGTTTAAAGTTTACATAATCCCTTGAGAAAGAAGCAACCCTAATGGCATCAGACTTACCCTGTAGGGGGTGAGATACAGCATTCCTTTTTTGGTGCCTTTGAAGATTTCAGGCTTGCCTGTCACGTCACTGAAGGAGAGCTCCACATCTTTGCACTGTTTGAGGACACTGCAGGAAGAAATCAGACAGATTGGAGAGACAAACTTGGTGACAGCTCTGACACATACCCTCATCACACAGGGCAGGGAACAGCACAACAGAATCTGAGTAGTATCCTGAAGTCCTGCTGTGGCCCCTGCCATTTTGACTTTGAACAGAGAGGGATGATTTATGCAGACTGGAAGAATCCATCCTCTCATCTGAGACAAGCCCTGCCCCTCCTTCCACATGGGCACCTTTAATATACAGGGCGGTTTCTGTCTCCGAAGGTGTCAGACTGAGGAATTCCACTCTACACACAAAGACCCTCAGCCCAAAGATCAGGGCACAGAAAGGGCTGAGGTGTCAGAAACCATCCCCTTGATGCCAAGGTGCAATCTCAGCGCATTCCTCCCTCCCCAGCCCATGCTCAAGTCAAGCCCACTGCACTGGGAAATGTGACACCACACCCACTTCGCAAACTGAGGAAGTGGCTGCACTGGAAGCCTCAGTGCTGACCCTGCCTCACGTGACTTGAGCAAGCTTTTGTAGTAAACAGTACCACGTTAAGGAATGAAGCAATGAGTCAGCAGGGTCAGCAATAAATACTGTTGGAGATCTACGGGAACAGTAGCAGAGTTTCCTAATGACACAAACCCAAATGAGAATTGTGAATGCTGCAGGGTCAGGGATATAGAGTTGCATGAAAAAGTAAATATATTTTCATAAAAAATGAGGCATCTTGGGAAAGCACGTCACTGAGTCTATGGTGCAGATCTAAACATACCACATAGTAAGAAAATCTGCAGAATAAACAAAAGAACCTTGAGGGTGATAAACCCTCAGCGTGTTACAGTGGCAGAGGACTCCCAGGTGTTTTATGGTTCAAGAGCATGAAAAACCAAGTGACAAAACCCTAAACCAACACAAGCCTGAATGGGCTGGATCTAAAATAATCCTTATGAATTCTGCTCAGCATACTGTAGAAGTCAAATAAAGTCAGGAAACTGTGCAATTATTTGGGGAAGGGAGGAATCTTCAGGGCCACCATATGGAAAAACAACCAAAAGCCCCATAGTCTCAAGTAGTTTGCTGTTTAGGGAAGAGAAGAACACTGTAGATGTATATGAAAAATGCAGCTACTCAAGAATAAACATGTTGAAAAGTCCAGCTTTGATGAGAAAAAACAACCTGACCAAGAAATTCTACTGGAACACTACTTCATAGCTGAGCTAGATGGAGATTCTCAGACTTGCTGGAAGGGACAGATTTATGAGACAGCAGAGGTCTTTCCATTTCCAAAATGCAAGGGGGAAACACATATTCTAAGCTAAATACAACCATCTTTTTGACAGCTTTAATCTTACCAGAACACTCCCTCAATCATGTCTTGTAGCAGCATTTCACATAATTTTGCCTCACTGGGAAGAATTTCTATGCAGTCACTGTAATGTTTACTGCTTTGCAGCTACTCACACAAGCAAATAACATGCAGCCACACCACAGAGAGTAATGAGGCTGCTGAACCAGTCTGCACCTGCATGCCTTCCAGGGCTGTCACAGAGACTGTGCACCCTGTGGAGCCGCACTGCCCTCACTTGTGACTGAGCAGCACCCCAAAGAATGTATGGTTTTATGATCTCAAGCCAATGTGAAGGCTTGGAAGGGATCCTAAAGATTACCTGGTCCCAACCTCCCTGTCATGGCCACCTTCCACTAGATCAGTTTGCTCAAGGCATTATCCAATCCAGCCTTGAACACTGCCAAGGCCACAGCTCATCTGGGCAACCCATTCCAGTGCCCCACCACGCTCAGACTGAAGAATTTCTTCCTGAAGTTTAGCCTAAATTTCCCCTCTTTCAGCTTGTACCCATTACTCCTTGTCCTAGCACTGCAGCTCCAGATGAAGAGTCCCTCTGTGCCTTCCCTGTGGGTCCTGTTCAGATACTGGAAGGTTGCAGTGAGGTCTCCACAACAACCTTCTCTTCTCCAGGCTAAACAGCCCCAATGTTCTCAGCTTGCCTTCATAGAGGAAGTGCTTCATTCCTCTTACCAACTTCACGGCCTTCTCTGGACTTGCTCCAACAGTTAAATATCCTTCTTATGCTGGGGACCCCAGAGCTGGATGCAGCACTGCAGGTGAGGTCACACCAGAGTGGAATACAGAGGTAGAACCACCTCCCTTGACCTTCTACCCACGCTGCTTTTGGTGCAGCCCCAGGATTCAAAGGGTAGAAAAATCTCCTTTAACATGAGCTCAACATGTCAGAGAACCTTCCTGGCTGAAGTATGAGGAGTCAGCTTCAAACTCAAGATGGAGCATATTGTTCAAGTGTAATTTTCCTATTGATCACCAGACCCAAACCAACTCCTTTGATCCTTTTACTTCGATCCTTCACTGGGCCTCGGGTTTCTAGGATTTCTCGTGCCAGGATGCTGGGAGCACCCAGCAGGACAGGACTGAAGCCCCAATCTGTTCAGCTGGTCGGTCAATCCCCGCTCGGGGCAAGGCAGGCTGGGCTTCCACGGAGAGGCGCTTCTCCCGCAGAGGAACTCTGAATTCAAGTTCCTCACTTACGAATTCAAGTGACCAAGACTCCTACCTTAAACAGTCTCTGCCTCTCTGGCGTCACTAAGTGCATGACCTTACAAAACCCCAATTCCTTGACTTGTACAAGCAATGGTAGCCGCAGTCTTCACCCAGGACGCCCGCCGGAGCGGCTTTAAGGACGCCGGAGCTTCCGCGGTGAAGTCGGGGCAGCTCTACGGATTCCAGCCAAGCCTGCCCCACACTGCCCGCCCCCGCCCTGCCAGGGAGCCCTTCAGTAACGCAGACCCCCGGCCGAGCCGGGCCTGCGCGGCCAAGCAGGCAACGGGGGTCGCCCCAGCGGGAACCTCCCACCACCGGGCCTCGCCGTCCCGGCCCTGCTGAGGGGACAAGGGGCGAGGATGACGCGCCCGACCCTCCGGTACCTCTCGGCATTGGGGATGACGACACCGCCCTGCTGCGAGTGGTTCCTGTTCAGCGCCATCTTTGCCCCGCCGGCCCCGCCCCTGACCCGCTGACGGCAGTGACGTCACATCCAGCGCAGCCCCGCCCCGGGGACGCATTCCCGCTGGCCCCGCCCCCCGCGGCGCGCGCGAGGCGGAAGTGAGAGGGAAGCGAGGCGGAAGTGAGAGGCGGTGCCGTGTTGGTTTAATGGCGGCCGGTGGCTCTGAGGGGTGGCCCCGCTCGGCCCCTCCTGGCCCCGCGCCGGGCCGCACAACGAACCACAGACACTGGTGCCTACACGTAGTCCTGCTCGCTCCTCTGGCTCTCTCTGCTCAGGGCAACCACGTCTGTTCGCTGCCGTGGTTGCCTTGGTGGAAGTTGCCCAGCATTTGCTGGGCTTGGCAAAGTTTTTCTGGCGATCGGCCTCTGTGCTGAACAGCTTATGAGCCTCCGAATGTGCTGAGCGGGCCTCTCTGGTGTAAGGTTTAGACTCTTCCCCTCTGCAGCATCACTCGGGATATCTCAGGGGAAGAGCTGACTTGCTGTGGTTATCCTGGAACTCAGCTGGTGGCGCTCGATTCAGACTTTTCCCAGCTTATCCATTCACAGAGGCTTCTTCCCAACAGTATCTCCCGTTGTCATGCCACGTGGGATTTTTTTTCTTTTTTTTCTTTTTTTTTTTTTGTTTGTTTGTTTGGTTTTTTTTTGTTTTGTTTTTGCCCTTTGTAGACTTCCTGGTAGGATATCGGCATGAGCAGATGGCAGTGAGGAGTACCTGAGCATGTTTTTCTCACAAGGTTTTACGGATCATTTAAAAGTAGTCTATGATCCAACAAGAAATTACAGAGCAGGGTGTAAAAACCACGTTATTACAAAGAAATAAAAATTCCTAAACCTATAGGGCAAAACACACAACCTTGTCCTTGAAATCCACATTGCAGGCAAAGGAAAGTCTCTCTCTTCTGTTGCGTGGGTCTGCTTTGCTTTTTGCTTTCTTTAAGCAGGGCAGCATTGCATCTCCACCCTAACCCTTGGCTGGGCCCAAAAGCCATAAAGATTACTATTCTGTAGCCCAGGGTGAAGGGATGAGACATGGCTTCATGCTTCAGTGCTGTGAAGAAGCAGAGCCCTGGCAGTGTCTTTGACGAGGTTCACATCTTTGATGTCCTTGGGCTGAGCAGGGCCAGCTGTGTGGCAGCATGGGTGGCAGCGTGGCCACATGGTTTCTGCAGGGGTCCATGGAATGGCTGCTGGCACCAGTGACAAGGCTCCTGCTCCCTGCAGGACCGAGGAGCCTGGTGCAGGGGGAGGGTGTGCAAGGCTGCATGCACACACTGCATACAGGAACACCAGGAGCTGTGAACGTGGGTGGGGAAAGGACGAGGAAGTGCTGGAATGGCCCTCACATCCCAGTGCTGCTGAGAATGGCTGATTTGTGTGGACAGGTGGGAGTGAGAGTGAAGAGAACCTTTGCTTTGCAGTGACATCACCAGAGAAAGCCACACGATGGACACACGCTCCCGACAGTTTTGCTAAGGCTTGGAGAACCCCATTGCCAGCCCTGGCCCCCACACAGCTCCATCAACCAACATCAAGTTTGACTTGAGTCATCCTCTGCTGCTCATTTGCTGTTTTCTTCCTCCTCCCTCCAGTGCCAGCCTTTCCAATCCCCATCCCAAGCCCTGCACTTCCCCCTGCTGAGTGCCAGGCCACGGCATTCCAAGTGTGCGTTTTAAGTGTGGCTGGCAACTCTCCTGGAGGGGACAGCCCCTGCCAGCCACGTGACAGGCAGACACTGCCAGCCTCAGGACATCTCTGGTCTTCTCCCCTCCTTCCTTCTGCCCAGACAGCCCTGACACTTTTGACCTCGCTCAGGGACACCCAGACTGTGCCTCTTTCTGCTCACAGGTCTTTACCTTCCCTCCCCATCCCCTCCAGGGAAAGGTAAAACAACAGCTTCTCAACAGGACACAAAAGCACATTGTTAAGAAGGTGTGAGAGCTTGGGAGAAGGAGGAAACAGCCTGGAGAAGAGGAATATTCAAGTACTTGGAGAAATGAAGGAGAGACTTAAAGGATAAAAAACAGGAAAGAAAAGAAGGAAGAAAGCTATGGAGGGCTAAAAGGGAATGAGGACAAAAGCACAGGAGTGGAGGAGGACATGGCACAGTAAGAGAGCAGAGGAACAGCACTGCTACAGTAGCAAATGCAGCCATTTCAATGAGGAGAATGGGGAAGAGGTATCTCTTGTGCCCCACCCTGGCCCAGTGCTTCTCAATGCATGGCTCTTTGCACTCCTCCAAGATCCCCAAGGTGGTATGCCATGGAGCTGTCCCTGGGGGAGGTCCCAGCAGGGACTCCCTGTGGCACTGTCCTCCCTGTGCTCACACAGCAGAGGGGCCATCTGTGGGGAAGGGTTTGGCCAGGACCTGCTCAGTGCTGCTGGAGAGAGACCACTGCAGCAGGGCCATGGGGTGACTCCCTGAGCTGGGGTGACCCCAGCACAGCTTGGTCTGATCTGCACAGAGTCGAATGCCTGTGACATAAGCGTGGCTTTTGACCTTCGTGCTGGGCAGGGCAAATGCACCCTCTGCAGCAGGAACACATTCTTTCCCCCGGGGTTTTGCTTCTTTTGGAAAATATATCCATTTTCCCCAAGTACTTTGATGCTTCTCAAACAGATGCTACAGGCCAAGAACTAATTCTGTCTCCTCCCACCAGTCACTTGCTCTGAACCACAAAACAGTGCCAGTCTTCTCTCATCTACCCTGTTCCAAGCTGCCATTTCCCCTTGGGAAGCCACAGCAAGAAAAGGGGATTAATTGCCAGGCCACCATGCCCTCAGACCAACCAGCTGCCTTTACACCCAGGGAAGATCCAAGAGAAATCTCTGCTGACATCTCTTGAAACATGCATGCATTGACTCCACCATCTCTCCCAGAGTCTCTCCTTGCCTTGTGTCCAAGTGATAAAAACAGGACTACAGCATGCCCCACACCTCCCCCCTCCAAAATCCACGCCCCTAGAAATCCTTCCCCCCCAACACTATTTCCCCCAGACAAGATACACAGCTGAGACACAGAAAGGAGAGCAGGGAAGCTGGGGGACAGTGCACTGTGCACAAACAGACCGAGGATGGGGACACTCTGGGAGGGCCGGGGGGATGCCCTGTCCCTGTCCGGCACACAGGGAGGCACACGCACGCCGCACGCACTCACACTCGCATCCTCTCACTCCCACGTGCTGCAGAGACAGGCCCGTGGCTGAGCCGGGGTAGCAGGGGCGGGTTGTCTGGCCAGAGTCACCAGGTGACCGTGGAGGGGGAGGCTCTTTCACAGGTTACTTTCGTGGTTTTCCTCTGTCTCCACAGTCATGGGGGGCAGCCCTCCGTTGTCATTCAGCCGTTTGGCCCTGTAGGTCTCATAGTGGATGTTGTGGGTCACTTCTTTTAGGTCCTGAAGGTGGGTCCTAAAGGGGACAAAGTAGGTTGGGAAAGAGGATATGATAGCCAATATCAGCACAGTAAGTATTATTCTTCTGATGATAATTTTATTCCCAAAATAGATGGAAGATTTTTTCAGTCAGTCAGTTTAGCTAATAATTGTTGCCCCTCTTTCTGCATGGATAGCATGGGTGCCATCATACACAACTGAGAGCTAGAGCATCAGCATTTGAGAACACACAGGCAGGATGCAGGACACGGGCTGAAGTTCCTGGCTGTGCTTGCCAGTGCTCTGCCCTTCTCTCACCTGTGCAACTGGCCCAGCCACTGGCCCTCCTGGTGTGTCAGAGCAGACTGGGGCTTATCTGAAGCAGTGGTGAGGCAAGGAAGCAACAGGAGGTGTATCAGGTTCACTGCAGATCATAAGCTGCAGAACACTGCTGTGAGCATCATCCCTGACCTCCACACACAGCTTGGGGGCTTGGATTGTTACAGGCTTTGTGATGATCATTTGGGTAGGATGTTTTTACTGAAAGACTTTGGAAAAGCACCTCTGCTGCAGAAGGTATTACAAAACAAAAAGAGGAAAGTAGGGTGATGTCAAAGCATTGTACCTGGCTAAATGTCTCAACAGCACCATACCCACAAGTGGAAATAGCCACAGGGCTTTGGTTTTGAACTGTATTTCTCTTTTTATAGGGAAGAGAGGTCACCCTGAATCTACAGCTCTCCTGCAGAATTTGTGCTGAGGCAGCTTCATGAAACAGAGTAGAAATAAGACAGGACAATGAAAGCAATTGAAATATGAAGATTTTTCACTTCCAGCTCATATGTTCTAGCACATCCTTCAACCTGGAAGGAAACAATCTAGGATGTGGTAGTGACCTCTTTATTACTGACCTGTTGTCAGCAGCAAATAAAAGTTTTTGCAACCTTAATGGGATTTTTTTAAACTCCCTTAATGGGAGTTTTTGCAACCTTATGAGGGGTGGTAGTATCCTGCTTTTCTCCAGGCATCCAGCTCATACATGAAAACTAGCACCTACCTGACACAGTGTCACTAAGAGAGGCACTAGAATATCTACCCTTTAACTCAATCCAACCCTATACCGCATAAGCTTTCACTGCCTGAAATTTACTTTATTTCCCTTTTAGTAGGGGCTATTTCATTCTGACTGGATCTCAGGAAGACTCCCAGCACATCAAAAGCAAACTGGTGCATGACCATGACCTTACCTGATGACAAAATCTCGAAGTAGGGCAAATTCACAGTGATTGAGGTTTTCCACTGAAAAGAAAGCAAGGAATTGTTACATTTGATTTTTTAACAGCCCCTTTGTGGTTATAGAGCATGGGAAAGTCACTGCCATGGGGGCAGGTTCCAAGTGGGTAGAGCTTGCATGCTTCAGAAAGGACAGACACTTGTCTGAACGCCACGCTGTTGAGCACTGGGGAGACACACTAAGAGATACTGAGCAGTCACACATGAATTTTCATTTGATAACCAAGGCAACCTCAGGAGCTTAGCTTCACACACCATGGTGTTCAGAGTGGCTCCAGCTTCTGCCAGGTGGTGACAGTGGCACCATGTAGACCATGGCAGTTCCCTCCTGGCACAGGTATTTTAGAATTCTCCTTTTGGCTGGTTTCAAGCAGTTTGTCACAAATGGGATGGGAAGGTAGCCACAGGACATGCTATCTGGACCCTTGTCTATTACTGTGATCTGCAGACAATACTTTCAGCTCCCATAAGCAAGAGGTTTTTTACCTTCAATGATTCCCCAAGGTGTTTTCCTGCCCAGGACTCTTTTGCCATTCACTTGGTACTCCTTGTCACTGCCCACTACTGCAAAGGGCATGCTTTCCTGCTGGGGAGAGACACATGGAAAGATCCATTGAACCCATTCCAGAGACAAGCACCACCATGGTTCCCCATCCACCTTTCCACCTCTCAACTCAACAAACACAAGGCCTTCTCCAAGGGAAGAGATTCTCCAGAGCAAAACTTCACTGGCTGTCCTTTTCACCCCTCAGTGCTATCCCTAGAATTCTGGACTCTTGCTTTCCAGGTGTTCTTGCACCCCAGCAAGCTGTGTGGGTAGCTTGGAGCAGTGCCAAGGGCTCCGGAGCTGGGGCAGAGCTTTTCTGCACCTATCTCCAGCATTTCTGAGGAGGGGAATGACCAGAGAAGGAGGATCTGTCAGCCCAGAGCTGCTCATATGGATAGTTCAAGGTGAGTATTTCTTGACAGATTTGTAGTTCTTTACAATAGAAAGACGGGACTCAAATAATCCTTCCCCATAAGCCACATGAACATTCATCAAGTTTAATGGCTGAAATATACCGAGGAAAGCCAGAAATGGAGTAAGTATGCAGCTTTCCAGGGAAGTAGGACAGTAGGTGAAGCTATTGGGGACCCAGATATCTCTAAGCACAGGGAGAAACTATCTGTTTCCAGAGCACAGAGTGCAGGAGACTCTGTGATCCATAGGGTTGTGCAGCTGTTCACTGCTGCTTTACTCTGTTTTACAGATATCCCTGGAAAGAGACTGCAATTACCACAGGAATGGAGATTAAAAAGCAGTTTATTTCTTATATGTGAGGGCAATAATGCTGAAGTGCAGAACAAAATGTGGTGCCCTCCTCATCCACCCTTCCCCTCCCACAATAAAATGTTTCCTACCCTGATTTTGTCGTTCTCTGTTTTATCCTCCAAGTCCTCATCAAATTCTTTCTGGGGATAAAACTCGATCCCATTTACTTCTAGTTCCTTGCGCACCTAATCAGAAAGACATTTTGGAGCACAAAGCAGCACAAACCTGAAGGGAAGGCAGTTGGCAAGTACATCTTGGGACATCCTTCCAGTGGGCAGAAGTTGGAGGGATTGTCCCAAGGAAGTGCACAATAAAGTGAGAACACAAGGCAGCAATGATGAGTCTGTTTCCCAACCTCAGTTACTTGCCTGGCTCTCCAGTTCCCATGACAGAACATATCACAAGACATCACAAGGATACACACATTTCTTCCTTCTCTAACAGATGCCCTCAGAAATATAAACAGCAGCATCTTTAGGACTTAACCCAGCAACCCAGCACTGGACTCTGTGCACACCCTGGGGACTGCACTGCAATCCCAGGAAGAAGGATACCACCCATTTCTCCCACCTCCAAGCCAGGGCAGGGAAGGATCCCATCCAGAAGAGGAGATACTCACTCTTTGTTTGAATTCGGTCTTCTCCTCCAAGGTCATGGTGTCAGCCTTAGCAATAACTGGGATGATGTTCACTACCTTGCTGAGATGTTTCATGAACTCCAGGTCCAAAGGCCGCAAGCTGCAGCCCAAGAGGGAACAAGATGGAAGGGGTCACTTTTTACCCTCCCAGCTTTTCATCCTAATGACTGTCCAAGAGCCAGGGCACAAGTGAACCCTCCCTTGTACATACCCTGCTTGCTGCCACCATGTTCTCATCTCCTTCTTCCCATCCATTCTGCCCTCTCCCAAAAACCACAGTGGCATTTCTCCCGCTCTTGTAATCTTAGACCCTTTCAAGCCCCACAGCTCCCAAAGTTAGGCTAAACAGTGCCCAGTCCTGCTGGATCCATGTCTGAGGTGCAGCAGTGTAGGGTGTATATCTGGCACAGAGGGCTGGCACCAAGGGCTGGAGGAAGGACAAGGGACAGTGTACATACGAGTGCCCTGTAGGAGAGATGAAGTAGAGGCAGCAGTGCACGCGTGTGTCTGGAATTCGTTTCTTCCTTGCAATATTCACCTCCTCTTTCAAAAACTTTTCATATTGCTCGTTGATGTATTTCTCAATAGGCTCCCAGCTGTTAGAGTGGGAAAGAGAGATGAATAGACTGGTACAAATCTCCTCGTGTTCCTGCCCACAGTGTTCCCAGCTCTGACAGGAGCAAAACAGTCTCAGGCATTAAAAAAAATCCACCTGAAGCATCTTGCCATCAGCACAGATGATTAAGAGTTTCTGTAACTGGCCACAGAAATAAGCACTCACCATGTAATATGTGCATACCCCCAGTCACACACAGACCCATGGTTTCACAGTCCCACAGCCCCATTATCAGTCCCCAAGTGCAATAGGATCCCAGATGCTTTCAAGGGCCAAGCAGATGACAGTCACTCATATACCATCTTAACTTCAGCCCTTTCTGAGACACAAGGCCTTGACCTTGTAAAACTCACCAGTTCTCATTGTTGATCTGGTCTCCAAATCCTGGTGTGTCAATCACTGTCAGCTTCATTTTGACACCACCTTCTTCAATGACTGCGGGAAAATTGCAAACAATCATACTCCTCCCTGGGGACATGCTCTGTCATGAAACATGTCTTTGTGTCCCACAAGGGAACAAGAGAGCTCTGCCCTCATCCCTGCCCAGCAAGCATAATCAGACCAGCTTGTGTCATGCCTCAACAATTGTGACCCTCATTTCCATGTCTGACCCCAAATTTTGGTAATATCGACACAAAAGCCACCTTACACCACTCTGTCACAGGAAAATGGATTTGTGCTCAGTCAGTGGCCCAAAGGGAGTACCTACCCTAACACAACTTCTCCCCTCTAATGCATCATCCTGAATCTGAGATGATGCTCATTACCCTGCACCACCACAGGAGTTGTTCTGATGCTTTGTGAGAAGATGTGCATTACCAGGCTTGGGATGAGAACCAACAATGCAACTTGTGTAGCTTATCAAATGTAACTGCAGGTGAACATGACTTACAGCAAGGCTTAATCCACAACTGCAGACTAATGTCTTAGTGAAGTCTATTTGTCTACCCCTCACTTTTGGCTGTGGCAACAGGGGCCTATCAGTTTAAGAAGAGCCTTGTCTGTCTCTGAGGCCATCTAAACTGTCCTTTATAGCTTCCTATGGAGAAAGGGCTGCCTAATACCAAAGAACTCTTTGCACAGACTGCTGGGATCTTCTGCAAGGCTATGCCGAGACATCAGTACTGCTTCCACCCCAGCAGCCTGGCTCTTACCATGCCCAATGGCTTTGATCTCCACTGTCTTGGGGATTTTCTCCTCCCGGTTCCAGCCTGAAGATTTGCGGCTCACCTGAGATTTGAAGAGGGTGTTTACCAGTGTTGACTTTCCCAGTCCACTCTGACCTGAAGATTGCAGAGAGGAAGAGATTGCAGAGATTGCATTTGCCACAGCCTGGTGATGACAGCAGGCCCAAGGAACAGAGCCAGGCTGGGAGGGGAAGGGGCTGGAGGTGTCTCCTTGCCTTGTGCAGGCTCTGTTTTCCCTCAGAACAACTTCTGCCTGCTCCCTCGTGCCCTCCCAGCAGGGCTTGCTCTCCCACCTGGCCTCAGTCCCTGGCCATGGTTCCCAGTTCCTCAGCTGGTCTCTGCCTACCTACAACCATGATGTTGAAGTCAAAACCTGTCTTCATGGTTTTCTTGCGCATCTGCTCAATGATGGTGTCGATACCGATGTAGCCCAGCAAGCTGGTGTTGATGCCCATGGGCTTCATTGGTACGACTGGTTTTTGTCGTGGCTCTGGGACCAGCTCAGACATGGCTGCTTCGTTTTTGCTGTCCACTGGTCCTGCACGGGGACAAAGATTGAAAAATCATCATTGAGGTGTAACAACAGCCTCCTTGCTGACCTGTCACAGTGGCTGAGGGCAGCATTGGGCAGCCTTTTCAAGAGCTATTGAGGATAACTGAATGTCAAGATTTTAGTGGTAAGGCTCATCACGGAGCAACATCTACTTGAGTTTCCAGCACACTCTTCTGTGTCCCACTCCAGATGAGGAGGTGAAGGGGGTTTCATTGGGAATGCAGCGTATTGATGGCTCCCTCTAAACAGCAGGAGCAGGGGCAGCAAGGATGGCTGGGCTGATAATTGGGTGCCCAAAGTTCCAGGTGCATCTCCTTATTTTCATCTCCCAGTTCTCAATAGGATCATCAGCATTTTGCCCCTCCAAGTTCACCATAAATTTGTGATGGAACAGACTTTAAAAAATTATGTGTCAAGTCCTAGCATTGAAACAGAGTTTGGGATGTACCACGAGGACTTGCATGCTTGGCCCTTGCCAGAGGTGGCTGCATTACTGGCTGTGTTCCTGCACAGGCTGAGTTCCTCAGAGGAAGACAGTGGTGGAAGTGAAAGCATGGCCATAATCTCTGTGCTTGCCTCCCACCCATAGACCAATGGTTTTTGTCATACTCAAGAAACTAATCATCATGATCAGAAAATTAATTATCTGCATCTGTCCCTCCTCATCTCTGCTTCCTCACTTCTTCCATGTAAAACAATAGGGTAAAAAGAAAACCCTGAGGCCTTTCCAGCCTCCCTGACCTTTTTTGGGTGATGGCACACATTGCTAGGGGCAGGCCTCACCCATTTATCTCTGTCTCATTAATGAGTAGCTCCCACCCACTGGGAGGAAGCGGAGGTTGGGAGAGGACAGGGCATGGAAGAAAAGCTCTAATTGGTGGGGAAGGCAGGCGTGAGGGATGAATCTGGAAAGGAAGATGAAGGGGATAGGAATCAAATACCTTTCATATACAAGCCAGCTGCAAACTAGAGTTCTCCCACTCTAATTACTTGACTCCCCCATGCTTTGTCTCATTAGAGGGTTATTTTTCCAGGATAGAGACAGAATGCATTTTTGCTTGGTAAGTACTTCATTTGTTTTGGATGCCACTTCAGTTCAAGTATCTCACACTAAATTATCCCTTTCCATCATTTTGGCAGAGGTTTTTTTCTCCACTTATCAGAATCATGAGCAGCTAGGCAGGCGACTGCCATTTGGTGGTGACACATGCCTCTCTTCACAAGGAAAATGACTCAGAAGTCGCTGGACTGGTGAAATTGATGGCACCAATCTGGGGTTCCTGTCACAGCTTAGTCAAGCCAGGCAGAGACAGACTGAGAAGAGGTCAGAGAGATTTTGTTCAAGGACAGGGTTAGGCTGGAGCAGGCTCCATGGCTGAATGGGGACCCTGCCTGGCATTCCCACATAAAAGCTCCGGTGCTGACACAAGGGCTGTTCTACACAGTGAAGACTTTACATTTTTTGTAAGCTGCAATATCCCCCTGTCACGTGCTAAGGAAAGACATTGTGGAAGGGTCACCCTTGACAGGGAGAAGGGTGCCTCCACCCAGCTCCTTTTCACGACTTGGGAAGTCTTTTATATTATACTGGGAGAAGGAGTTTTCCCCCATGTGAGACGATGGTAGCACAGCCACTCATGTACAGCACTGTGGGTAACATCTGAAGGCTCTTGTGCCACCTCTGTTCCACCTTGCCCACACAGGAGAGGTCAGTGGCAGGATGGCCCCCCTCCTGCTTTCCCCCACCGAGTGAAGGCACCCTGGACTATCATCAGCCTCTCCTGAAGCAGCGAGCAGCACCCTGGGGCAACCAGAGCACAAGATGGACCATTGGCTTGAGTCAGACTGGCAATTTGGAGCACCTCACGCTGCCAGGCAGCTGCTGGAGGAGGCAGCCTGCCACACCAAGTGCTTCTCAGCTGCAATCCTCTCTCACACCCATCACAACTAGTATGTGCCTTTCCTGCTGACGAAGCATCCCTTGAGGCTCCCGTTGTCTTTTTTCAGATTTATCAAAGCTGATGTGAGCCAGGAAAGCCCATCTCTCTGGTACAGCACAGGGGACCAGGCCAGCCAGTTCTCCTGCACCCTACCCTTCACTCGTTCTCTGCCAGGCTGCCCGCATCACCTATATCCTGTATCATGGTTGTGTGGCTGTGCTGTGTCCCTTTTGCTGTTGCACCATTCTCCACATACACCCCACATACACACAGCCCTGCTGGGCTCCTACCTAGCCCTCAGAGTGGGAGAAGAGAGAGAAACAGAACAATGAGGGAATTAGGGACAGGGGGCTGTGGCCCCAGTGAGGCACTTGGCTACTGGAGAAATGGGGGCAAATAAACTCCAAAGGTAGAAGGGAACAGGTCAAGATGGGAAGAAAGCCCAGCTGAGCAGCTGCATGGGATGGGTGCAGAACATGGGCCATGTGGACTGTGACCCTTTCACTGCCTGGGTGGTAGCTTGTGTTCAGGGAATCTGTCGCCCTCTCCTTTATTCCTTCAACCCTTGTTCTTACACAGGGAGGAGGAAGGAGGGAATTTGCTGTCAGCCTCAAGGCTCACTAAGAGGTTCATAATTCATCCCTCAATCTCACCAAGGAAAGCCTTGCCCAGAGCAAGGAGATGTTGCTAACTGCTGTGGACATCATAGTACAAGACCATTCCTTTGCAAGCTTCAGTGCTGGAGCCAGGAGCTTGCAGTGACTAGGGCAGATATTTCAGATTCACATTCTTGGGCAGCTATAGAAAACCCTGAGACCAGGAGAAAGTCACTTGCTTTTCTCCTCTAGGTCACTTGCCTTCTTCTCTGTGTGGGGTTCCTTCCCATAAAGCCTCAGGAAGGGAAGCCCCCATTTTGCAGAAATTTGCCCAGGTTTCATCTTTCTGCACATGACTTTTTACCTTTTGCCTCCCACAGATGAATTCAAGGAGCCAGCTGAGGAACGGCCTGCTGGGGTGTGCAAAACCAGGACCAGAGCTGTCCCTGAGACATGAAACATGCCTGCCTGCTCTCCTGGGAGTGGCTCTGTTTTATGTGCACTAAAGCTAATGGTTCTAGCCCCCTGAGCACACTGAGTGGCTGATCAAGGGGTGGCATTCTGTGTCCTGGGCACATCCCGTAGCCCTTGCAGCTGTTCCCTGTAATGACTGAGTGAGAGGGCACTACAGCCGCTAATGAATAGAGGGCTAGCCAAGGTTAACCACTTACATATGCTGTTTACAAGGCCCCCCTTTTCCCTGCTGCTTTGTTCTGTGTGCTAAGAGAAGCTCATTTAAGAGGGCTGTAGCTGGTGATACCCCCCTGCTGCCCAGATTCAGTATGAGGTGGCCCTGGGCTGGGCTACTAGGGAATAATATCTGGCTCACAGGAGATGCTCCATGTGACTGGATCAAGGGATTGCACAGCTTTTGAGGCAGGGACAGGCAGAACCAGAATGAGTGCCCAGAGAGGTCCCCATGGTCCCAGCTAGCTCCTGCTTCTGACAGCCACTGATCCACCC
The DNA here is from genome assembly GCF_037042795.1 of Molothrus aeneus. Lineage (NCBI taxonomy): Eukaryota > Metazoa > Chordata > Aves > Passeriformes > Icteridae > Molothrus > Molothrus aeneus. The sequence goes on along the minus strand of NC_089650.1, from coordinate 21,329,951 downwards.
CAGAACGTCCTCCTGGAAGGCCGGCATCTGTGGCCAGCAGCAGACACCAGTACTGATGTACCACCCTTCATGCTCTGACGTTCACAGGACCTGTGTGGGGTCAGAGGTGGCCCTGCAGGTCCCTTGGGGGCTCAGGTAGTGGGGACCAACATCTACTATGTCCTGATAACCCAGATACAGTCACATCCCCTCCCCCTGCCTTCCCATCCTTTGTCTGGCAAGAGGGAGGGAGAGCTGCAAACAGTGCTCACCACAAACCAGCTCCCAGCAAGGAAAAGCTATTTAACCCCCATGTAACACATGGATGGCCTCGCTGCAGCTCTCCTCTGGTGCAGCACAAGATTGTCCCTCTGCAGCTGGAGGCAGTGATCCTCACTCACATCTCACCCCAGCCCCTTCCACCCACACGGTCCTGGACCTCCTCCCTGTTCCATGTAGACATGGAACAGGGAGGAGGAATGGGTTCAAAACCTGAAGGTGGCTGGCAGAAGCAGGCCCTCAAAGGGTGATGCCAGGTTCCTAGGAAAGAAAGCAAGCAGCTGCTTCAGCAGTACAGCCTCCCTGGAGCTCATGGCCATCAGGACGTGCTCCTTGCTTTGCTTCAGATCCACAGAGGTGCTGGACTGAGCATCTCTCCACTGGAAAAAACCTTTCCCTCCTCAGTTCCTATGATGACCCCAGGGCATTTCTTTCAGCTGTGCAGTGCAATGGCTGAGCCCTGCCGGATGTACTGCGTGACCTCAGAGTACAGAACAGAACCATTCTTCTTACCAGATCTTTTTGCCTGGCTTGAAGATCACCCCAATCCTCTGGGCTGCTGCAGCCTTCCTGACAGCAACCTTTCTTCCCCTCAGCACTCTGCAAAGGGCTTGGGCAAGAGCCCGGCTGCAGTGAAATCTAGGGCAGCGTGTGCCAAAGCCTCTCTGGAGATGCAGAAGCTGGAGGTGAAGGAGCTGGGCACATCCCAGCCCAGCCACCACAGCCCCAGCCATGCCTTTGGTGCTGCTCTCCAGCCATACAATCCTTGTCCCATGTCCCAGTTCACCCCCTGGGTGGCACAGCTGTATCACAAGGCGAGAGGATGCTGAGCACCCCTGGACCATGGCAGCCACACCACCACAGCTGCCTGTGCCCCTGCCTGCATTCCTGCTGGCTCCTGTGCAGATGCTCAGGGAGAGGCACAGGACATCCCCACTGCCTGTCACTGGCAAGGGATAAGCCAGGTGCCGAGTTTGTGGGCACTCCCCAGCTGGATTATCCCTTCCTTTCAAAGCAGTGCCTGGCACTAGCTACTCCCCATCAGCACCACGATCAGCCCTGCTCCTTCTTCACACAAGGAGAACAAACAGGAAAGACAAAGCCGAGACCGATTTCCCCCACTGCCCTCCGGGGTTATCCCTCCCCCATGCCCAGAGCTGGGCAGCGTGGGGGCACGGCCGAGGATGCCTGCGCAAAAAGCCCCAGCGGTGTCCCTCTGGCGTTGCCCAGCCCTGCCAAGCCCGGAGCATCCTACCTTTGAACATGAAGCTTCCTTTGTCTCCGAATCCTCTCCCAAGGGGGTGGGTCTCCCCCCACTTTTCTAGCCTGACGCTGATGAAGCAGCACGGTGGGCTACAAAGCTCCACTTGCTTTTACCTTTGTCTTTCTTCCCTGTGTCCTCTTCTCCCCCCTCTCTCTTTCCCTTCCTTCTCCAGCGGCTATTTCAGCAGAGCGGGGATGCTGGTGCTGCTCCTGCTGCCATCGTCATGTGACCTGAATATTAAACATCTCCGCAAAATCTCCCCCCGCGCACCCTCCCCCGGCTCCATCCCAGGCCCCCGGCTCCATCCCAGGCCCCCGGCAGCCTCCCTGACTTGCGGGGGGGGCATGGCCTCGGGCTTGGAGGGGCCGCTGCCGATGGGGCCCCCATGTCCTGGAGGGGCCCTCACTGCACACCCACACCCCCCAGGCCTTTTCTTGCCCTTTTCCCTCCCAATTCCCCAGCCTTTTCAGCATCTCTGCTTGTTTAGGGAGGGGCATATTTAACCCTTCACAGCTTAGCTCCGGCAGGGCTGAGAAAGGGCGCTCTTTGCCCCTAGGTATTTCGTAGGATCAGGGGATTGCAAAATCTCCTGCTTTCCCAGAGGGAGGAAATTGAGAATGTTTTGGTTCATCAAAAGCGATTTGCCCTTCAGCTTTGCTGTGAAGGTGGGAGAAATCTTTTCTCCTCCACCACCGTGATTGCTGGCTGTCAGCCCAAGGCGCAGAGGCAGAGCCAGCGCTGTCCCCTCTGCGTGCGTGTGTGTGTGTACAAAGCTGTGTGTGCCTGCGTGTGGCGAGCAGGGACAGGTCCTCCCACTTGGACCATGTTGGGGTACACAGGTCACATCCCCCTGTGCTCTGGCCGGCACCTCCATGTGCCCCGTGGACATACCTGTGCCTGGAGAGCCGTGTGGCTGCCTCTGGCTGCTTGTATCTTTGGAGGGGGATGCCCTTTCCCTGCTTTGCATGTCCTTCTCCTACATCTGTGAACCCTGGCCCCGACAGGCACTGTGTCCCTGTCATGCTGTGCTGGGGCACCAACACCTGGGAATGCTGTGATCCTCCAGTCAGTGGGATGACAGGAGCACCACGTGTTCCTCCACCACAAGACAACGCCCCTGGGTGGGGACCAGGCTGTGGGATGCCTGGCAGACTCGGCAGGGGTTTGGGGTTCATGTTTTTGCAGTGCTGTGGGACAAAAAGAAAACTGCACCCACTGCAGATTACAGGAACATTTAGAAGTAATTGTCAGCAGTTACCCCGAGCTAGGCTGAGCAGTGGACAGACTGGCTTCCGACAGACAGACAGGCAGGCAGGCAGGCATTCCGGGACCCAGAAAATGTCCTGGCACGGCGACCACAAGTTGCCCATCTCCCTGCTGGGTGCCAGGCTCACAAGCACACGGGCTGTCCCCGCACCAGCTGCTGCCCACCCCTGATTCCGCTGTGGGTCAAGAGGAAATCCCTCCAAGGGGAGGAAGCCCCCGTCCTCCCTCTCATCACCCTACCTCTCCTGAAGGGTCCTGCCCCATGCTGGGCTCATGTCATCGCCAAGGGACCCCTTGGTGCCTCCCTCCCTCCCTCTGCCTCTCCCGTCAGCAGAGACCCACCGGAGCGTAGTGGGGCGTAGGACAGCCCCATCTTCGCCACCGGGGTGGCCTCGGTCCCGTCAGAGCTGCGGTGTCGCTGGGGCCCCTCGGCCGCCACGGCCCGGGGCCGCGGGGGGATCGGGGTGACGGGGGCCGGGCCCCGCAGCCGCTCCCAGGGCAGCCCCCCGGGCCCGGCCGCCCGGCGCAGCGTGACCGAGAGGCAGCTCCGCTTCGTGGGGGCAGCCACGGCCAAGGGGCCGTCCCGCCGCCGTGAGGGGCCCGGGATGCGGCTGGGGCCGCTGGGGCTGCCGGGGGCCGACAGGCAGCTGCGAGGGAGGGCGTTCTCCTCCTCCATGGTTGGCTGCGGGCTGGAAGCGGAGGTGCGAGGGCAGGGGGTGCCGGCCGGGCTGGGCCCAGGCCGTCCCTGCTGTCAGGGCTGTGGTGTCTCGGGATGCAGAGCTCCCTGGGGCTGCTGTCACCCACATGCTCGAGCGCCCACCTCCAGCCCTGTCCGGCCAGCCCGCCTCCAGCGGGACAATGGGGCTCTTGTGGCCGGCATGGCTCGCTCCCACGCTGGGTGCCATGGCCACTCCTGAGAATGACCAGCACCTTCCTGACCTCCGCCACCAGCAGCTCCACAGCATGGGCAGCTCCACAACACGACCCCCTGGCCGGCTCCCATGGCAGGAGGTGGAGGAGTGATGCAGAGGTCAGGTCAGGCCTGTGCTGCCTGCTTCCAAGGACACTGGGTGTGATTAAAAAAAAATTAAAAATATTTGAATTTTTGAAATGTTTTCCCTTCCTCTCTTAGTTTTCCCCCCTCAAATGGCATATTCCAGTGCAACAATTTATATCCCACTGCACAAGTTCAGTGGTCACTTTTTGGATGTTTGTCCAAGTTGTTGCTTCATTCCCTTATTCTGATTTTCTTTTGCTTCTTCATTATCATCATTATTATGATTGTTTCTTAATTTTGCCAGCTTTGTGGCATTTTCAGGGTCAAGAGGGATTCAGCTTGCCACTTTACACCTTCCTCACTGTAAGGGGTTTTGAAGGGCAACACAATAAACAAGGAGGAAAGGAGAAAGGTGTTTTGGTGGGATGGGATGAGAATATGAATGGTTTCATGGGCAAATGGGAGCAAAGAGAAGGAGAGATAGGCACCCACAGCACCTACAGTGTGGCAGGGACAATGATTGCATGACCTTAGGTGACCAGGGCTGAGGGAACGGAAGAGGAATCACCATCCAATGACCCACATCAAGTCATTGGGAATGCTGGTGGAAGGCAGAGCTCAGGACAGTGTGAGTTCTCTGCTTCTTTAAGGGCAAAGAGACAGAAAACATGAAAAAAACTAACCTGATACTGTGTAGTATTTCCAGCAATAAGTATCTTCTCTGATTCTTTATGCAGTTTAATTCAGTATCTGTGACTATTTCCTTCTCCCTGAGGTCTTTCTGGCTGCACAGATCCCACAGAGGAGAAACAATCTCAGTTTTCAGGCAGCATTTGCTTTAATTATTCCAGGACAGCCCGGCAGTGTAGCTGGCACAGGAGCCAGGTGGATGGAGACCTACCCTGTTATAAAGGAAACCTCACTGCAGACTGCTCCTTGCTGCCTGCCCAGAGCTGGAGGGAGGCAGCTCCCAGGGGGAACAAGAGGAAAACAAAGCATCAACCAAGCAGTTTGTCACACACTTCCACTGCGGAAGCCTTTGACACTGCTGACAGAATAGTCCTTCATAGCCATGGAAAATACCTGGCTTAATGCTGATTGTGTCAGGGCTAAACAGCACACAAAGTAAGCCAGAGGAGATGAACAATTAGTTTTCTCTAATCCAGCCCTCACCCAGTTTCTGTCTTCTTTTGCTCAGTTTCTACATTGAGTCATGGGCAGAGGAGCTCCACACAGGTACAGCAGCAGGCAGAGGAGAACACAGAGCAGGGGAGAGGGGACCCCTGTGAGTGCAGGCTCCCCTTCCTCCAGTTCAACTTCTTCCTGACTGCTCTAAGCCCCTCACTCCAGTGGAGAGGTTTTTATGCTACCACACAGCTCAGTTGTGTTTATTTACATAGCAATCCCACCCATCAGGGAGTTGAGGAGAGGAAGCAGGTTTCTAAGCTGGTGTTTGGAGATATGGCTGTGATGTGCCAGAGGGCAGGGAATGTGAGCCAGGCAGCTGAGGGTGGCACATCATGCCATGCAACCCAGCCCCTTGTCATTTCCATTTACAGCCCCAAGTCACAGAAATATATCTGTTTCGGACTACACCTGCTCTTTTGAGTCTTTGCTTGCCAGGGCAAGTATAACTTTGGGCACAGCAGTAATCCTATTCACTGCATTTCCCTGCTGAGGGAGACTCCCCAGTTAGGGTACTTGCATCACAGTCTCTATGTCACTTGGCTGAATAAAAGGACTCTTGACTTGTCCTCTGTCTGAAACAGAGCCAGAAAGCTCCTGCCAGTGTGCCTAGTTTTGGTGTGGAAAAGAATGGCAATGCAATTGCAGTCTGGCAGATGAAATGTCCCAGGAAGACCCAGGATATTTGCAGGATGTCCTGATCCATTCCTTAGAGATAAAAATTAACTTGGATCCCCAGAGAATTACCAACTTTCAGGCTGCACCTGTGCTTTGAGCTTTTCCTTGCCAGGGCAGGCAAAACTTTGGGCACAGGGGTAATCCCACTCACTGCATTTCCCTGCATAAACCACTCACAGCAGCCCAGTGAACTCTCCTTCTTTCTTTGGGAATGGAGGAGAAAACTTCCTGCTCCCAGATTCACAGGTGAGGCTGAGTGACACAAGCCAGGAGCTGTGGCAGATTTTCACAGCTGGCCTGAGGAACCCTGCTGCTGAAAGGAGCCATTGGGGACTAGAGCACAGAGCCATAACAATGGAAGAACGCTGGAGATGTGGTTGCCAATATCTTGGTTGGCCCAGGTGATGGCACAGGATGGACAGACGTGCACATAGGATGGTGGCACCAGCTAACATACCTGGGAAATGCAGGAGAGGGGCACACAGGATCCCTCGGTGTCCAGAGCATTCACAGGTAGCACCATTGCACCTACATGCTTGCAAAGGGTGGATGTTGGGGTGGGAGGAGAGGAGACACAACCTCCTGCAACAGGCTCCTTGCTCTCTCAAGCCTTCCTGTACACACTGGGCATTGCACTGGGCTGTCAGGGAGAGAGAGGATGGGGATATCCCTCTCAGCCCAGTGTCACAGCTTCATACAGCACTTTGGTGGCTGGTCATCCCCATGACAGTGCAGGAAGCCTATAAACATGGGGGTTTGTGCCAGACCCACATTATATGGCTTGGGTCCAGAAAGCAAAGGTGGTACAATGGACCCATTTAGCTGGCAGGCTCAATGTTCCTTCTCAGAGACATGCAGGGGGGAAAAGGGCTGAGGGATGCTTCACAGCTCTCATTGGGAAACAGTTAAGAAGGAGTGCCTGTCCAAGGGCTCTGCAGTGCAGTGAACAAGTGCAAGTAGCTTCACAGACTATCCCATCTCCCTCCATGACAGAGGAACAGGAGGTCAGGCAGATCAGGAGTGGCTGATGTGGTAAGTCTGGCAGCACCCCTGCATGGAGAGCTGCAGAATGTTCTAGCTTGACACAGGACTTGAATCAACCTCTTTAATAAAGACCTTTAATTTCAGAGTGGTGCATCTGGAATGGATGTAGGGATGGATGTTCTCCATCTCCCAAACAGACACAGAAGGGGTGTGCATATAGCAAGGATAAAGACGTTCAGTCTCTGAGGCTCACTGAGCCCTTAGTCCCTCTGCAGAGAGCTTCAGCAAGCTCACCACCTAGCATCAAGAGTGGGTGCTGGGAAGAGCTCAGCTGAAGCAACAATTTGTATTGAAACCCCATTTATTTTCCCCAAAATACCCCTTGGACTTAGACAGACTGTGTTAGATTTAACCTAGGGAATAGGAGTACAAGGTTCTGTATCCCTTTGCAAAACCTGGTACCTTTCCTACTGAAAATCCTGTCAAGGTGCCAGGCAGCTCAAACTCAAGTGATTAACAAGGGATATTTCATTTGAGTGGTTAGTCAGTCTTGGCCACAGGAAGGAGCAAAGTCCTTGGCTGGCTGAAGAGCTGTGAGCACATGGGAAGCCCAGCCAAACAAATCTTGACTAAGAAGCAATGGGGCGGAATGCTGAGTGATGAGTACAAGACCCACATCAGCAGAGAGCAAAGTGAAGACCAGCCCCACTTTTACCAGGGCAGGACTGCCATCCCTAGTGAGGCTTGTGGTCTGCTGCCCACCCAGGAGAGATTCCTCCGGCTGCAATGGGCAGCTTGTCAGACCTCAGGCACCCCAAAGGCCAGGTTGTCCCGAATCATCAGCGTCTTCCGAAGGTCTCGCTCCATGATTGGCCTCTGTGTTCGCCACTTATGGGCTTCCTGGAGTCCTGGTTCAAAGTAGTAAATGCAAGCTCCAAAGCCCACCAGGATGAGAATGGAGATCATCAGATACACGGGCACAAACCAATCCAAGAAGTGGGGCATGGCTGCCAGAGAAAAGGAGAGAAAGCTCATGCAGTGGGAGCACCCAAAACACACCTTCACCACCCAAATCCACCTCCTCCACCAAGACTGATCATAAGACATCTGCCTCATCAGCAGTGCCCAGTCCCTCCTCACAGCCCTGCTGCACCTGGCTCATGCTTGGTTGCACATGAAGACACCTCATCCACTGGGAGAGGTCAATGCTTTTGGGGTCATTGCTGGGAGTGTCAATCCTACTCCCTCCCCACAGAGAGGGTTGAGCTTTCTTGCCCCCAGCCCTGCTGCCAGTGATTAAAGGTAGGCAGTGAGTAAATACAGCTGCTTCTCACCTCCTGCTTGAGGGAAAATCTGCTTCCCCTGACACTCCATTACCCTTTTGAATTCCCAGTCTGAGCTGGTCTGTCTCAGGATTGAGCCCTCCCTTACTGCACCTCTATTTCAGGTCCTGCTTTGCCAGGGCTCAGGATCCTTGGTTCAGCACCAGTCTGTGAGCAGACCTGAGATCCCTCCACCACATCAGCCACTATGCAGAGGGGGCACTCACCGGGAGCAGCCGATCTGCCTTGCCAAGAACCCCTGGCCAGCCGGGTGCGAGGTGAGTCCGGAGCAGCCTTGCCCTGGGGAACACAAAACAACACCACACTGTGTGATTGCTGCTGGCCCAGTGCTAAACATGGGAGAGCAGGAAGGAGCAAACATCTCCTTGTCCAGAGGTCAGGGCTTGTTGTGGTTTGTTCTGTTAGTATGTTCCATGGAGGGGTGAACAAACGGGGTCTCAGTCCCATAACCTGCTGGTGCCCTGGCACATTCTCTCCCTACCATTACAGCCCTACTGATGCCATGCTTAGGGCATGCACCCTAACTTAGGGCCATTTAAATATGTAATGGCATCACATTTGATCCCATCCCTTATCCCCATCCTTTGGGAGGGAGACAGCAACCCACATTGCAACCTGCAAAGGTACTCAGCTTGTTCAGCTCTGCTGCTTGCTCTGCACCAAAATGACAGGCAAGGTGTGGATCATGCAAGGACAGAAAAGGGGATCAAAAAACATCCCACACAAAAAGCACAGCTACAAGTTCAACAGGCACTAGATCTTCTGGGTTTTCACTGCAAATGTGCTGCTTGTTAAAGGCTTTGGTGGATTAAACCTGGCACCCTCAGGCTTGGGAGAGCACAGTGGTGCCAGGCTCAGGCACAAAAATGCAGTCCTGAAAGGGGGCTTTCTGTAACCCTCACCCCTTGGCGGGAATGATGAAATGCCCATTGACTTCAGTGGGGACACACTGAAGTGCACCCACATCAAACTCCTGCTTTTCCAGACAGATGAAAGCTGTCATGTCTGACCATGGCCCAAGTCATCCCTCTGCAATAACAAACTATCCCCAAATTCCTTGCACAGGGCAGGTTAAAAGGAAGCTGGGGAGAACTCTGAGCATTTCCATCCTCTTCCCTGCTCCTGGCCCATAAGGTTGGTGCCTTTTTCACACCAGGGGCTGGGCTTTTTTCTTTTTTCTTTTTTTTTTTTTTAATACCACAGCCATCAGTTTTTTCCAATGTGCCCAGCAGTGTTTATCTTCTGGACACCTCTTGTCCCAGGAGGGCCTGTAACAGTAACTTTTTTGTCAAAGGGTAAAATCTGAAACAAGCTGCAGTTCTTATTACCATTAGAAGAAACTGCAGAAAATGCCTGATTTCCTCCACTTATTGGCGTGGATCTGATCTGGGCACTGCTGCTGCCTCTTCATGGCTGCCTGTGCCTTCCTCAGGTGAACAACTGCTGAGGAAAGCTCCCACCATAACTTCCAACAACATCACAGAGGTGTTGTGAGGAGCTGTGGGGCTTCCCTTAAAACACCTTAGGGGACCATGTAAGGAATTAGGCACAAACCCCTTCCACAAACCCCTCCCCACGGGAGTTGGGACTGGACTCTGGGCCAGAAACCCCTCAGCACAGCTTTCTTATACAGTCTGTCAAAGTAGCTCCTTTGCACCCCCTGCACCCTCCAGCTGCATCTGCAGACATTCTGGGGATCTCAGGCTGCTGCTGCACACCCCTTTTTCAGGTGTCTCAGCAGCTGCTATCTGTCCCTGGCTGACAACAGCAATGGGCAGGATTAGGGACACTGTGAAGGTGAGTTCAGCTTGGACCTCCTGGGCTGATGGGAGGAAAGCCAATAACCTCATTTGCTTCCCTGATCATCCACTTTCCAAATGTGTGAGTGAAGCTGCTATCCAAAAAAGCACTGCAATAAAAAGCAGCCCTGTACACTTCCCAATTCATCCTTCCTCCATCACTAGTAGAGCCAGCATTTCCTAGCTCCTCGCCAGCAACCTATTCTTCAGTCTACTTGCTATGCAGCTCTGTCCTGCTGTGTCCTCATGCTGCTCACCATCCCCACCCCCTCAATGAAGGGTCCTCATCATGACCAAGCTGAGTGCTGGATGAAATGTCAAAGCCCTCCCCCAGCCTCTGCAGGGCTGGTCTGCAGAAGCAACTGACTTTTGTCAGGCAGGTGAGCAGATTTTGGCTGCAAATACTGAAAATATGGAGTTTCATTTAAAGATGTCAGCTTTCTGGAGCAGTTCTGCAGATATTAAATGTGCCTTAACCTTGCCGGACCAGTTGATCTTCAGCACCTCATTTTGCAGTGGGACATCCATGTCCCCCCAAAGACACACAAGAGTCCTTGGTCCTCCATCCAAAACCATGTCCTATATAGATAAGCTGTCTGACCCCTTTTAAACCTGTGCTACACCTCACTCCAGCTTCTTGTCTTCAATGTCACCCGTGGATCCCCTATGCCGCCTCCCACTGCCCCCGAGGTGCTGTGGGTACACTCGTGACAGGGCCACGTTGTTAGTGGCAGGGCACAAACTGCTTGGGGGAGGCTGGGAACAGCTCACAGAAGAATCTGGGTACAGAACCCTCTCATGTGCATGGCTGGGAGCACAACTCATTTTGCAGCATTACAAGCCGTGGGCTTACCTCGACCGCAGGAGATTCCCCCAGACCTGGCACCCCGGGGCAGGCTGCAGCCCGGGGCACAGCTGCCGATCGCTGGGGACCCAGACATGACCTCGCTGCCATGCACCGCATCCCCAGCACGCACCGCTACATGCCCTGACACCTGTCACCTACCTTCTTCCAGGGGTGCAGGGCGGCGGGATGAGACTGCTCCCTCCGGCATCTGCCGGGTGCCAGCCGGGATGAGTCAGGCTCCTTTCCCGGCCAGGCAGTGCCAGGGAGAAGGGACCCCGCGCCGGGAGAGCTGGGCGACAGCGGGAGGCGACAGGCGCGGATGGGCGGGAGGCAGGCAGGGAGGGAGGGATGGCTGGAGCAGCCGCGGCGGGCGGGGGAAGGACGGGCAGCCAGCAGCGTGGCCTCATTGCCCAGCGGGACTCCCGGGGGTTTCCCCCACCGCCTCCCCGGCAGTGTCAGCCCCGCTCCAGCCTCCCCGGGGCACCCCACCGCCGGCCTTCCCCCACACACGCAAGAACTACTGCAAAGGGCTGCATCCCGGCGCGGGGAGGGGGGAGCATTTTAGCAGAGGTCGCTATGGCAACGAGCATCCCCAGCTCCCCCGCACATGGTACCCGGGTCAGAGCCACGAGGGAGCTGCCCGCGGGATGCTCTCCATCCTCCCGCATCATCCGCAGCCCGGCTGCAGCCCCGGAGGAGGAGGAATGCTGGGGCACACGTGTGTGAGCTCGAGCTGATGGAGATGGACAGAATGCTCAGGCTCCACAGATTTACCAGCGTGCGCAGCCCAAAGAATGGGGGCTGGTGGTTTTTCATCAGTGGATGGAGGACAGAGGGGGGGGGGGGGGGTTAGAGACAAAGGGGGTTTGGTACTCCCTTCAGGGCTTTTATGTAAAATTAAACCAATCAATACTTTGACCAAAAGAATCTTCCATCAGGAAACAGGAAAACAATGCTGTCTGAAGTACTATTCTTGCTTTCAGTTAAATACCTTTTTCCTGAATCCATATCTAGTTCTGTCATTGCTGCTGCTGAGAAGAGATGTTTTGTTGAAACATTTTCACCTTTTCAGCAGCACAAAAATAGGAACATGCAAATGTTTTTGTTTTTTTTTTTCATATTGAGGTTGTTTTGTTGTTTGGTTTGGTTTTGTTTGGGTTTTTGTTGTTGTTGTTGTTGTTGTTTTGGTTTTTTTTACAAAGGGAAATTTTCACCATGACCCAGAAATTGTTTAACACAAAAGAGTTTTAGCAAAATCAATCAAAAAACTGGCTCCAGCACGAAGAACTGCCTGCTCTCCTGCCTGTGCTGTCCAACTCCACCCACTTAGGTTTTGACACTTACAGCCCTGCAGATGTGCCACAGTGGGTTATTGTAAAGGTTTTCAGGATTAATAGTATCCACTGAAATGTATGAGGCCTGAATTTGTGTCTGCTACACTCCAGGAGCTGTGAGATTTGAGGTCTCAATTCCCAGTAGGTTGTGTTTCAGGCACAAAGGAGTTCATCCTCTCTCCAAGGCAAGTTACGGATGGTGACAGAGCCCATGCACGCCTGCCAGCTCCAAGGGTAATGCATGATAAGGTTCTGTCACCTGGTCTGTGCCAGGGTTTCATCCACCAGTGCAGAGACAAGGCTTTGATGGAGCTATGGGAACTGACTGGTTCGCTCTGTGATTTCCTCTTCATCCTCTTTAGGTCCTCCTGAGCCTCACTTCTTCTTGTTGTAACTTCATAACAGCTTAGAAGCATTGAGTATAGGCCTTGCAAGCCCTCTGTACCTAGCAGGATATCTGCATGGAGGATCAGATCCATTAGGTTTAGCTAACTGCCTCTTGGTTTGCCCCAGTAAAGTGGGCACTCCAGATGATTGCCAGAGTGGAGCCTGAAATTTTGTCTTAATTTTAACCTCAGTGAAGTTCGGACATGACACCTTGACCATCAGCACAGTTACTGCTTCAATAATCCCACTGCAGGGGGTGGAAAACACAAGCCCCACAGCTTTGACCATACTGGGAGAGAAAACTGTGGTTTGGAGAAAAAGATTTTTAAAAATAACTTTGGAAGGATATTGTTTATTGCATCCTCAGAGCAAACCTTTAGGGCAGGCAAAGACAGTCCATTTGAGAGGGCAAAAGGAAAACCGCTTTCCAGGTGTGCAAAGAAAATGAGAGGCAGATCAGTGGTTGCTGGCACAAGGTAGGAGACCATTTATCCAGGTGACTGGTCAGTGATGAAGCTGCAGGCACTTAGTAGAGCCTGCCAGGCCAGGTAAATTCATGCCACAATGTGTAAGCTCCTCCCATTGTCCCTGGCCAACTGTCCCGAGTCTCTGTTCTGGGTCACCTCAGGGGCACATCAGAGCCAGTGTGTATCTGCCAGTCTTCAACTTGTTCCCAGATTTAAGCTCAGGCTTAATGCCAGCATGCTACTCATGCGTCCAAAACCCCAGAACAGCAATAGTTTTGACTCACGAGATCATTTTTTCCTCTGCCTCACTTCCCTGCCACGCAAACACTGGGAGGACGTGACAAGGAATGGTGATCACGTCATTCTGCAGCCGCCACCACAGCAGTGGGCAAGGTCATGATGTGGCAGCCTCTCTTGCTTCAAGCAGGAATCCCCTCAGATGAGTCTGAAGCACCCTTGGACACAGCAAGAAAAACCCACGGGGCTTTGTGCTGCTGGAGCTGGGACACGCTTGAAGACCCCGTGCCTCTGATGCAGCTGCTTGCTGCCTGTGACTGGGCTCTCAGGTGCTGTCACAGCCTTTGGTTTCCAGCAAGAGCTAAAGCTGCGAGACAGCTCCAGGCATTGATGTGCCAGTGCAGCTCAATCTGCGTGGAAACACTTCAGCTGCAGTTCAGCTTCCACCTCAGATAAGGCTGCTGTGTGCCACTCAGGTCCTCCCAGCATAAGCTTGTGCATATCATTCTGCCTGCTGCCTTGGGGCCTTCCAGTCCCCTTCACCTGGCTATCAAGAAGCTTCTGAGTGTCTGTGCACACACTGAGCCCCTCAAAGCCATTCATCCCAGGACACCTGCCTATCACCAAGCCTCTGACTCCCTCCATATCTCTGGGTAACCACAAATTCACCTGCATGATGAAGGCAAATGTGGGATCAGGTTTGATGTGAGAGGGCCACCCAGCCAGAGCAGAAATCATGAAACCCATCTCAAAACCATAGACATAAGCCTTGGCTGGAAAAAAAGGAGATGGTCAGGCAACCTCAGGCACATACTTCCTGCTTGTAGCACGTCCATAAATCACAGCACAAACAATGTTCTGAGCTCAGCTTAATCCCAGGCCGGGTTAAGTGTTATTTCAGTCTTTCTTAACAAAGAAAGTTCTTTAGTGCCTTTTATCAGCATCTTCTGAGATGACCAGACCCAGGTCGATGTCTTTAAAGCAACACCCATCTCCCAATATTACTCTCCCAATGTAGGTAGAAGCATGGGAGAAGATGGAGTTTATCAAACTTGCCTTCCCCAAGGCCTGCAGTAGAGGACAAAACTTCAGCAAGGGTCACAGAAATGCTTCCCTGCTCAGCTGCAGGAGATGAGGGAGCTGCTACAGGATGCAGAAGGCACACAGGATGCATGGCGGGGCATCAGTTGGGGATAGTCTGGTGGGAAAGCAGACTAACCCATCTTCTGGTGCTACTGCAACTTAAAAAAAAAACCAAAAAAAAAAAAAAACCAACATTAGAGAAGCTTTGCTGAGCTGATCAAAAATGAAGGAAATGTGTATAGTGAGTTAAATTAAACAGCAGAATGAAAAAAGCTGACTTACTTTGGGTCTAAATATAGCTGTGAAGAGCCTTTGCCAAAGGAAGCAGAAGTTGCCAGCAACATATGTGAAAATGTCATTAATTTCTCTAATAATCTGCACTTGCTGCAAATGATATAATTTTTGTCTAATAGTGAGAAAACAAGTGCAATCAAATACACATGAGCTCTATTTTGCAGGCTTCCCAGGAGGGACAGTGAGAAGTCAGCCTGGAGCCAGTAATGCATGAGAGGGTGACATCTCATGGAGCTCCTCCTGAATGGGCTGTCAGGAGCTGGGAGCTGTCACTGAGACAGCTGGGACCATGCTGGGGTCAGTGCTCCTCTCTAGGACCGTCTCCAAAGCCCGTCTCCTTTGCTCCTCTGGCTGCTCAGAGAGAACCAAGAGAGAAATCAGAGAGAAAATATGTTGAGATGCAGCCACTGGATGAATCATACAGCAAATTGGCCATGGATGCATGAGGATGAGGTGTGCTTTTAAACATTTTTTGTACTGGCTGGTGCAGTCCTGCTGCACGAGCAGCTGCCCCATTCCAAGGGAGCACTCATGATGGCCAGGCCAAGACTTGATTATGTCAATTGTGGTTTTTGGGCAGCGTCAGAACATCTTCATGTTGACTGCAATACACTTCTACCCATTTGTGGAATGGTTTGTGCTACCAGAGCAATGTTCAATGGCCCACAGAGTAAATTCAGGAGCTCTCTCCTTCCATATCATGCTCTGCTCTTGTCCCTTCTGCTTACACTCTGGGCCAGTGTACTGACACCCATCTGTGCTCTCCTGCACCACTCAGAAGCAGAGATCAACTCATTACTCCCACTTTGCAACTGGAAATGGGGCAGCAAGAGGTGAAACAACCTGACACAGTTACTCAGGGATATGAAAAATACACCCTGGCTTCCAACACCAGCCACATCTCATCCCTCTCCCCTCCTCTCCTTGCCAACCTACAGACCTAGGCAAGAGCTGCAGGCACAGTGCCAGACCAGTCTCCACTTCCTTACCATGAAATATCTTTTATCATGAAAAATAATTTTCTAACTGTGGGATGAGTGGTAGCTCATCTGGATCTGCTGAATATCAACAGACACCAGCACGGTGAAAAGATGGAAACCTGCAGCAGCAGGGCACAGCAAGCATGTCCCTGACCAGACCCTAGAGCCACCCAGGTCCTTCACTGGGGCCAGAGAATAGGTAACAGGGGGCAGAAAGATGACAAACACCTTTTAGGTGGGTGCCAGAGCTTTTACCATATTTCCACACCTTCAGCAGCCCAAAAGGAACATTGTTTGATTTGCTCCCTACATCCCCCCAGCCTTTCATCTGCTTGTCTCCCATCTTTAGGACACGTCTGCCCTGAATTTGTCCTCCCTTCCCCCCACCAAACTCAAAAACAGCCAGAAATATCTTGTAATCTCTTCTGCTTCACCTGTAATTTGTCTCATGCTGGCAATGAGGGAAACCGTCTGCCTTTGTCAAGATCAAAAACACCACAGTGGCCATGTGACGTCAGCTTTCATTAACCCTGTCTCTCTCCCCTTTGCCTCCCCTCTCCAGACTGTTGCAGAGTGGCAGATGTGTCTTCATTCTCCTGCAACCTTCTTTCTCCCCTGGTACATCTCCTGCCATTTGGAGGTACCCTGGTTGAGAGGGCAGGGAGAGCCAGCACCAGCAGGCAGCAGGATGGGTTCTGGACCTCCTTCCACACCAAGGTGGAGCCAAACTCAGGGTTGAGGCAGAGATCAGGAGATGCAGCAAGGTGGACCACAGGCCACTGAGGTACACTGGACCTCTGAGGTTTTACAACTGCATGTCATCCTCTGTTGCAGTGTGATGTACTTCTCTGACCTCAGAATGAGAAAAACTGAGCCTATCTCTGTTACTGCAGTGCTTCTGCCCAGGCCCCTTCCTGCCTGTATCACAGACAGGGGAGCACTGGGCTGGGGAGAGGCTGACCAGACTGGGGGGTGAGGGGGAAGGCACTCAGGAAGAGGCAGGATGGAGGTCAAGCCTGCTGGAGCTGCTGCAAAACCTCACACAGAATAATTCAGTGTGTAAAGCCAGTTGCTACTGCCACACAGCGTTAGGGAAATTCCCTTCCCTAGCTATGTTATCAAGCAGTCTTTATGGTATGGAAGTGTATTAACTATGTTAACATTTTTCCCTCATACTTGGTACTGCTGAGGCCACAGTTCAAATCCTGTATTCAGTTTTGGGGCCCTCACTACAAGAAAGACATTGGGGTGCTGGAGCATGTCCAGAGAAGGGCAGAGAAGGAGCTGATGAAGTGTCCAGAGCACAAGTGTTATGAGGAGCAGCTGAGGGAGCTGGGGTTGTTCAGCCTGGAAAAAACGAGGCTCAGGGGAGGCCTTATTGCCCTCTACAGCTCCCTGAAGGGAGGCTGTAGCCAGGTGAGGGTTGGTCTCTGTTCCCAGGTAACAAGCAGTAGGAGAAGTTGCTCCAGGGGTGGTTTCCACTGGATTTTAGGAAACATTACTGCACTGTTGGTGTCAGGAAGTGGAACAAGATGCCCAAGTGTGTGTTGGAGTTACCATCCCTGAAGTGTTTGAAAAGCTGTGTCACGTGGGTACATGGCTGTTTTGAACATGACAGGGTTGGGTTAATGGTTGGACTTGATGATCTTAGAAGTCTTCTCAATCTAACGATTCTATGATTCCATGTATTAGTTCACATTATAAATTGCAATGTAAGGAGGCAGTGGAATTTTATGGAAGCCTCTGCTGTGGTTTGTTTTTTTTTTTTTTTTCAGTCTTGAGTGAACAAAGGGGCAACAGCTCATGCCAAGGGCCAGGGAGCAGCACAGCCCTGGAAATAAGGGCTCTGCTTCTCAGAAGCTAAAGGCTGTTCATGATCCCCCTGCACCGCCAAGGCAAGGCCAGTGTCCTCCCCTCAGCATCCCTCCAGTATTGCCTGTGGGTGCCTCAGGCCCAGCTGATCCCTGGGATATCTGGATGCCACAGGAACAGTGCTGCTTCGCAGGGTTTTATGGTGGTCTGTCAGACCCTGTGGTGCTCAAAGGGGCCCCACGCTGTACCCCTGCATCACTGCAGTCCACAACCTCCTCATGAGGGAAAGTGCATGGGCAGGCACTGGGTCTCTGGCAACCAATGCAAAGACCCAGGACAATGGCCTGAAGCAGTGTCAGGGGAGATTTAGGTTGGATATAGAAAAAGTGGTGGTCGTGCACAGCAACAGGCTCCCAGGGAAGTGGTCACAGCGTCCAGCCTGACAGAGTTCAAGAAGCATTCGAACGACGCTGTCAGGCACATGCTGTGACCGCTGGGGCTCCTGGGGCCCGTGGTGTGACCCCAGTGCAGGGCCAGGAGCGGGACGAGACGATCCCCGCGTGTCCCTGCCCAGCCAGGACAGCCCGTGAGGCGATCGCCGCCAGCCCCGCAGCGCCCCCTGCCGCCCGCCGGTAACCGCGCCCGCCCCGCCCTGCAGGCCCCGCCCCGTCCTGCAGGCCCCGCCCCGCCCTGCAGGCCCCGCCCCGCCCTGCAGGCCCCGCCTCGCCCTGCAGGCCCCGCCCCTCCCCGCCGCTCGACGTCGGCGCAAGGCGGAGCGCGGCCGCCGTTCGAATTCCGGCGGGCCGGCGGGCGGGTAGCGCTGTCTCCCGCGGGTATGGCGGTGCTGCGGCCCTTCGACAAACTGCCGAAGCTCAACTCCGGAGTCCTCCTGGTAGGCCCGGCGGTGGCCCCGCCGTCCCTTGTCCTTCCCTTTCCCCGGCGCGGCCCCGCTGTGGGCGCCCGCCCGTCCCGTGGCCCCGCTGTGTCGGGCCCGGCCCGGCCCGGCCCGGCCCGGCCCCGCGCGGGGGTTGGCTGTCCGGGCCCGGTGTGCAGTGTGCTCTCGCTGTGCCCGCAGCTCGTGGGCTCGGACGAGGCGCTGCAGCGGCAGCTGGCGGAGGCGATCCTGCAGGAGAAGAAGGACTTCAACATCAGCATGTGAGTGCTGGCGAGCGGGACGCGCCGCCTGCGGCTCCGGGTCCCTACGGGACCCGCTGTCACCTGGTCCAAGAGGCGCAAACCAGCGGCTGTGACGCGAATTCACGGAAAGCTTCCGCTTCAGATTCCCGATGCACCGAAATTGGTTAAAAGCGTGGGTTCCGTCCCCGTGGCAGGAGTCGGAGCTGTAGAGCGCACGGTTCAGAGAGAGACTTCGCTCTTGCGAACGCTAGAGAGCACCAGTGCCCAGATGTGAGCGCATCTGCGGCGGGCAGACCCCTCTGTCCTCAGGGCAGGCACTTTGGGCATGGTTGGAAACGGAAAGGGGGGCGGGGGAAAGCATTTCCCACGTTCAGGTTCACAGTGCACATACCCTTGCCTTTTGCATGTTGCACAGATGTTTAATTACCAAATTGGAAAGGTGTGAGAGCAACACATTTTTTTCCCCTGCCTGAGAGACAGAAATTAAACATCCTGGGACAAAATGGGACAGGTACAACGCTTGCAAGTACTTGCAGGAGAACAAGCGTTTCTGAAAGATGTCCATTGCTTTGGATGCTCTTTGTAGCTGTTTTCTGGTTTGTATGCACACATGTGCGTTTCCTCCTCAAGCTATTAACATGCACTTGAAATTTCAGCTTTAGCCGCATGACATGTCCTGTCTTAAAAGCTTGATTAACTAACTTTTTACGATAAAATGTCCTTGACAGCTCTTTTACCAAGACCAAATGAATTTAGTCAGCTCTTCAGAAGGTGTTTGTGTTATTTCTCTGCTGTAATCCATGGCTATGCAGTAAAAGCAGTCCAGGCTAATGTTCTGCTGGCTAATTAGAGTGACTGTAGTGCTCTGATTGTGGCATCTTGGATGTTTGTGCTAACTAATAGTAAACGAATTACCCCATTTTCTTTGTGAAACCTGCAGCCTCTGCTGAGCTGTGGAGTGCCATAACTAGATGGCTGCTGGTACTACAGCTGGGTAACTACCCAAAGGCATAGAATCGTGTGCTCGTGCTACAGAGCAAGGTACAGCCCTGTGTAAATATTGCTAGGAAAGCAAAGCCAGTGGGGTTCTTCCCCCACTGAGTTGCTTTGGGATTGTAAACATTACAAACAAATACAGTATCTAATCTGACAGCTCTACGTGTGAGGTACAGCTGTTGGGTGAAGAGTTACAGGGCTTGGGTTCTTTGTGTCTCTTATTGCTGGGTGGGGGAGAAAAGGCTTCTGCAGTGCATATCTGGAGGCTGCTGTCATCATCTAGTCATGTTGGTTTAAATATAACAGAATTCCAAACAATGCAGTGCTTTTCTGGGTCACTTTTATCTTTTCCCCCAAGGAGATCTGATACTTTCATCAAAGAGTCTCCCTAAATTTCACCTTAAATTAATAATCTGCTTTGTGTTTCAATTAATAAGCAGTGTGTCTTTCAAGCTCACTTTGCTCATCTCTTGTGTTAGTTTCAGAATGTTTTTGTTAAATCATATCTCCCATAAATAGAAGAAACAAAACTCCTTTATTTGGAGACTAGCAAACAAAATTACAAACTAGGTAGGATTAATAGAAGGGAATGTGTGCCATGGTCTGTGGCTGCTGTAGAAAACTTTAAAGTCCTTGAGACTGAATTGCTAGAAGTAATGTTCCCGAAGAAGACCAGAATCAATGTTTCTCCGTTGGCTTCCAGAGAGGAAGTGGGTTGTGAGAGTGACTGAACTTCTGGGATGTTTGTTTGCCCAGTTTAAATTAAGGTGATCTTCCAAAAACGCAGTGCTGATAATGTTCTTCTCTGTGGAAGATCCAGTTATGTACTGCTGAAACCTTTTTTTGGTAGAGTTTTTGGTTGGTTGGTATGCTTGTTTGTTTTTTGTTGTTGTTGGTTGGTTGGCTTTTTTAGTGGGCAGAGATGCAAAAATCCCCACACTTATTAGCTCTAATTAGCAGTTGTAGTACTGCATTGAAGGATGCCTGAACTAACCTAGTAGCTTCTGACATAGCAAAAGGGTTAAAAGGGAGGGTAATGATATAATAGAAGCTCTTTTTGAGTTATAACTTCATCTATAAAGCTGCTCTATGACAAATCTGTGGTTTAAGGTTCTTCTGTACCTGGAAATATTGCCTCTCCTGTGTGAGCATATGCGCAGTATCTCTGGGATGTGACAGAAAAACATTGATGCATTTTAACTGAAACCTGGCAGCAAAATATTCCAGTAAAGAATTGAGGTTTGCTTTGTTAGAAAGGATTCTTTGTAACAATTAAACAAAATGACTTGCCATAGAGATCTGCATGGAGAAAATGTTTCTGTGAGTCTTGTTATGCTCTAATAAGCGTCCCATTATAACCAGCCTTGTCTAGCAATTACCATTGTGCCTGTCAGCAACTGTGAGTGGGCCTAAGATATGAGAGTACCACTTAAATAATCACAGTGCCTCTTCAGTGCCCACGGATTCAGTAATTAGCAGGCTTCCTGGTAACTTGCTACAGGGTGAACTGCAGAGGTTGTGTGATTATGGGTGAGTGGGTACTGTCTTGCCAAGCTAGTTGGTTACACTGGCAAATTTGTTATCTTGCAGTCACCTTGCTACATCCCTCCCCTTACCTTCAGAGAGGGATCATCTTCGACCCAGGATAGATCTGGTTGTGTTTATGATTGACATCAAGAGCAAGTACAGGTAAGAGAAGGGCAAAAAGATGAGAGGGGGGACTAATATTCTTTCTTGTTTTGGTGGCTAAATCTGCATTTTTACTGTATTGGAATTGCTGAATAGTGGGTTTCAAACCCAAGATTTGCTGTGGTGGAAGAACTCAGTAATGTATACAGTGGCTTTCTGGCCTCCAGCAGTGGATTAGGACTGAACTGCTCTGTCCAATAACATGCCTGTTGTGCATTAAGTTGCCATAGCAGAGAAGGCAGAATTTATTTCTGGATCTGGATGTGTGACAGTACAAACTGAGCTTTGGAAAGATGCTGTCTGTAGAATTGGATGGAGGTGCTGGTGGTGCTGTGAACTTCTATAATATGCAGAAGTCTGATGTGCACTGGGCAGTGCCTCCCAACAACAAGCAAGTGGCTGTGTCTGTGTCCTCAGTTCACTGACACTCCTGGTCAAGTGGGATCAGCACTATGGATATCTCTAGGCAAAAGAGAAAGGTCTGCAGGGATTGATCCCTTTTTCTATCATCTTGTGCTCAACTTTGTAGAAATGATACTTGTTTCCCCAAGCCACAAGTAAAGACTTGCTATGGCACAGAAGTCAGCATTTTATTGCTTACTTAACTTGTGACTGATGATCCTGGGCTCTCATTTACCAAAAATGACAGGCCCAGCTGCATACTTAGAGCACAGATGGTGCTGCAGAAATGTGTGGGCAAGCGCTTCCTGAAAGAGCCAAAGTGGTGCTGAAGTTTCATTGGATATTAATGAATTCAGATGCTTAGTGTCTGTAAATCATGGAGGACACTGTTCAAACTAACTCTAACTGTTGAGTCTTGAGTAGAAAGGATATGTTATGGGTTATTAAACAGCTGTGGGTATTACAGAGGTCTCTGATGTCATCTTTTAGCATAAAGCAGAACTTTGTGAGCTCACAAATCAGCAGATGTTAACATCATTGTTTTTCTAATTGTGCTTCTGAAAATTATTCCTGTTATCCTTATGCTGCACTGATTTAACCTCCCTGTCCAACTGGATTGCCTGTACTTTTCTGACAGCTTGAAGAATGTTGAAACTTCCCTGGCTCATGTGGATGCCCGCTTCTTCCTGGGGAAAGTGTGCTTTCTTGTCACTGGGGGTACGTATGGCACCTCTTCCTCCTCTTCAAGCAGCACAGCTCTGTTGGTTTTCTTAAAACAGGGCACTGACTTAACTTGAAACAAACTAAAGGAAACCAGTGGCTTTGTTGCAACTTTGTTTAAATTATTTCTGAACTCCTCTGCCTTTGTTATTATTTTCCTAGATAAAACACGGTTCTCTCATGCTCATTTGCTCTTTCCTTTTTATTGTTGTCAGTCAGACCTCTCTTCTCTGTCCCTAATCCCTGAATATTATTTGTGTTACTGTTTTGGTTTTTTTTTTTGTGTGTGTGTGTGGCACTCCAGAAGTCTGTTCTATCTGCTCTTGCAGATCTGTCTTAATGATAATCCTAATGAGCAGTGAGAAGCATATGATACTGTGGTAATAAAGTGAATCTAAATGGATGAGCTACAAAACTATCAAGTATAGTCTTAATACAAGACTAGAATCCCTGCTGTGTACTGAGGCCGTGTTGTGCCTCTAATCTTACTGTCTCCCTGTGCTTTCCTGTGCACCCTCTCTGCTTCAGCTCTGAGGAACTGGAGGGGCCAGACTGTACTGCTCAGTGTTGGAATATAGGTCCCTGGAGTTTGGGGGTCAGGAGGCCTAATTCTGAAGTAGAGCAGTCTTAGCATTGTCTTGTATTATGGCTCTCTTGCTGAAGTGAATTCCGTGGAGACCAGACCACTCTGTGATACCAAATGAGTCAGGAGGACTTTTTTGTGAGTGAGTGGAAGCTGATGGTGTGCTGATCCCTTATGCAGAGTGTTAATGTTACAAGAAGAATGATGTGGTACTATTCCTGCTGTTAGTATTATGAAAGACTTCTGTGCTAATTCCATTTCAAATCTTGTACCATTCTGTTTGCACTGCTCACTGTTGCCTTACCTTCTATTATGCTCTCAAAATTAGCTCAATCCAATCCTCAGCTCTGGATTGTTCTGTGGATGTGGAATTTCCTAAAACTTTTCTTTGCTGATTATGAGGCTTGTAATGTGGGAAAATGTTTTTTTTAGTTGGCAGGGTGAATGCTTGCAGCATTGAGACGAATGCTGTCTGTAAATTAGGAGAAACCTACTGCAGCCCTGTGCTATTCTGTGAGCTGGAGGTAAGGTGCTTATTTGACATCTCATGGGATTTCTGAATTCCACTGCTCTGTGATTGTTAGAAACTGGATTGTTAGAAACATTATATTAGCAATAAATACATGTAACAATAAATACATATGCTGCTGGCCTTCATAAGTGTCAGAGACCAGACTGTCTACAAGAACAGTAGAGGTACAGGAGTCTGGCTGTCCTTGAAATGAGTCTTCTAGTAATCTGGTCCTTCCTGTGCAACTTCAAAACTTCACGAAGCCAAGCCTAAGCTAACAAAAACCTTCTTTGATATGCAAAGCATTGGTACACTTGTTCCTTGCTGCATTTTCTCTTCCTGGGAGCCCCTGAGCTGTTATTTGCCATGTGACCCCCTTGCCCATGTAATGTTTTGTGTCAGCCAAACTTTGTGGCTTCTCTGACGATTTTGCCATCTGATATGCCACTCTTTCCAATTACCTGCATGGTCTAAAAAGCTGGAGGGAGAGTTTGGCATTCAGCAGCAGCACACTTCACTTTTCTGTGTACTTGTCTCTGCATGCTCACAGACTGTTTCCCTACCAGCAGGTAGAATCTGTGCCTTTGGCAAGCCCTTCAGCACTTCTACCTGGCAACACTGTACCTTCCTTAACGTTAGGGAAGTAAACGGGCCTGTTTGGGGTTTTCTGCAGGTAGCCACTTGATGCCTGCTCTGGTTCTTTCTTTTATCAAAGCTTACCGTTGCTTTTCTTCTTTTGTATTGATTAAATAATGTCTCCATTTTGTTTCCAGTTGGAAGGCGTTCGAGCTGCTACTGCTCAACGACTTGTGCGAATGTTAGCGATCTGTGCTGGTCACATACCGGGAGTTTCTGCCTTGTCCTTTGTCTCGCTGATGAGGAAGTCTGATGATGATTAGCTTCTCATTGTGATACTTCACACACATTCATCAGGTTTTTTTTCACGTCAGGCATTCAAGCTGCTGCAGTTGGAATCACATTGGGAAGCTTTTTTTGAGTGACTTGTCATGACCACTCATCCAGAACTGTTCCTAGTTGCTTACCTCTCAATAAAAGTTTGATTCCTATTCCATGGATAACAGATAGGGAAGGTAGTTTGAATTGGGGATTCTGATCCATTATTACATCTGAATCCCATTTCATGATCAAGTTTGAGTTTTTTCCACTTGGCCAGTGGCCAGGAGCTACATGTTTTTCTGAGAGAATATTAGAAGAACAGGCTACTGTCTCCAAAGCACCAGAGAAGAGGCAGCAGGCTCCTTCTTTCAATTGAAATGCAGCACCTTAGTCTAATGTGAAATCTTGCTGCCAGGTTTTGTCTGTCCACCAAGAGAAGAATGGGGAAGGAAGGCTGGCCTGCAGCTTCTAGGTAGACTGCACTTGCCAATTAATGATCCAGCTGTGTGAGCATCTGCCCAGCAAAGGACTCACTATTTCCATGTCTGTCCCTAATTGGGAAGGAAGGGACTAAAGATAAACAATCTAGCACTTTAGCTTTCATTTAAATCCTCAAAAAAAAAAGACTCCACCTGTCAAGCCCAAAGAGAGCCCCAGTAGTGCAGCCTCTGGGGCTGACCAGAGGTGAAACCCAGCAGCCAGGACCACAGCAGCACACAGAAAATAGGTTGTCTCAGCTGGTTTGGCATATGCTGTGTATAATCCCTTTACTAACAGGTTCTGACCAGCTGTAAGTTGTGCCTTGTGCTTACTGCAAGTCATTGAGGTTTGAGAGTTCTAATTTAATAAAACAAGTGATATGTAATAGTTGTATGCTCTTTATTAGCCATGTGACATGGGCTCTAAACCCTGCAAATGCTTGCCCTGGCAGGCTGGTCCTTTCTCGTAGCTCCAACTCCCACTTAGTTGTCTTGCTGCACTCGTGGCTTCAACCATGTGGTGGTGGCAAAAGCTTTTCAAATACAGCCCTTTCTGTTCATTGAGTTGAGCCACCTGCCAGAATACAGTGCTTTCGGAAATGCTGGGACGTTTCTTACCCAGAAATTAAGCCTAGAGAGAATGTGTTAAGCTCCCCTCTGGTTTAATTTATCTAATCCCTAATAGTCTGCTTTAATGTTCCTAGGTGCAGAGCTCTAGCTGTGTGCACTGTTTCGGTTAGCTTGTTTCTGACATCTGTCTGTGAGCAGGAAAAGCAGAAAGCAGCACTGCAGGCTTAATCAGCTGTGAGTGTTGGCAGTCCTTGCAAAGACAGCTCAGCAAGGCACAAAGCCTGTATCCTTGCTCAGAGGACACACAAATCCCAGCTCCAGTTGTATTGTTGCTGATGGGGGAGGGCTAGGGTGTTTGTCAGCTGAAACAAAAGGAGCTAAACCATTCAGCTGTGTTATGATGCCCAAAAGGGCTGGACTCTGGCTAAAACCCAAAGGAGAAAGACATGTGCAAACTGTCATGGCTGTGTAAGGAGGATTGGAAGCTTAATGGGCATGCCCTACTTTCGGCTAGCTTTGCCATCCTGAAGGTACTAACCAGGACTTGGCCACCAGAGAGGGGAAAATCATGCTGAGAAACAAGTTTCTGTGTTGGTTATGCTGTCTCAGCCCTGCTCTTGCTTTGAGTCCCTCAAAATAAAGGAGACCATAGCTTAGAATAGGCTGGTTTCAATTTGCTCTCGATGTGCAGGTGCAGTCTGTGGGAGGAAAGGAAGTGGCGTAAGATGAGCCACTCTTTTGTGTCCTCTGCAACTCCTATAGGGCAAGGAGACTTTTCCATATCCTAGGTTGCTCTCCAATTCACTCAAATAACAGATGGACTCAGGTTAAATCCCTTTGGCCTCAAGAGTAATTTCACTGTGCTTTTTTTAACTAGTGAAAATGAAACTTTTTTTTGGTCCACCCAGAATGCTTTGGAGTAACCCACATGTGCTACTGTCCACTCCTGCACCTTCAAGCAGGGTTTTTTTCCACTGTTATGTTTCAGATGTGGTATTTCTTTCCTTCTACTACTTTCAAAGAAGAAAGATGCTGGTTTTGCTTCCTACAGGTGGCTGAATCTCAGCTGGTACATAATAAAATCTAGTTCCTTAAGAGCAGCATCTTGCTTCACCTTGGGGCAAATATTTTTCTTACTCTTAGGAGAAAGTATTTACTAGAACTGGCAGGGGAAGCGGAGCGTATCTAAGAATATGACACTGTGTCTCAGGTCCATCATGTTTTACAACCCAAAGTAGTTGGGACACATCTGAAGCTACATCTTCAACTAAGTAAATACCTCTAGGAGCTGTCAGCTATTAGTTTAGACAGGCCATAACACTGCCCTTACTACCAGAGGAGACAAGGCAACTGAGGATATCTTTCATCTGGATGGAGTAGCCAGGGCTAATATTTGATAAAGGTCTTGTGAAAATTGGGATCAGAGGCGTGGAAGGCCTGAAGCTGAGTTAAGGCTAGTTACTCAGGTTCTGTTGTGTTCAAACCTCCTGAAAGAGCTTGCCAAGCTGACTGAAGTCTAAACTAACCGAAACATTTTGAAGTTACTTGCTTTCTCTTCTTCTCTCTTGCTTCAGTTCCCTATCCCTGTGGAGATTTTCAAAGAGGAATCCCCCTCTCTGTGGTGAAAGTACCTGTGAGCTTTGCTGGTTTGACTGTTTCAGTTTGTGGATGTGTCTCTGTCAGTTAGGTCAGCAAAATCAGAATAAAAGCAGTTTAATTAGTATAGAAGAGCTCATACCAGTTGCACTGGTGTAAGCTTTGGCTTCACAGTGCCTTTTTGAGGGGGATGGAACTAAATGAGGTTGTAATATGGTCTCCTCTGCTATGGCAGGTTGATCCACAGGATTTCATTTTCAATCCAGTCCCTTGAAGGAGATTTTGCATCCTCAGTGTGCTAGCTGAACAGCTCACAGAGGTGATCTGTGAGAGATTCGGCACAAATCAGTTTGCTTGCCATTACCTGGTGGGATTACAGCCCTCTGCTGTGCCAGGTTTTCTAAGACTAACTCTGCTGCACCAGCAGTTAAATCAGACCAACTTTTAAGCATGATAAAACATTGTATGTTCAGTCTATACCAATGGGAGAGAAAGTCTGCACACTGAAATGGCACCTGTAGTAAAAGATCTCACTGTTCCTGGAATAAAGATCAGAGATAAATCCAACCCTGGGGATGTATCTGTCCCTTCCAAACCTTGAAACTGGTGCTAGAGTTTTAGATTCAAGGCCACCTCTGATATTTGCTTTTGGAACTCGTTAGAACTGGATGTCCTGCTTGCCAAGACCTGTAGTGTGAAGGGAGTGGCTGGCTTAGGTCAGCAGTGGTGCTTAGCAGCTGTGCTCAAGCTGCAAGAGCTCCTTGGTTGCTCTCATCATGACCATCACAGCAGTGGTGCACAAGAAGGGACTCCTGCTCTGCTGCCTGGAGCTGACTGCCAGAGCTGTGGCAGAAGTCAGCTCTGCTCTGCTGCCAAAAGCAAAGAAGAGGCTTCCTCATGTGGGGTTTTTAACTTGTCTTGATTTTGCAGGAGCCCTGGCTGGTTTCCAGCTGCTCTGTTTCTATTCAGCTGGCCCAGATCCCCTGGCAGTCCCCTCTGCACTCTGGGTGTTCTCCACTCCCCATCCTAAGCCGGTGTGCAGTGTTGCTGTGGGCTGCTGAACCACGGCCACTTTCCATTCAGTGGCCAGCTGTCCTTCCCTGGTGGGGAAAAGTGATTTATATGCAAGAGAAGGCAAGAGCTGGTACAGCCCAGAGGCAGGAGCCAAAACCACTGGATTCATTTCACTTCTGTGGCTGATTTCTTGCATCACCCTGGGCACGCAAGTGAAAATTCACTGTGCCTCGAGTGAAAATTCACTGTGCCTCACTTGCTCTGCTTCTACAGCAGGATCTGCCTCCACTGGGGGTGTGTAAGGAGGGCAAATTGACATTACTCTGGAGTTGCAAATTGGAATTGAGTGGAAACCGAAAAAAAAGGTGGAATTCCGAAGAAAACTATTTTTTTCTTCTTTAGCGGAGTTTGACTTTTACCCAAGTTCTTTGGGGGAGGGTTTAGTGGGGCCTGCTGGTTGGGCACCTCCTGAGATCAGCTGGTTTTGTGCTGCTCACATGCCTGGCTCCACTGCAGGGAGGCTGCCTGAAACTGGCTGCAATCCTTCTCAGAAGGCATTGCGGCATGGTTAGGTTTTGGTGTGAACTGGAACGAAACCACCCTCTGAAATGCTGAAATTCCCTGCACAGTTCAATTATCCTTGAATTGGCCAGCGGGGAAATCAAAGTCTCTGGATCTGTTCCTCGCTGTTAAATATTAATACGGCACGGCGATGCCAGGCAGGAAGGCATCCCCTCGGGTCAGCTCTGTGCAGGAGGGGCTGTCTTGGCTGTGAAGAACCGACCTGCAAGAGAGGTCGGGCACGGGGGACTCTGGAGTGATGTGACTTGCTCAGACTCCTTGGCAGCTGAGCAGCATGGGCTCCCAGCCCGTGCTGGGCCACGTTTCCTTTGCCACAGGCTCCTTCTGCAGGAGCTGCCACGTGCTGCCGTGTCGCATCCCTCGTTCCCCGGAGCTTACCGTGTGCTGGGCACTTTGAGAGGAGCCAGGCAAGGCACGGTGCCCCTGTGCCCCGCCCCGCCGCCTCCTCTGCCGGGGGAGCCAGCGGTGTGTGACAGCAGCCCGTGTTTTACATCCGTGCAGGCAGCCTCCCCGCCGGCCCAGGTGCAGCTGCGGGCTGGGTACCACAGCCCCGTGGGCTCTGCGTGTCACGGGAGGGAGCACCGAGGTGGGGCAAGGACAAAAACAACGAGAGAGAACACCTCCCCTTGGGAAACACGACCCTGGTGAGCAGGGTCTGCTCCAGCCTCTGGACCCCAACACCCTCTTGGCACTACAACAAGCTGTGCCAGGGCCAGCTGAAGCACCTGTGCTCAGGCGTGCTGGAAAAAAACTAAAAAGCCCAGCCAGCATTAAGCTAAGGAGTCTTTTCCCATTTTCTTTCAGCATGAAGTACTGCTTTACTATCTTCCCATGAAAGCTCTCTGGTCCTGCTATGTGCTCACTGTGCAGTGACAAGGTGACAGTGCCATGTTGTGACTGAGCCTGCCTTGCTCCTGCCCTGTGCTTGGACTATTGGAACATCTTGGGTGTTTGTTGAGGGCTGGCAGTCCTTGAGGCACTATCGTTGTCTGCACTGGTCAGCTCAAAGCTCTCCTGAACCTCCATGCTGGCCACTCTCCTAGTTTTGATAGCAGCATTGGCATTGCCCCAATGTGAATATTCAATTTTTCCCCCCATTGCTGTTTCTTTTTCTTGCTGTTCCAGAGATCACAGATGTGAAGCCAGGGCTGCTTTTGCCTCAGCTCAGAAACAACCTGTGGCTCGTGTGGTGGTGGAGTATCTCTCTTTAAAGACAGGTGCCAGAATCAACTAATTAACCCTCATTCCCCTGTGGGACTGAGGGGTGACTCAGTGCCTCGAGCTGAGGCAGCTTGAGGATGCTGAACAGCAGAGGATCAAAGGCATTGGAGCTGGGGAAGCCCTGGGATAGCACAGTGTCACAGGCACCTGTAAAGGCTCAATCTTGTGCACTTATCTCCAGGACTTTTTTTAGCCATGCAGGGGATTGAAAACTCTGCAGCCTTAGAGACAAGGCTGGAGCTGCCCTCACCTTGCTCCAGATGGAGTGTTTTCCCTACCTGAGGTTGCCTTTTTACCTTTTCATTGCAACCCAGCTTGGCCACCCTGAGCAATTCTCCCTCCTGACCTACAGGTCCCTTACTGCACACACTGTGTATCTGTCTGGGTGAAAGGGAGGCTTAGGCACTGCCGACATCGAGCTGTGGTGGTGATGCACGTCTCTCTTGGGCATTGTGACCCCCAGCACGCTGCATTCCAGGCTGTGCCAGCATGGCTGGGCAGCCCTGAAGAAGTGCAAACAAGCCCCTACACCTGGCCTTGGGCAGCCCTGAAGAAGTGCAAACAAGCCCCTACACCTGGCCTTGGGCTGCCCTGAAGAAGTGCAAACAAGCCCCTACACCTGGCCTTGGGCTGCCCTGAAGAAGTGCAAACAAGCCCCTACACCTGGCCTTGGGCTGCCCTGGCATCCATCATGCTGCTGTGTGAGCTGCTCACAGGGAAGGCAAGGGGAGCTGCTTGCACGCAGATGTTGTGTAATACAGACCTAGTTCAAACACAAGTTTGCAGGCTGGGAAGCCTTTGCCCAGTCTAGGGGGAAGAGGAGGACCCTCTGGGACAAGGGCTGCTGCACTGCATCTTCTGCTCTGTGTTATAAAGGAGATGAAACATGAAGCGTGTGCTTTCTTCCAAACCTGGGTCTTACCCAGGTTGCATGTGGAGCATCACCTGTGAGAGAGCCCCTGAGTGTGCATGAGCTGTGGTTTGGCTGAGCTCAGCCACTGTATGGGACTAATACATATTGATGGTGTCCTATAAATTATATAGCCGGCATGTTCACCATCTGCTCTGCACTGAAAGCTGACTGTGATTGAGATCTTCCCCACTTCCCAGAGCTTGACTCTTGCTGAGCTTGAAATGTGTGTGTGTATCTCCTGTAAGTGGTTCTGATTGAATCAGGTAAAGAGGGAATTTTTTAAGCAGGCTGCAATGTTCTCTGCACCCAAAGTGAGAGCTGAAGCAGCGGCCAGCATCCCATTATAAGGCGATGAGTAAAACTGAGTCTGATTTCATGTTAATTAGGTTCTAAAGGGACTGAAGCTTGATTGCAGTGGTCATATCAAAGATTTTAAATAGTAATGCAAAAAGCAAAGGAAACCCCACAGTGATTCATATAAGAAGGGGAAATAAAGACGGTCATGGAGGAAGAAGGAGTTTGAGGGGGCCTGAATTGCTCTGCTGCCCAAAAGCAGGAGGGGATTTGAATCAGATTATCCTCATTAGATGTCTCTTTAAAGCATCATCAAGCCAGATGAATGGTCTGGGGGAGAGCTTGCAGGCATGGTGGCTGTGATTATCACCAGGGATTTGCAGTCCTAGTTATCTAGCTTAGAGACAAGATTATTAGGGGGTATAAAGCTGTTCCTGCCCTCAGCCTCTAATGTGCATTTTTAGGCTGGGTGATGGGAAACGCTGAGTTGCTGCACAGCCCCTCGGAAGCCTGCCTCCATCCTCTGGTGGTCTAGCCCTCTGCAGGGCTGGCCAGGAGATCTTCCAGGGGATGGACAGGCAGCCTTCCCTGGGCACTGTGGCAAAGGGCACCAGCTCCCATACAGGTGCTTACACTGTGATAGGAAGTGGGGAAGGGATCTTGGGAGGGGGGATTTTATCCGCCTGCCCTGGCAGAACCGTTCACTCCCCACGGCATCTCCCTTCTTGTGACAGCCTGTGCCAAAGCAACTCATCCTTCCTCCAGCTAGAGCCTTGAAGCCCCGAAGGCTCAGAAGCTGGTGTGGCTGTTACAGAGGGAATGCCTGCGAGCTGTGAGGAGGGCTCTCCCCTTGAAAGGAGATTGCCCACAGGTTCCTTGGAGTTCATCCTCAGGGATGGTGGATATGGCACAGGGCTGCTGGCAGTCACTCTCCACCTCCTCAGCCCTGCAGCTGCAGCAGCTTTTCATCCTCCCCTTTATCTCCTTCCCTACTCTGTGTGTTGCACTCCTGTTTCTTCTCTGACTTTGGCAGGATGGCCAAGGCATTGTGCCCAGGTGCTAGCCAGGAGAGGAGGTGCACAGGCCAAATCCACCTGTCAGTTCTCTTGTAACATTGCATCCTTAATACACTCGTGGAAATTCATAGCATTACTCTGCACTCAAGCCTGTACAAGTAAAATCACTCTGGCCTTTTTACACCAGGCTGAACCTAAAGGTCTGTGGGAAGCTGGAGAATATTGTAGAGGTGCTGGGCAAAGTGTGGCTTTGGTTTTTGGCTCTGGAGTAATCTGCTGGAGGTTCATGCCTTGAGAGTGAAGTGGTAGGGCTTCCCACTGTGAGTACTGGGGAGATTTCTGCCTCAGCATAAAGGATGCCTGACCTGGCTGAACCCACCTGTGGTTTTTCCTGTGAAAAACCTAAGGTTTTGTCCTGTGGCAGCACATCACCCTCAGCCACTGGTTTCTGTTTTGGTGCTGGAGGTGCTGCCTGGCCCTGTTGCAGTATGTGAACACTCCCTATGAACAGCCACAGGACAAACTCGGGGGGCACTTGCCCCCTGTTCCCAGTTGCCCAAGGGAGACAGAGCAAGATGCCAGCTCTCCTCAGGATGGGGGTGGGGACAGCATCCCTGCTGCAAGGCAGAGTGGGCAGAGAGTTTGAGTACTGTTTGTTCACATTCAGGCAGAAGAGCCAGGCTCAGCTAATGCTGTGTTGCTCATGATGGGGGAGGGGGGAGGGCTTGAAAGAGCCAGGGCAGTGCCAGGGACCCAAACCTCGCTGAGTCCCCCCCAAACTCTGCAGAGCAGCAAAAGCAGCCAGTACAGCAGCTGGAAACAGCCCTCACTCCTCCCCACCGGGGGAGATCAAGGGCTCAACCCCTCCGGGCTGGATCAGAAAAGGGAGGTTTTTCCCATGTACTCTGTGCTGCTGTGTCCCTCTTGGGCTCCATGGATCAGGGAGGGGGCATGGGCAGAGGGAGTTTGAGCTCAGGAAGGGTTGACTCACCCTTCTGTAACCCCAGAGGGTTCTTCAACAGGCAGCGCACTGAGAAGGCTAATTTGGGTGTTCAGCATTATCACGGTCCCTTTGCAGAGGGAGGCAAGGACACCTTTTTTTTTCAGCCTTGCAGACAAGCAGAGCTCCAGGGACATATAAAGAAGGAGCAGGGAGACAAATTCCACTCAACAGGGTGGGGCACTGCCCCACACCAAACACCCCATGCAGGTGGCTGAGCAGTGTCACAAACCCCCTTGATAGGAAGCACCTACAGAGGAATCTGAGATTTAGAGTGACTGTGAATCTCTTTAAACCTTTGTTTTCCCATATTATTCCTAAAATCTTCCCAGATTTTGTCCCTAAGCCCATCTGGCTTTAGGAAGGATCCCAGTGGATCCCAAGGAGAAGGCTTATGCTGGAGCTGTCCTAATAGCCATAGTGGTACTTTTTGGGAAGGGATGTCTCCTACCAGCCAGCAAAGGAGTGTTGTGAAAGGGTGCTGGGATGAGGTGCTGAATGGGCTTTGGGGATTGGCTCCAGCCAAGGCATTCTACTGGACCATCTGAACAGGGTGCAGGTGTCAGGCTGTGCCGAGATGTTCCCGGGGCGCTGGGTGCATCCTGTCAGAGGTTTGTCCTGAGGTAACTGGGTCTGCTCAGTAAACACCTCACAGCTTCTCTGATCGACAAGCCTTTGGGTTTCCGGTGTGCACGAGCACAAGGTGAACTTTCGGGGGATATTTTCTGCTACACGCGGTTTTGCAAGTGCGTGCGTGAGTCACTTCACCTCCCCCTGACACCAGAGGAACTGCTCACACGAGTCCAGTCACTCATGTGTGCATGAACCCTCACAGGCCATTGCCAGCCCTCCACGCACCTGGAGCACCAGCACTGCCCTGTCCCCCACCTGTCCCAAGGATCTCAGCTGACCTCAGCCAAAGGCAGCCCTCCAGGTGTGGGATGGGAGCAAATGGCACTGGAAATCAAACTGTCTGACTCTGAGATGAAGACGTAATTCTTGAATCGCTCATTTGATATCTTTTCTGGTTTATTTGTTTAATAAAAGGACTTAGCCAGAGACCCAGGCTCCTGGGGTTTTCATTTCTCTGCAGAGGAGATAAGAAAAGCGCATTTCCTTATCCAGTGAGTCATTTTTTCTGCTCTTTAATTATGCATTTGTGCGATTATCAAGCGTATTCAGCTGAGATGCAAACAGCTCGAACTACTCACCAAGCTTTAACTTTTGCTATTCCAAAAGCAATCAACCACAGTTATGAAAGGTAGGGGAGGCAAAGATGGGGGAGATGAAAAGGGGGACAACTGATGCCCAGAACCCAGGCCGTGCTCATGGGCAGGCCCACATGTGAGTGCTGCTGGCATAGTCAGCACTGGTTCTCTCCTTGAGTAAGCATTATCATGTGTAAATTCAAAAATATCTTCTTGGCCCAGGAGGAGGTGGACAAGCCAGGACGAGGGCAGGGCAGGGAAGACCTGTAGAGCCTGATAAAGAGGGATGAAGAAATGGGGGGGAATAGGGTAACGTCAGTGGCAGCAATGAGGCTGCAACCTCCTTCCATGTAATAGGACCTGGGAGCATGACAGCTGCCATCCCTGGGCTCCTCACCATGAGTTTGAAACTTCAAGTTTTCTTTCCATGAAATGGGATCTGCTGGCTCCTGCGCTTTGATGTAAATCTTGCCCTCCATGTTGAAAGCCCTGTGTAGGTTACTTGGTTTGGGCTTTCCCCAGCGTGTATGTTTGACTGGGCTCACAGAGTTAATCTGTAAGTATGGTACAGCAGATGCTAGGAACCACTTCTCACCCCGCACTTTAAGCCAAGCAGGGAGGAGAGACAGGAGGAAGAGGGGCACGGTGACAGTCCTGTGGTGGGACCCACAGAAATAGGGGCTGGGGGTTCCTGAGAGATGATTGACATGGGGAAAGTACAATGGGGGCATTTGAGAGGTGAGGAAAACAGGGATGATGGAGAAGCATGCCTCTGGGAAAAGGAGATTAGCAGATGGAAACACCCCAGGGCAAGAGGAACAGCAAAGCCTTTGGAGCAGGGACATGGTTTGGGGATAGGTATCCTGACAGAGCACCAGATGTTTTGTGGGGATCCTCTGCCTACACGCATGTCCCCAGTCCCACCAGCCCACAAGGCAAGGTATTTTCTTTGCCCTAGACCCTAACTTGCACTTCTGAGAGCTGCCTACTGGGGACAGTGAAGATTCCAGGTGCCCTCTCCTTGCCAGGTCTCTCCACTGTGGAGCTCAGATGTTGACTGGAGTGAGCCTTGGCTTTTATTTTATTTTCCCCCCTACTGTGGGTCATGGCTCTGCATCACAGCTTTCCATCCCTTCCCACTGTTGGACACTTGACTCTCCAACTCCCATGCCTGCAGCCCAGCCCTGGTCCTCACCTGGGTTGTGTGAGAGGCGGAGGGTCAGCTGCAGTGGGATATGGAGAGATGTGCTGCTGCTTGACCCAGCTCCCCCAGCAGGTACGAGCAGGGCAGAGCCTGCTCACGGCAAGCATCGAGGCAGAGGCTGCTGAGCTCTCTGTGCCATTTGTGCCTCAGGGCTCTGCTGAGAGAGCGAAGTGCTTGGCATGCCCCCACTCGACTGGGGAGTTTTGACTAAGATGGAGTGGGAATAACTGAGCCACAGGCACAAACAAGAATGGCCAGCCTCTCACAGCTCCTCTGGCAGCCATTCCTGCTGGCATGGCACAGGGGTGAGGGATCAAGCACCTGGGCACACTGACTGGAAGGGGATGTGGAATCATGGCAGGTTTGGAACTGGTGGGCAGTGACCAGGTTTTTTTTGGGACTTTGGCTTGCCTGGAGTCCTACAGTGCCCATGGTGGGGCTGAGAGTGTGTTGGGGCTGCTTTGACATTGCTATGATGCAAACTATCCCCTGGAAATGCCAGTGGCAGGGAGGGAGATGTGCTGTAGAGCAGCTCCTCCCCTGCAGGGAATGGGGTACCAAAGAACTGCACTTGGGCTGAGATCTAGCATGGGGAGCTGGTGACTACATCCTGCTCAGAACTTCAGGAGGTGGGATGTGGAGCCTGTGGGCTCAGTTTGTCCAACAGTCACCTTGAGCCAGAGCACCCTTTAGATTTTTCCTCCTCCCCTCCCAGCCTTGATCCAGGACAGTGGGCAGTAGAGGCCTTATCAGGAGTCCAGATGCTGTAGCTGCTGGAAGGATGGGACTCCAAAAAAGCCCTATTAGGGATCTCCTGGGAAGGGCAGGTTACCAGTGTTGCTTCCCTCAGCTGAGAGCCAGCAAACAACTCTGGCTGGCCTCTTTCTTTCCTATGGAGTGAAGAAAAAGAGTATGTGACTTTTGTTCAGTAGAAATGGAAGAGATTCACCTACAGCACTGAAATCCATCTCTTTGGGTCTCAACCATCAGGCTTTGATGTGTGGGTATTGGTGGCAGAATAGTTCACCTGCTCCTGATCAGGAATACCCGAGACTATTAAAGGGTTTTTTTAGTCCCTTCCAATGGTTTGAGGACCAGGCTTGCTTGGTGTGACCTGCTTTGCCCGTGCCCTGCACATTTACTGAGCAGAACCAGATTTGAACCCCAGAGAATGAGACATGGCTGAGGAGCCACAGGTCTAGGTCTGCGTTGGAGAGGATGGAGAGAGCAAGGTGATGGAGAGCACCGTCAGTAGGGGTGGAGAACATACAACAGCTGGCCTGATTGCAGAGCAGTCACTGGCAGGATGTGTTCTCAGGGCAGTGGGAGCTTTTAAAAGGGGAAAAACATCAGTGCCCTTTCACTCCTTTTCTCCTCTGGTCCTTTGCATTTTCAATCCAAGCCAGATCTGTGCCCCTGGGATGGAGTCTTGTAAAGATCTGTGCACAGGAGTCTCCTGTAGACATTGGAGGGGTCATTTCAGTGTAAGCAAAGGAGGGGGCAGGCTGGGGGATATGCCTGGGCTGGGGGCAGCACACAGGTGGGCAGGGGAGGAGTGAGGATCAAGGAGGTCAGGCTGGGACACAATGCCCCTGGGTATAAGGCTGAGGCACACAGGGGGCAGCAGGGATTTCGGCAGCATATTTTGGAGGAGAGGGGTAGTTTGAGGGCACATTGCAAAGGCAGGCAGGGGAAGGGCTTGGTTGCTTGCTCTCCTCCTCCCTGGTGAAGATCCGCCCCAGGCCAAGCACAGTGATTGCGAGCCCCAAGGGAGAGACGCAGCTTGACAGACTGTATCTCCCTCTGCCACGGGGCCTGGGGCACTGCGATTTCACACTCCGGCGGCCCTGTCACTGCTACGCCCTGCAAGAGCTGGGCTCTCACTCCCACTCTGCCATGTCCTCATCAGGAAAAGCTGCCATTGCCCCCTCCTGCCTCTCCTTCGAGTGCTTCGACACCCTGACCAAGTCGTGCATCAAGTGCTCCGACCTGTTCCAGGACAACACAAGTAAGAGGACAAGGGCAGCTGCAGTCTGAGCTCCCCGGGCGGGGTGGTGGTGGGCCAAGGAGGCTGAGGGTGCCCCAGGGGTGGGCAGGTGGAAGGCACCTTCTCCTGAGGATGGCTATGGAAGTGGCAATGGAGGATGGAGCACCACCTTCACCTAAAGCAGAGGGGAAGAGGGCAGCCAGTTCCAGTGAGAGGAACATGGTGTAGGGAGAAGTTGGATGATCCACCCTAGGGATCTCATAAAGCAGGGGGATATTTTGTTACTGGTGGCAGGTGGGTCACAGTTAAGTGCCACACTTCTTCCCTGCGACCGCAGCTGGCAGGCCAGCCAGCCAGGTGAAAAATGCTGCTGCCCTCCTTCCTCCTTCAGCTTTCCCCCTCCTGACACTACCGGCGTCTCACCCCACAGCAGAGCCTACCCTGGCACCCACCCTGAGCAGCACCTTCCTGATCTTCGGGGTCCCGGTGGTGGTGGGGCTCATCCTGGTTCTGGCTGCCATCTGTGTCTTCCTGGCCTGTAAGGAGGGAAAGCAGAGGAGAAAGAGGAAGGCAACAGATGAAGAGGACAAAGGTAGGAGACCTGTTCCTCTTCCTCTCCCTCTCACAAAACACCCTCAGGACCCTGGGGAAGGTGGGATCACTTACTGCTGGCTCCACTGAGGCACAGCCCAGGCTAGCTCCTCCAACTCAACATCAGCTCCACAGGCATCCCATGGCATTTTGGGGCATCTGAATCACTGCCTGAGTGACAGTGTCCTGCATTCCCTGGGAACCTATGCTTGTACCTGACTGCCAGTGCAACCCTGCTGAGCCATCCCTCCCTTTGCTGGATCTCCCTGTGCCTTTGTTTGCTTAAAGCATGTCCTGGCATCATGCCCTCTTCACAGGGGACACCTATGGGGCACTGGTAAGTAGGAGCTTTGTGAGGTCACTGGTGAGAGCCCTCTCCCCCCACTAGCCAGAGGAGCATGGATAGAGAGTAGTGGGGGCAGTGGTGGACACCTGGGGATGGCTCCAGAGGCAGCCAGCCTCTCCCTGTGGTGCTGCAGTGGGTTCCCATGTGGACCACCCAGCTTGCTTCTTGTGCTTGAGCTGCCCAGCATCCTCCAACATGCATCCCAAAGACCCCAGTGGGATGTCAAGGTCAGCCCCATTGACAGTACACTGCAGCACTGCACAGGGTTATCTGGTGCATCAAAATTAGGGCTGGCATTCAAGGAATGGGCCTGAGCCTTTCCTAGCAGGGTACTTCCAGGAGAGTAAGGCCACAGTGCTCCATGATGGCCCATTTTGTTGGGGTGGCTCTTTCCTCTGTTGGCAGCCCCTGCGCTGGCACTGATTCAGCCTTGAACAATCTTCTCCAAAGTGGTCTTGCCTGGCTTCACCCCTCCCCATTCCCAAGGAGGGGGTATGGCTGCCCAGGACCCCCAAGAGGGGCTGCCACATAGGGATGCTGGCATTCACCACTGCCTTACCACCCGGGTGGTGTCCACAATGGGGCAGCTGGTCCTTGTGCCCGGGCTTGCCTGCACCCTTCTGGCACTGCCGGATGGTGACTCAGAGCAGAGGGACATTACCCGGGGCCTTTGTCCTCTGCGACAGCCTGTGACGCACATGCCTAGGAAAAATACCAAAAGCGAAAGAGAAGGGAGAAATCCAGCAGTGAGAGAGATCTGGCCACTATGGAGAGTGTCGGAGGCACTACTCAGTCTCCTGTTGCATACCCTGGTCCACATCCCCCATGTCCCCCAAGGCTGCACCACAGCAGGCCAGCACTGTGGCACTGGATGTGTGGGAAGTGGCAGGAGGCTTGGGGCTGGAGGCACACGCCTGCTTTCAAAGTGTGTAAACAAATCTATTTTTAAGTGGGAGGGAGTCGGGGAGGGCAAGCTGCCATGGGCTGGGCTCTTCTGCTGCCAGCAGGGTTGAGAGAGAGGACTCGAAGTGGAAGTGCAAGTTTCGGCCCTTCCCTCTTGCCTTTTAGTGGGGGGGAAAGCCCATTGGTTGTAAGCAGGAGAAATTCTGCAGCAAGAGATGTGGGAACCTTGCAGACTCCTCCTGTTCCAGATCCATCTTCTCCCCTAGGGACAGGACCATCTCCCTGGGACCTGCCTGAAGCCACTCCATGAGCCCAGTAACCCCTTTTCTTGTCCCTTCCCAGAAAACATAGACACTACCAGCCCCCTGCCCAGCCAGGACTCTGCCATGCCAGAGGGAGATGGAGCCCTGAACCCAGCCCCATGCCTGCATCTTGCTGGGAGCCTGAAGATGCCGGGGCCACCCAGGAAAGCCAGGGCAAAGCAGGGGCCGTGCTGCCAGGGCGATGCTGATGGTGACATCATTCTGCTCTCTGCTGTGTACCCCCGGCCTGAGGAATGCAACCACAGCTTCCCGCTGCCCGCCACTGAGCTGGGGGCCACAGCACTGGTCACCACCAAAACCACCCAGAACTGTGCCAGAGAGGAGACAGTCTGAGGGCAAGGGCAATGCAGCTGGAGTGCTCTGGCCAATCCCTGTGGACACTGACTGTCTGTTCCTGGGACAAGTGAACCCTTCCATGGGTTTGAGCTCTGTGAGGACTAAGATCAGCCATTTAAGATGACTGTCCTTTTTGTGCTGAGTCCCAAGTTACACCTATAAATGCTGGAGGAAGCCAAAGTGGATCATGCTGAGTTACAATGAACTGTTGACAGCTGCCATGGCTGAGCCATTGGGAGGTGGCAGAGACACAACCTGTGAGGATGGAGTGTGGCAGGGATTGCTGTGCCATTTGTAAGGCAGCCATTGTGCCTGGACAGGTCTCCTGCTGGATGGGTAATTGCTGGGAACATGGGGCTGGAACACCAGAAACTGCAGGGGAAATGGAAGCAGGGAGTTACTTTAGGACCAAATCCCACACAGCAGTAGCTTGATTTTTGCTGACCTCAATAAAAGGACACCTCAGGCCGTACGAAGCAAGACACACTCAGCAACTACTCCATTTACAGTCCTGCCACCCTCTCTTCTGCACTCTGTGACACTCAGGTCTTCCCACCCTCTGGGCTCTCTCACATGGTGGCAGGCATCCACCGGCATTCATGGGAACCCCCTCCACAGCCAGGTACCCTGGGGATAGGAAAAAAGTTCATCTTCCCAAGCAGTGAAGAGGGGAAAAAATCTGTCCTTGCTCTGACCTGTAGTCCCTGAAGTTAGGGAGGACCAGGGGCAGGCAGTGGAGACAGCTAGTCCAGAGGAGCTCCCTGAATGTGTCATTACAGCCCCAGACAATCGTCACTCCAGCTCACTGTCGCTGCAGAAATACCGTGTGTCACTTGGGATCAATGCTTCCACACTGCACAAAAGCAGTCAGGGAGGGATGTGAGCGTAGGCAGGATGACTTAATATATGACAGTGTCCTCGAGGCTTTGCCTGTGTGCCAGAGCTGGCCGGCGCTGCTGATCCCAGGCATTTCCCCGTAGGTGGGTTTCTTCACCCGCCTGTAAGTGGCTTTACTGCACGGGAAGGGCTCTCTTTGGGAAATGAACTCGTTAGTGTGGGATTGCTGATTCTGAGTAATTACAGCAGCTGATGCCCACTGGCTGAACAGAGACTCTGGGTTGGGTGAGGAGCCCCTGGAGAAGGTGATTAGTCACTTAGAAGTGCTTTGAGGGGTTATTTACATGAAGCACCATCTCTGGGTCTGCTCTTCCTTAGATGAGGTGGCTTCCTTGTCCGGGAAGTTTTGGACACTGAACAGAGCTGGACAAGCAAGGTGTGGGGGCACTGACACCAGGCACTAATGGGCCACCGAATGCCATATTCCCAGTAGGGTCAGTTGGAGGTACTGTGTGGAGGGGATATCCCTCTGATGATGGGAAGGTGACTCCCTGCCCAAGCCTGAGTTCTCTCTGGGGCTGCAGGACAGATGCTACTGTTGAAGGGGGACCACCTCTCTTCTCCCCTTTCTGCACCACTGCCAGACTCATGGCATCTGTCCCATAAGGGCAACCACAGGCACTGCCACAAGTGCCAAGGCCAAAATTCCTCACCACAATTCCTCTCCCAGATCTTAACAGACTGGCAGAGGTGAACCCTCATCTGACTGAGGCTCTGAATGATCCAGGGTGGGATGGATCCCCATCTCAGCCTTGGGGCTGAGGATGGTGGATGAGGTGGTCCACGTGCCCAGTGACTGTCTCCTGGGGCTCCAGACACCTGTGGCAGAAACTGGAGGCTCAAAGGCTGGTGTTCCCACTACCACACCAGCCATCCTGCCCTTTGCAGAGGAGCTATTGCCACGGCGTGAATCAGACATCTCCTTATCCTCATCCTCATCTCCTCATCCATGCTCCACACCCAACCCTGTGAAGTAACTTCAAACAACCTTTGTGTATCTGGAGTGGGGAAAAGAGCCGAAGCCAGCTTGGGAGATATTTTGTCACTAGAAGGACTAGATTTGTCACTAGAGGATTGCTTTTGGGAGACAGAGCAACCTGTTTCAGGGGAGATGGGGGTGATACAGAAATTGAGCAGAACTGTCAGAAGCCACTACCACTTCCTTCCCAGTGACAGCAGCAGCCCAGCCCTGTGGATGCACTGCCCACCCCAGATGATCTAGGAATTTAAAAAAGAAACCCCATACAAATCCTATTGAAAAAGCTCCTCTTTCTACTCAGATAAGGATTTCTGTTCTCATTTCTGCTGGAGCTTAAGCCCTATGGACATCTCCCTGTACGGGATGCCACTGGCATTTGCAGCACGCAGAGTGACAATTGGATCCACACTGTATTCCTCAACCAGTGAGTGCCCTTGGATCTCCTCTCTGTTATGACATGTGAGGTGTCTTCCCTGCATCATGTCTGCCTGACTGCCAGGTGTGGTGGGGCAGTGCTCCCTTTCTGCCCAGGAGGGATCTGTAACCTGCTCTGTGCACTTCTCCACCCTTACGTACAGGGCACAGGGTTGTCCATTTTGTCTGCATGGAAAGCCAAGGGAATAGAGATTAACAATATGGCAGTGAAAATTAAAGAATAAAGTGAATCCATTGTCAATGCATGCTCAGAGTTCTGATTGGGGTCCCCATTTTCCTGGCTTTAAAGGTCTCCAGCATGACAGGTCCTTGGGGTACAGCAGG
Source organism: Molothrus aeneus (assembly GCF_037042795.1). NCBI lineage: Eukaryota > Metazoa > Chordata > Aves > Passeriformes > Icteridae > Molothrus > Molothrus aeneus. The sequence goes on along the minus strand of NC_089650.1, from coordinate 21,287,583 downwards.
GATTTGAGTTGAAGAGGCTCCCCTGGCAGTGGCTTTATCAACACATCCCCTATCCATGGCCACCTGCATGGCCACCTGCATTTCCCCACAGCCATGCCAGGAGCTGGCCATGAGGACAAGGACTGGGGAAGGTCTTTTATTTGGGGGGTGGTGTGGGGATGTTGCCTGTCTTTAACTTTCCATAGCAGTTTCTCACTTCCCTCTGTGAGGCAGGAGCTGTGCTTCCTCCTCAGCCTGGCACTCACCCCAGCGCCCGCCCAACTGCCTTGAAAGGCTGGTGAAGCTGGGCTTCACCTGGCTGCACGCAGGGCCATGAGGCTTCAGAGGGAGCCAGGGGAAAGTCTGAGGAAACCCCTGGGCAAGAGAAAGTAATTGAGGCTAAAACCCTCCTCACTGCAGAATCACCTCAGTATCTCCCTAGACATTTCAACTCCACAACCTCCCCTGAGGTCATGAGCATATCTGAGCTCCTGCAAGTTTCACCAAAAATGCTGGTGGTAAAGAAGCCTTGGTGTCCCTATGGACATGGGTTTGGTTTTGTCCATGGTCCTAGAGGCAGGAGCCAGCTTGGCCAACAGAACATGGCAGTGTTCTCCCTTTGAGGAGAGGGAACACCTGGCCAAAGGTCTTCTGCAGCCAAACCCTTCATGTCTGCCAAACCCTTCTCAATCCCATAGGCTCCTCAGACTCCAAAGTGAGGCTTTCCTCCCTCACTTGCTCCTCTCCACTCCCATTACTGGTTTACCCAGCAGTGTAGACTCCTGATGGTTCACCCACAGGCCAAACTACTCCAGCCTAAATCCCCCTCAGGCCCCTGCAGACCCAGCTTGCCCCTCCCTGGGCAGTCCTTGACAGCAGGCAGGGCAGGCAGGGCAGGTGGGCACCATTTCATCCCATACACAAAGTAATGCCCCGATGGCAAACGTCCAACAGGGTCCGTCTGTCTCCGGGTGCAGCCTCTGATCTCCTCCTTGCTGCAAGGACGGGGCTGTGGGGCCACCCCATCGTCTGCTTGAGGAACATGGATCTCATCCCATCCCCAGGAACCTTTCCCATCGCTCATTCCCAGCGCCAGCCATGGCACAGCCACACGTGGGTGCCCCTGCAATGCTCGGGGGGCACCCGTGGGAGGCTGCGGGAGGAGAGGAGAGGCCAGCGGTCCCGGGGCGCCCGCCACGAGGTGGCACTGACACCACACACCGCAGGGAGAGGCCGCAGGGCCTGTGCCCCAGGACTGCCGGGGGACCAGGGACAGCCAGGCAGGCTTGTGGCCAGCGCCACTTGGGCCAGACGGAAGGGTGACAGCGGGGTCTGGCTCTGTGCGACCACACAGCCTCTGGGCTGCCCAGGAGAAATGGTCGCTGGTGGCTGGACATCTGTGGGGCAACCAGAGGCACAGAGAGCTGCTGCTCCATCCCCCAACAGCACTGAGCACCTCGACCATCGCCCTGCTCCCTGAGCAGCCCATTCCCAGTGCTGTCAGACCTTTCTGAGCATTCTCCAGGACACAGACCTGCCACCCAGCACCTCTCTTCTCTATCCCCTCCCTGTCAGTCCCTGCCAAAAAGGAAAATACGGTGCTAGCCACAAGCTCCTCAGGTGGAAAAGGCCAGGGCTGGAGAGAAAGGGCTGGCCAGCTCCCTGTGCAATGCTGTCAGGAGACCACAGCCTTCCTGATGCTGCTCATCAGCATCCCTCCCTAATTGCTACCCAGTGCCTAATGACAGTAATTAGGAAGAACGAAGCTGCCTGGGGACTGGAAGCGCTGACGGAGTTGGGGGAGACAGATGGTGTTCGCACTTAAAGAAAGATTGAAAAAAATTTCCACTCAGCTTCGATCAGCCTCCTTTTCCTTTGCTTAGTGTCAGGATCACTTCAGTCCACAGGCACACCAGGGAGAGGCAGAGATGTTGCCCTGGTCATTTTCAGACACAGTATCTGCACGCACACACACACACACACACACACACTCAGAACCGCCGGTATTTTCGAGTGCCGAGGGAGCTGTGGGAGGGGGCGCAGTGCCTGCCTGGGTACCTGGCACGGAGGGGATTTCCTCACTGCTTTTGTGGGCTGGCGCTCTCCCCTGGGGCCGCCCCCACGGCTCCCGGCTTTGCTGGCTGTGATCAGTGAGCAGCTTCCCAAGGGTATCAAGTGAGGGAACGGCCCAAAACCACCTGAGTAGCTGTGGTGAGCAGACAGAAGCTCTCCTGGCAGAAAGAGCTGGCCAAGGGACAGCCCCACATTCTCCCCATCACTGTGAAGTGAAGACACAACACTGGGCTTTCCAGGGAGCACCCAAAACTGTACCTCAGCAACCAGAGCAGTTGGACAGGGACTGCAATGCACTCAGCTTTACCTGCCTGGAGAAACCCCACCTGCAGGAAACTCCACCTGCAGAAAACCCCCTCCAAACCCTTTCACACAGCCCCTTCTGCCCAAGTCCTGGGGTGATGCCACCTGCCTCCAGAGCTACCTGCCAGACTGCAGCTGCACCTGCACAGAGATGATACTGGGCTGTGAGGGAAACCCCCCTCCTGCCCCTTAGCAGCTGTCCCAAATGCTCTCAGGATGCCCAGAACCTTCATTCCCCAGAGCACCCTGGGGATGCAGGGTCAGAGTTATGCTAGGTAGGGAAGACACTCAGCCTCATGGAGGAGGATGCTCAGCCCTGCTCTATGGCATCAGCCTGGCCCCATTCAGGGGATGTTCCAAGGAAAGGCCCAAGGCAGGCATAGGGCAAACCTGCACATCCCCTGGGCTTTGGGGGGGCAACTTCTCCTTCTCCCACAGCAAATGGGGTAATCTAAAACCCATTCTGCATCCTGGCCACAGCTAGCGAGGCGAGTAGAACCTTGCCGAGTGACACAAACCTCATGTGACACCTGAAGTGATCGGTGGTGACAGGCAGATTGTGCAGGGAGAGCCTCTGCACTCCTTTCAAGGTGCCGCTGTGACAGGGACTGACCCCTCTCTCTCACAGGGACACCTCCAAGGAATGCAGGGCTCTCCTCCTGCTGGGAAACTGGCATTCCCAAAGGGCTGTGGAAGTGGACACAGGATGTGGAAGAACCCCAAAAGTAAGGATCCAGTTTTGGACCCCCCTCAAAAGGGTCATCTGGGCAGCAAGGTGGCTGGTGCCAGAGCTAAAACACATGGTGCAGACTGCCCTGCTCCAAGCTGCATTGCATCCTCCCCTCCCTCTCCTGCCGTATGTTATTTCTTCTTTTTTCCCTCTTTTTCTGAGCATGGGGCTGTGATGAGAGCCCAGGGTGCAGCCACAGGGGTGCAGAGGGAGGAGGTCACCAGCAGTGGGGTGCTATGGAGACGGAGCCCCATGTCCTTCACTGCTGTCTCCAGTGTCAGCTGGCCACAGCTCCCTTGCTGCTGACAGGAGCTATTCTGAGCCTGGATCAATGGGCAAGTGTGGGGGTTTGGGTGACAGCCATGGGAGGCATGTTGGGAGGAGGGCTGCAGGCAGGGAAGAGCAGGTGGGATTTCTCAGGAGATTCCCCCATCTACCCCCCCCCAAGACACACACTCTGCTGTCCTGTAAGGTTTCAGTGATGCAGATGTCTTTCTCATTTCCTTCCCTACGGGGGGTTGCAGTCTGACTGGGTCCCACTACCCAGATGTCACTTCCTGATTCGAGAAGTGCCGGCATTTTGTGGAGTAGCAAAACTCCAGGATGAAGGCACCTGCAGCCAAAAACTGTGGCCAAGACTGAGCTCAGGATGGCAATTTAAATAGGGTTTTATAGTGGGGGTGACACACAAAAGATCATCTTCCTCCTCCGCCAAAAATAATTGCCATTCTTATTCTGTGACAATAATAATATTTGGTAAGGCTGTTAATTCTTTGTGAAGTGAGGATAATTTTAAAGCTGGTGATTTAAATTCAGCACTGCAAAAGTTTTTGGATAATTAAAAAAAAAAAAAAGCTGTTTTCCTTAACTGAAAGGTTTGCCTTCTCCATTAGCATTTCCAGTGATGTCCAATAATCTCCCATTAGCAAATTTGCAGATGATACCAAGTTGGAGGGGAATATCAGTCTGCTGGAGGGCAGGAGGATTCTGCAAAGGGACATGGACAGACTGGATAGAGAGGCTGAATCCAACAATATGAGGTTGAACAAAACCAAGTGCTGGATCCTGAACTTTGGCCACAACAACTCCCTGTGCACTACAGGCTGGGACAGAGTGGCTGGACAGCAGCCAGACAGAAAGGGACCTGGGGGTTCTGGTTGAATATTCAGATGTCTGAGTAGCCAAGAAGGCAAATGACATCCTGGCCTGTATCAGGAATAGTGTGGCCAGCAGGACTAGGGAAGTGATTCTTCCCCTGTACTTGGCACTAGTTAGGCCATAGCTTGAGTCCTGTGTCCAGTTTTGGGCCCCTTAATTTAGAAACAATACTGAGATGCTGGAGCGTGTCCAGAGAAGGGCAATGAAGCTGGAGAAGGGGCTGGAGCACAAGTTCTGTGAGGAGCAGCTGAGGGAGGTGGGATTGTTTGTCCTGGAGAGGAGAATGCTCAGGGGTGACCTGATCACTCTCTTCAAATACCTGAAAGAAGGCTGTGGCCACGTGAGGGTCGGTCTCTTCTCCCAGGCAACCAGCAACAAAACAAGAAGACACAGTCTCAAGCTTCACCAGAGGAGGTTTAGGTTGGACATTAAGTGGAATTTCTTCAGAAAAAAAGGTGATTGGGCATTGGAATGGGCTGCCCAGGGAGGTGGTGGAGTCACCCTCCCTGGAGGTGTTTAAGGAAAGACTGCAGGTGGCACTCAGTGCCATGATCTGGCCATGGTGGCATTCGGTCACAGGTTGGACTCGATGATCTCAGAGGTCTTTTCCAACCTCATTGATTGGATGATTCTGTGACAAGGTCCTCAACCCTCGTAGAAGGGATCCAGTCTCCTTTCCTGGAGAAGAATGAGCACATGAGGGAGGCTGCAGCTGGTCACCCTCGCTGGCCTTTCATGGCCACCACTGCCCTCCCTTGATGGTGGCCCTAGTTTATTTGCAATGTGAGCTGATAAAAACATTTCCTTCCCCAAATAAGAGGGAGCATCATTTTGTCACTGGACAACCCTGTCATGGACAGTCAGAAAGAACTGGAGCAGTGGATTGAGATGAGGGGGAAGGAGAGACCTGTTAACCCTGTTAACTCCCTCCCAAACCCCTTTCAGAGCCACTGCCCCAGCCTCTCTACCCCCTTAATACACTCCTGATGAATTCCCTTTTGTCTTTCTTCCTGTCCCTCACCACTAATATAAAAATTAAATCTATAAATGCTTCTGGGGTGACACATTTCCCAGTGTATTCCCAGGAGTGGTCTCTCTGGGTTTGCTCTTCAGCTCCTCAATTATTTATCTCTGCAAGGGAACAGGAAAACAAACTCAGCAAAGCAAACTTCATGCCCTGTAGTGACACCATGAGTTATTAAAAAATATAATAAAAATTCCCCAGTGAGTCATTTAAGAGGCACTTAAGCAGCTCCAACCACAGAGACGACAGTCATGACTAACTGTTTACAGCCAGCATTGGTTGGAGAGGGCCAGGGGCAGGACAGAATCCGGATCCCCGCATGGCATTTCCCAACAGGGATGTTTGGGGGGAACCCTGCTGGTGGACAGTAAACACTAAATGTCCTCATTTACAGTCTAAGGTAATTGCAAGCTCCCTGTAAGTTTCATATGTTCTGGGGTGGCAGAATGAGGTGATGCAGAGGATGTGGGGGATGTAGGGGATGTGGGAAGTTATAGAAACTGTGGTGGGATGCAGGGGATGGAAGAATGCGGGAGCAATTGAGGGATGCAGAGCAATGTGGGGGATGTGATAAAAGGTTAGGAATGTGGTCGAAGGTGAGGGATGCAGAGCACACAGAGGAATACAGCAGACGCAGGGATGAAGAAGATAGAGGGGACTGGGAGGATGCAGGGAGAGTAGAGGGATCTCCATCTACATGGGCAGATTGTGCCAGCGGGCTGCTGGGAACCCTCTGCCCCAGCACTCCCCTGCCCCCCTGAGCCCCATTCCAGCTGTGATGCCAAATGGCCACGGGAGCAGCAGGGAAAGAGCCCCCTAAACACCACGTCCCTGTGCCAGTGAGTGTCCACTGCAGCCAATTGAGCACTGACCCCATGCTCAGGAGAGACCTCCTTGACCTCTCCACCTGCTGCCTCTCACATCATGGCAAGTCCCCTCTGCTCCTCAGCCACAGGGACCTGCTGGGGCACATCCAGTTCTCCTGCTCCTGGCCCAAAGAGCAGCAGTGGCAATGCAGGAGATGGCTAAATGCTGTGCAGGGAGTGTGTACACCCGAGCATGGGTGGGCTCCAGCAGAGACAAACTGTGGGGGAACTCCTGGCCTTGGAGGTGTTAAGAGGAGCTTGTCTTTAGCTCATCCCTTGCTTTCTGCCCAAATCCAGAGCCTCCACAGCTAAAATGCCCATGCCTAAATTGTGACGTGCTTCGAGCCCAGGTTTGTGTGCGCTGTCACAGGGGCAATGCTGAAGCCTGTCTTGCTTCAAGGCATCCTGTGATCCAGCTGGCACTCAGGAAGCCCAAGCAGCAGGGTGGGTCCGTGCGGACCCCTGCTGTCCCCGCTCTGCCCAGGAGCCAGCAGGCAGCAAACGCTCGCTTGGGCAGCGCTTAACCCCTCGCTCTGCTGCCCCCGCAGCCCGGCACGGCCGACTCGCTGCGCTCCCTGCATGCCGCTGGCGCACCGGGCTCTGCTGCAGCTTGAACGCCGGGAAAAGCAAAGGGCATAATTTTAGGAGAAGCGTGTGAAATGTGTTCTGGCAGATCAGCCGAAGAGCTCTCCAGCGCAAGGAAAGCATTAACATTTGCAAAAGGTCCTTGCAACAAAGCAACAAATTCCCAGCAGGCAAATCCAGATGTGGGGATGTACGAGCCCTGGGACGCAGACAGGGATGGGACAGGTCCACTGGTTTGGGAATGATTCAGGAGTGTCCTGGGAAGGAATGTTACGCTGCAGGGTTGAAATGGTGGAGGCAATCAGAGTGGGAGGGACCGCTTGCTCCTGGCTGGGATTGACAGCACAGAGATGTACAAGGGGATGGATTTAGGCTTGGCTGGGACAGGATCTCCCCTGGGTCTGAGCTCCTTTTCTCCATCAGCCCCTCTCCCCCACATGATGGATTTGCAGAGAAAGGATGGGAAAAAAACCCTGAAGCCTGCAGCCTGTGATTCATCCTTACTATATTTGCACATATTATTAGAAAGATGAAAATATAGCCAGAGCTGGAATTACAGATTTAGTAAGCAGGACTGCCTATTTCAGCATATACTGCTTCTCCCAATGACTGTAACTCTACAGGGGACCAATTTACACCCTCACTAGCATTAAGGCATTGCCCTACACAGTCTACTTATATATATGGGTGGATAAATTCAGCAAGCAAGTCCTTCAGGGACAGCATTGTTTGGGTTCTGGTGCTGCCCACTCAGCATGCTGTGCAACTGGCTGGTGCTCATAAACCTCTGCCTCAACCTCTGCCCATCTCCTGCTAATGCTCACCCAGATTTTGGGGATATATCAGTCCATGAAACCCATAGGCAAGAGAGACTTTTTGGCTTGCTGTTTTGCAAGCCTTCTCCATCCCTGACAGGGAGTTTGGGATGAGTGAAGAGGGAGAAGGCCAGAGCTTGCCAGCTCTGTGCTGTAACTCACCCCAAGCCCCCATCTTTTTATGAACAAATTATTAGCAAACTCCACAAGTTTGAACCCATGCCTGGCCCATATCCACCCTTGTCCCCATGCCTGGCCAGTGGGCTTTGTGCCCATCAGGTAGGGAAGGTGGCTGATACCTCCCTGTGACACCTCTCTGTGCTATCCCATGTGAGGAGATCTGGTGCCCTCTGTGAGCCCGGGCACAGCACTCTCCTGCATGGGTTCTTCTTCCTTGCTGAATTGTTAAATGCAGTCAAGTGGATGGGTTATCTGCTGTAGTCCACTTGCTTGGTTTGAGACATTTTGATCTGCTAATAAACCAGGTTGGTTCAATATTCTTCTGCCTGCAAAAGATGTCTTTCAAGGTTTAATAAAGCAGCAGGCAGCTGCGTGACCTGAAGAGGACCAAATAAAATACCAGGTACCAGGTGTGGTTGCTGGTCTCCAGCATCTTGCTAGCAAAACGACTGTGTACTGAGCCCACTTCAAGTGCAAAAGCTCCCAGGTGTGCCAGTGTGGAGGGGCCAGGAAGGCAGCACTGGATCCCTGCTGCCAACCCAGAAAATCCTGTGTGTTTTCCCATGAGGTGGCAATACAGTGTCTGGAGGAGTTTATGCCAGGGAGGTAAGGAGGACTCCAGGATCTGTTTGCTCTGGCTGCAGTGGGACATAGCTCCACGGGGATGTGACCCCAACAGAGTGAGCAGTACAGTGACACAGATATTTTGGCAGCAGTGCAGTGACCTGCATGGCTGAGGTCTGCAGGGAAGATTTCCTTGTGTGATGTTTTCCTCTTTTTGCTGGAAGTGAGGGAGAACCTCTGCTTCTGGGGTTTTTCTTGTTTGTTTTCTTGTTTTTCTTCTGATTGCTTCAGCCCCAAGAAAGGAAAGGGAGGTTGCCAGGGAACTGACTCTTGGGACAGTGTGTGACAGGATGCTCTGAGCTGAGGAGACCCCACTGTGGTTGTGTTTGCTGTGAGAGACGCTGGAGACTCCACTTTTGGGATTGCAAAACACTGTCTGACCCCAGCCACTCACCAGAGAGGTGATGGCACCCCTATTTCTGTCCCTGGCCTCCTAGGGAACATGTGGGAGGTATTTTTATCCTCCTGCCAGCTCCCTTAGTCACCGGTGCTTGCTTTAAATGGGTCAACAGGGAATAAAGATGCAGCAGCCCTTGCTCCCTCGCTGTCTGTCTTGGAGCACATTTACTGGCAGCACTGACTCTTCCTCCTCTTGCACTCCATCCTGGGCAAGTGTTATGGAGACCCAGGAGAGAACTCCCTGGCCCAGGCATTGTCAGCTGCAATTAACTCCTCATTAAAAGGCAGCCCCACTGCAGAGCTGCTGCGTGCCAGGACAGCAAGGGCTGTCTCCCAGGACAGTGGCTGCCCTGATGGTGGCAGAGGCAGTGTGTTGGGGTGGACAGATGTGCAGCAGAAAGAGGCAGCAGGAAAACTGCATCCATCTCACGTGCCCCAGATGCATGGGTACAGTGTGGCAGGGATGGCTTTGGGGCATTGGGCACAGGTATGGCCCCTCTGAGCCATTTTGTGAAGGAGATGAGGTTCATTAGGAGAGTCCAAAAGGTTTGCATCTGCTGCCAGCAAGGTCTTGGAGCAGATGTGACACTCGATGACATCATTTGACAGCAATGACCCCAAAGCCATGGTGATCTGCCTGGACAGTGCCAGCCACTGCTGTGACTCCCAGTACTCACTGCCTCACACATCTGTGCACCTCGCGATCATTGTGCCAGCATCATGGTTCACAAACTCCCATTTGGTGACCATCCTGGGAACTGGAGCAAAACTTGAAGGGTTTAGAACCAGGGCTCTGCCTGAGCACTCTGCTGTCTCCAGCCCCACTGTGCTGGTGCAGCTCAGCTGATTCTGGGCAGAGGGACCAGTGATCCCCTCTTCCAGAAGCAAATCTAGCTGGCCACCATTTAAACCATTTAAAATGGTTTGTTCCTGAAGGGTGACAACAGAACTTCACATCTGCTCCCTCCTGCCCGGCGTTTCAAGGGTGAGATTTCCACTGCAGCCGCCTTTGTGGCCAACTCCCGGCTTAGAGGGGACAGCGCTCAACTTCAAGGTGACCTCAAGAGATGAGCATGGGGTGAGTGCAGCACCCAGGGAGATTTGGGCCTAATCCTTGTGACATCTTATAGCCAGAGAGAGAGAAAAACAGCAGGAGACAAGCTGGGTGTGGGGAGGAGGGGGGCAGAGGGGGCAATGGCTGACAGAACCAGGCAGTCGCCTCCATCACATTTAAGGGAGTTCGTTTTCCTCCTGTCTCCTCAGATCTGTCCTCCTGCTGCACTTGCACAGAGCCACGCGGCTTGGCTGCCCTGGGGAAGAGGCGAAGGGAGGGGGACCTGCTCATCGGGAGATGTCCCAGAGAGGAGCCGCAGCTCCAGGCTCACTGTGCACAAGGGATTGCTCACCCTGGTGTGAGCCAGATGGAGAGTGAGGGGCTGGCAGCCTGCCTGGGACCCCCAGCACATGCAGGGGGAGTGGGGTGGGTGCCAGCAGCCACCTCTCCCACTCCAGGGGCAAAGCATCTTTGCTGCAGGAAGAGACTGCAAAGCCCTCCCAGTATACCAGCAGCTCTCTCAAGGGCCCTGACACAGTGTTACCCTCAGGCACCTCAGGGCAGGAGCCAGGCCTGCAGAAAGCCAAAAACTGGCATAAAGATTGTGAGAGTGGAACAGAAAGAAGGAAAAAAGTGAAGATTTGGAACTTTTCTTATTTCATCTCAGGCTCCTGAGCCTCTAGGCTACACTCATTTTACCTTTTCAAGTCTTTTCTCTGTGAGAAGGATGACTAGAAACCCACACCTTGCTGATGAAGGCAGAGCCCCACAGGCACTTTGGTGGGTGGGGAACCTGGCAGAGCCTTTGGAGCTCCAGCCCTTTTGATTTCCAAAGCTACAGAGCCTGACTAGCAGGTCAGGGAGGGGAAAGTGGCATGAGAGTGGCAGTGAGGGCAGCATGGCCTGCAGTGGCATCCATCCCCTGAGGTAAAGCTGGTGCAATGGGGAAATGTCTCTGGCGATGATGTGGAAGACAGCAGAAGGGCCACTCAGGTGTTGCTAATTTTCAAGACCGAGCTTTTTTTGTCTTAGCAGTTCTGTTGCTCAGCAAGGCATGACATTTCCCTGCCACCACCAACCCAGCCACCCCTTCTCCCACTGGTCTTGCTGCCTGATGAGGGCAGGCTGGTGGTGGCCACTGTCACCACGCAGTCAGCAAGCTCCTATTCAGAGCTGAAGGACAATCTGGAAATGTGAGCTAAACATCTAAATGTGAGATCAATACTAAAACATCCCCTGCCCCTCCAAAGAGCCGTTTGGTATCTCTGATGCACGTACTACCTTCACACTGCAGGAGGTGCAAATGTCTGGGCTTTTCTCCTTTTCCTGAAGTGTTGGAAGTACTTTACCTAGAGCAGCCTTGAGCTGTCAGTCTTCCCCATGAAACAGGGGCTCCGGCCTTCACTCAAGAGGGACAAACTGAGGTAAGAGAGCTCCCATGTTTGCAAATCTTTATCACTCTGCATCCTTCATGCCTCCCAAAATTAGAGGCCCAGGGTCTGGTCTCATCTCCTAGATGCTAAGGGAGCAGAAATCGGGAGATCTTTTGGTCATGCTGTGCTCAGTGACACATCTGTGCTAACGTGGAATCTCTGGGGCAGGCTGGGAAGCAGCTTCCTGAGTCAGCTTGGTTTCTGCCAGGGTGTGGTTCCCTCTTCCCATGCTCCAGGCAGGACCCTGGGGAAGGGGTCCCCTGGCCAAACTCTTCTCCCAGCTCCCAGATCAGCACATGGCTTCCCTTTTCCAGTGGTGTCAGGAGCATCTACCCCGTGCCTGCCAGCCACTCCATCCTTAAAAAAGATGGTGGATGGGAGTTTTTGCACTTAATTTGGACATGGCCCAAGCCTGCTGGGCTCTCCATGCTGCCATTGGTAGAGCAGAAACCCACTTGCTGGTAGATGCCGAGAGTTTATTTTTCTCCTCATATTTGCAATTACCTCCACTAGTTGTTAGAAATATTGGCAAGTTTTAAAAATGATGGGGGCAGCCACATCCCTGCATTTACCTCCCTTGCTCCAGCAGCCACATCCCATCTCCAGCCAGGGCAGGGCCATCATCATTCTCTGACTGCAAAAGGCTGATGGTACATATTGAAACAGAGCATGAGGGGCAGAAAGCAAAGGATGAGGCCAAGAGCAGCACCAGAGGGCAACCACACAGTGTGTCACAAGGGCTCTTGTGACAAGATGAATGTCCAGCAGTGAGAGCTCCAGTTGGGGGACATCAGGGGCATCTGCCTCTGCAGGAACTGAGACTGTGAACTGGTCCTCCAAGAGGAGTGATGAGTGAGGATTAGTACCTGGGAGGCTTGAACACAGCTCTCCTCACTCGGTCACACGCCTTCCCTGCCCACAGTATCAGCCAACTCACAGGAGTTTTCACAGTCCCCTCCACCTGCACCCTGGTGCCGCACTCAGACAGCAGCAGAGGTGAGAGCAGACCTGTCACATCCCCCACCCCAATCCCTCTCTCCTGCTTTTGGCATGTTTTTAATGGTGTTTCTCTTGCTCCAGTCCGAGGCCTGTCTATAGCCACATACATCTCTCTGTCTGGATTTTCAGTTTTTCTCCTCTTCTGCTTAATTTACTCCTATTCCCCTCATGGTATACTATGCCCCTTACCCTGTCCTTTGTGGAGCTGCAGGTAGTTACTGAGCCTCTCATCCAGCCTCAGCACTTTGCAAACCTCCCACAGACCTTCAGAAATTATTTGTTGGGAGCTAATATTTTGCCTTTTTCCCTTTCCCTTCTTTTCCCCAAGATTTGCCACAGATCCTCCTGCATCCCTGGTCACAGGAGTTTTCAGTGTGCCCTGGTCCCTTGTTCCCCTTGGGGGAACTGGTGGGTGCACCCACCATGTGTCCTTGTATTAGTCTCAAAGGTACTCACTAACTTGCTCTTCCTGTGTAGAAAACACAGGACTTGTTTCACCTAAAGCTCTGCTGCTGGTGGCATCTGTCCTGTCCTTGGGCTGGGATTTGGGAGGCAGAAGGAAAATGACATCGCTAGTAGGAGCACCAAGGTGACTCCTGCTTGCTGCAGCAAGGCTGCTGCCGGCGTGGCAGAGGGAGAGTTCCTATGTGGGAAAGAGGCACGCTTGATATTTAGTCTCCCAAAAGACAGAGGCTTATTGCACAACAAAATGTCATCAGGGTAATGGTAGGAGACCTGAAGCAAATCCCTGCCGCTAATAGGATTGGGCCATCTTCAGCAGGTCTCACTCGCAAAGGCGGATCATGCCAAAATGAGGTTGGCTCAAAAGCCCAAGGATCCCGGCAGGAAAGGGAGCTCTGCTCACAGCCAGCCCTCTGATAGCAAAGCCCTCTCCTTCCTCTGTAATCCACTGAAAAGAGACATCAAAGGACAAGTACATCCATCCTGGGACACTCTTGGGAAGCCAAGGGCACAGAGAGCCTGCAGTTTGCTGCTACAGAGGGGAAGAGGCAGCTTGGCACATACCAGTGCCTGTGGAAGGGCAGGTGGAGGAAAGTGATGGTCCCAAAGGCAGCACAGCACGCTGCTCTGTGCAGAGGTGGTGCATGGGCATTGCACATCCACACCTCTGTGTTCTCTTTACCTTCTCACCCTTGTTCTCTTCCATTGGAAAAGCAAAACTGACTCTCTGGGCCTTCCCTAGGTTTAATTAAAGGTCTTCCCTGTCCCATTCTGCTCAGAAGCCTTTCCTGGTATCTACCTGAAGCTCCTCTTTCTCAGGACACATCCCTGATTTTTTTTCTCCCCTTAGCATCTCAAGAAAGGGCAGGAGCCCAGTGGACTGGGAGCCTTTTGTAGAGCCAGCCTTTGCTGGAATGTTGCAGTGTGTCGCCATTTCCTGTCTCACCTATGCCATCCCCCTCAGGTGTGCCAACCTTTCACCCTCCCCTTTTGCCCTCCTGCCTGGCACCTTCCAGCAAGGTGCTGTGTGATTGGCAGATGCCCCCAGGCCTGGGGTCATTGGTTTGTCCTAGTGTCCACATCCCCTGACCCTTCCCCTGCTCACACCTGGTTGGCCCTCACCTGTCCGTCCCCTCCCCCTGTCCCCGGGGCTAAAAAGGACACGAGACCATGCAGTCGGGGTCTCTGCCGTGTCTCTGGCTCTGCCGTCTCTGGCTGTCTGGAGCTGTTGCCAGATTCAGAAATCTACCATGCTACAATAAACTCTGGATCTAAGCTACACGGCAGAACCCGCTCCTTTTCTCTTCACCGTTGCCTGAATCTTTTCCACCAAAGGTAAACTGAGTTCCTATTTTGCCTGGACTTGTTCTGAGCGCCCAGCTGCAGCACCTAGCCAGCCAAAGGTATCTCTGGGGTGAAAAACGCCACAGCTGCCGCCTTTGGTCCAACAGCAAGGCCAGATGAAGCCAGGCAGGACACACCCTGAAACATTCGGGGCTTAATATTTAATACTGGAAAAGGGTTATCATGAGAGGAGGAGTGTGCTGAGACCCTTCAAGTCTCTGCTGGAAGAGACTGTCCCCCTGCACAAAGAGCTAGCAGAGGGTGAGGTGGATGTGCTCCTGCTGCCAACATTCCACCAGTCATCCATCCTCTGTTTCCATGTCAAAATGTTGGTCTTGTAGAAGCAAAGATTTCATCAACATTCATACCCCACCACAACCACACGCAGTCACATCCACCTGACCCAAACTTCTGCTGTGTGGGGGTCGTGAGCCCCTACACGTCTCCTGGTTCCAGGGGATGAGGAGATGAGGAGGGACAGCTGGTTTGCACAGAGGCATCCTGCCCTGCTGGCCATGCCGTGCTGCCCTGCAGGCTCTGAGCTGCCCGCAGCACCTGAGTGTACCTGGCAGCCGGCCGGCACCTGTGCCAGAGTCTGCGCTTGGCACGGCCGCCCTTCCCGAGGAGAGGCTGTGCCCGCTGCTGCCGGTCTGACGCCGGGGCAGCACGCAGCACGCTGCTCCCGGCCATATGGCCTCCTCCTGCACACCCTGCCTCGGCCGCCGGAACAGGCACCCTAAATCCCCCATCCCAGCAAACCCCAACAGCTCACTGCCACCACCACCACCACCACCACCTCAGGTGCTCAAGCACGGGAGGGGAAGTGCTGGGTCCCTTTTGCCGCCACGGTCCGGTTTTTATTGCTCCACAGTTGGCTAAAGCAGCCTGGGGCTGGCCCCGCTGCCTCCCATCCTCCCTGCAGCAGACCCCCTTCACACACAGCTGTTACACTGAGCCCTGAGGATGCCCTGTGCTGCAATGGCTGCTCTCATTCTTTCTCTCTTTGGGTGTGTTTTGCCCTAAATGAATGTGGTTTGAATCAGGAAGGGTGGTCAGGGGTGAGAGGGGAGGGGGTGAAGAGAGGGAGCATAGCCAGAGATGCCACTGCACTGCTGAGTAAGCTGGGCTGTGCATTACTGCTTCCAGGTGTTATATGGCTTTTTAATGCTTGAAAAACTAGTAGAAACTTATTTTGAAGAGGAAAGGAGAAAATACTCGGGCTCCACCCAGGATAGCAGCAGGGACCTGCCACACAAGCCCAGCACAGAAGGAGGTTTGAGGCTGGGGTGCTCCTGCTCAGCCTGCAGGCACCAGTGAGGGGACAGTTTTGGGTCAATGTCCAACTGACTGCCCTGAAGCCCAGATGAGTGTAAACAGGGCTGCAAAGGCTCTGGAGCCATCCCCAACACAACCTCCAGACTGCTCCAGCAAAACCCCTGGGCTAACGAGCTGATGGGTACCGAGTGCCTGCAAAGGGGGAGCATTTACCAGCAGCATCTCCCAATTTAATCCTAAATGCGAAGTCCATATGCAGACAGCCTGGGGGCCTGGGGGGTCACAGCTGATGCTCATGGACCTTTGTGCTGTATGTGGAGGCATGGCTGCCCTCTAACAGTGGCAGCTGAGGGAGCTCGGGCTTCCAGCCCAGATCCTGCTTGCCCATACGGCAACATAAATTAAAAATAAGCCCTTGCTTTGAGCTGATTTTCTCCTCGTTCTTCTGGATGTCATTTGGATTCGAATCCAGCCGCGTTTGGGAAGCTGGAAGCTCGCAAATCTCAACTTTTGAATGTTTGCAGTTATGATGGTAATGGTAAAGCACATATGCTTCTGTATTCTCTATAAGCCGTTATGAGGCACAGTTGTTCTTTTACAGCCATTTTACAGCCAGAGCATCAAGCACAGGCAGGAAAATAAAATCCTTGTGCACATTGTGCTGGAAATAGGGTGGATGGTGGCTGCTCTGGGCTCAGCCACCTCATCTCTGTGCCTGCCCCAGTGCATTTAACTTTTCCCTGCTTTAGTTTTCCAATGCCAGTAGCCAAGGATCTGCTTTGGTTTCCCTAATCCATGTGATTAGGGAATGATAATGATAATGTGAGGAGGGGAGTAGCATCTTATTGCACATTAGGCCAGCACTCAAGCCCAGGGATCCCTAATCACAGTCCAGGGGTCCCTTATCCCAGTCCTAGACAATGGATCTAGAAAACTCAGGACTTACGAACAGGCCAAAGAAATTTCCCTCACAGAGACAAAGGCAAGGGGAGACTTTTCCCTGGCTCTAGGCCTGGCTGGAACAGAAACAGCTTCAGTAGCTAAAGTTTTGAGAGAAGCACGTTTCTCTGATGTATCCTGGGGAATGGTGGGAGGTGTGGGGGGATGCACACACCCCGTGTACCCCCAGGGATAGTAGCAGGAGCTCTGCCTCTCCTCTGCCTCCAGGCAGGGGACAGTGTCGCAGCGCATGCTGGAAGCTCTTCCTGACAGCCTTCCTTCGCCTTCAGCTCTTCCTAGATGATGATGTCGGGTGTTGCTGCTGATTTGCAAGCAGCAAAACCCACTCTGGCAGCACTCCTCAGCACACAAACATGAGGTGCTGGAGCCCTCCTATTGCAGCACAGCCCTTCAAGATGGGGCATCATCCCACAGCAGCACCCTTTCCCTCATTCACCCCTTGGCCCTGAGCCCGGCTCAGTTCTACATGGTAAAAATCACTTTTCTGGGAGAGGAAAGTGTCTCTGATTCTCTGGGTGGGAGGGAGGGGGAGCTGGCTGGGTAGCTTTGGGGCTCCAAACATCCACTGCCAGCTTTTCTCAGGAGCTGACTGCACCCCAAATCCTTCCACATTCAGGGAGGCTCCCAGGGCTTTACTTCACACTGATGATGGTGATGGCTCCCTCCTCCTCCTGCTCCTCGGGCAAGGGCCTGGCAGCTCTGCTAGGCTTGCACCCCCATGATCAGCAGGGATCTGGGTCTGTCGGGCTCTCTGGCTGTGACAGAAAGGATCTTCTCCAGATCACCGTGCCCTGCCAGAAACAATCTGTTTACAGTGTCAGTGCTCGGCGCATCCCTCCCCACTCGGTGTTGAACCGCCCGAATATCCTATTTCTGCAGGCACAGAGACACCCTTCTGTAGTCTGGGTGGCATTGTCACTACAGGGAATATTTCTGTGACATCCTCCAAGGCTGGTGGGTCAAAGTCTAACGGAGCTCTTCTCCCAAATCCCCGTCCCTAGTAGTGTCCATGGACGTTGCAAGCATGTTCTTTGATTTTTCTCCAGTGGTCCCTGCTGACCTGAATTTTCCTGTGGGTCCTGCCGCTGCTTCCCGGTGATGTGAGAGTGTAGGTGCCAAGCTGCAGGATTGCCCTCTCACAACCCCCTCCCTTTGGGGATGCAGCTAGAGGCTGGGTCACTTATTTGACAAAGATGAGCTGACGGCTCAGCGGGGCTGCGGGCTGCAGCCCCTGGTGCCAGCACTGCACGGAGCCAGCCTCGGCCGGCCCTGCGCGCCGGGGACGTGCCGGGAGGATGCTCCTCCGAACCATGCCCTTGGCTTTGGTTTCCTTCTGGGTTGATGCACGCAGCTAACGCCTGCGAGCGGCTCTTCCTCCCTCCTTCTCGCTCCCAGAGACCCTTTAAATCGGTTGCTTCACACTCAGTAAACACCCTCCCCCGCTCCTTAAAACCGTTCCCTTTCTCCCAGGTCATGCCAGGCAACCATTTTCCAGCAAACTCCCCGATTTTGGCCAGTTTTTCGCTCTGACTGTTAACAGTCTGTTAAACCCTGCGGGCCCCCGGGGCGACTCTGCTCGCACACACGTCGGGAGCGATCAGCCGGTGCCTGGGAAACGACTGCTGGCGTTACCTGGGCAGCCGCAAACTTTGCTTGCGCAGCTTCTCTCAAGGCCGATGCTGCTTTCGGCTATTAGTGGTAACGACCCCCATGTCTGCAACTTCCAGGCGATGGGGCCTTTCATCAGAGAGTCCTCCGAGATGCAGGGAAAGTGTGGCTTTTCCGCCTCACTAGATTTTTATCTCTTTCAGGAAGCTCTGGAGGCTACAAGCTACCTTACCTAATGGATCTCTATTAGGCTGAGGCACTTGGGACCCATGGACACGTCCCGGGCTCCAGCTGCTCTCCTCATCCATGCTTTCAATGTCTTTGACTTTTGCCAGACTCCAGATGGGAAGCAACCGGGGGCCTGCAGGGCTCAGGCTTGGTGAACAGGGAAAGGATATTTTATCCTCTAAATCCATCCCCCAGAAAAACACACAAGTGTTTCACCCTCGATGGGGTGGGAAGCTTTTTGTGCAAAGCTCCAGCCTGAAACATCAGATTGCCATGATGCACAGGGAGGATGATGACAGAGTGCTTCATCCCATGTGAGACCCTCAGCCTGTCCCCTGTGGTGTGGCAGGTAAGGCATGGCTCCTGAGGACAGGCTGGTCCATGGGGTTTCGGTGTTGGCCGGAAGGAGGCATCTGCCAGAGGGAGGTGAGCCTCCCCGACCTGTTTAATCCCACCTCCATTATTATAATCTTTTTGTATCACCACTTGCCTGGGGGCTGGGGTCTCCTGTGCCAGCACTACGCAGCCCAAGGGCAGCCACATCCTCCAGGTTAGAGTACAAACAGGGCAAGAGAGAACAACGCATTATTCATCCTCTCAAAGAGCATGGAGGGAATGTATGCCCAAGAACATAATGGTGATGCCAGGGTCTGTCTGGAGGTGATGAGGCTGCAGCCACAGCTCCCATATGTCACTGCCCCTCACCCCAGCCACCCTTGTTACAGGCTGTACAATGTGTTAGTGCTGGGCAAGGGGCCCAGCAGCCCCTCAGTTCACCCCATCCTGCTGTTATCACAATGGCCCCAGAGGAGGAAAAGGAAATCATGCCCTTTTGGGAAGAGGAGCTGGCAGTGAGGATGAATACCACCTTTATGGGTGGCACCAGCCTGGGACCAGAGCAGTGGATGCACATTCCCCAGAGAGTCTGAACTTCGAAGTCCAAACACAGGGCCAGCCAGTGGCTAGTTGAAAATCATCCCGACTCTGTGGAGGATGACTTTCCAGGGGTGCCCCAGTAGCCCCCCACTTTGCCCATCCTACAGCCCCCCGTAGACAGCTCCCCTTGGGGGATGCTCTGATGTTCACAAGGGTCTGGGACTGCTGCTCTCCCCCCTTCCCTAAGTGTCCCCTTCGCTGAGGGGCTGCAGAAGGGCACCCCACCACTCCGGGGGCTCTGTTCCCTCAGCATAAACCTCTCCTGTACCACTGAGTGCCCGCCTGCGGCCCCGCAGCTCCCGTCCGGGCGAGTGGGGGTGCCGCGGCGGGGCTGGGGGTGCTCGGGGGCGGGCGGGCAGCGCGGGACCGGTGCCACGCGTGTCCGGCCGCCCGCGGCGGCTGCCCGACGGGGAGGGCGGGTGTCCTGCCACCCGGTGGCGGCGGGGAGCCTGGCAGAGGACTCGGTGAAGGACCTTCTCCGGTTTCCTCGGGAGGCTGTCAGGCGGCGGGGGAGCCGAGCCCCCTGCGCCTCGCTGGCCGCGCCGGCTCCCTCCCCCTCTCCCCCGCACCCCTCCTCCTCCTGCTGCTGCTCCTCCTGCTCCTCCCGCCCTGGTGCGAAGGGCTTTTGCTGCTTTTCCATTCTCTCTCCTCCCTGTCTCCTCGGCGGAGCGCGGTGCCGGGAGGCGCGGGCAGAGCGCGGGGATGGGGCGGCCGCCGGCGCCCGACCCGCCCGCCCGCTCCCGCCGCCCGCCGCCGCGTCCCCTCCCCGGCCGGCGGGAGGCGGCGGCTCTCCCATGCCGCCCGCCTCGCCCCCTGCTCTGAATCTCTGCCTGTCAGCCGATCTGGAGAGAAACGGGGAAGGGGTACGTCCCCTCGCACTTTTATTTTTCACCCACTTCTTTTTTTCTACCCTTTTTTGTCTTCCCTCCATTACGCCCCCCTTCTCCCCAGCCCGTTTCTCCTCCATCGGGGCTCTTCAGCGGCCATGCGGCCGGTCCCGGGCGAGCGGCTCTAACTCGTCTCCTCGCCCGGATGGCCCCCCGGAGCCGCGGGCGCATGGAGCCGAGCTACGTCGTGGGTATCTGCTGCCTGGTGCTGCTGGAGCCGGGCCGGGTGTGGAGCGGCGAGCCCAGCACCGGGGGGCCCGGGGAGAGCGGGAACAGCAGCCAGGCTCCGCCGCCGGAGACCACGGTCCCTGCGCCCACCGGAGCGGCACCACCGGGGGGGGACCGCTGCCGCGGGTACTACGACGTGATGGGGCAGTGGGACCCGCCGTTCAACTGCAACGCCGGCATCTACCAGTACTGCTGCGGGACCTGCGGGTACCGCTTCTGCTGCCAGTTCAAGCCCGGGCGGCTGGACCAGAGTGGCTGCTCCAACTACGACACCCCCAACTGGGTCAACACGGGCCAGCCGCCTGCCCGGGTGGACGAGACCCCCGAGGACCCCACTCGTGACAAGACCAACATGATCGTCTACATCATCTGCGGTGTGGTGGCCATCATGGTGCTGGTGGGCATCTTCACCAAGCTGGGCCTGGAGAAGGCACAGGGTCCCCAGACAGAGATGACCGTCTCCAGGTAAAGGGATCCACCTTCCCTGCTTCATCTCCCCAAGGGTGGCAGCTCATGTTCCTAGCTGATTGCATAGACTCCTTGGGACTGCCAAGAGGGTGAGGTGATCCCTAAAATCCCTGTCCAGCATGCTGAAACACCAGGGGTTGGGTTGGCTGTAGCCCACTAACCTGGTAGGGAGGGCTGGCAGCCAGGACAGCCTCCATGAGAAGGGGTGGTTGTACACCCACATCCTCTCAAAATGACCTGCTCTGTCTCTTGAGGAGGCATGTCCCTGGCTCAGGAGTGCCAACCCACCAGGCAGTGGGGTGGGTGACATGTGAGCTATAGGACGAGGCTTTCCCCCCCCAACAAATATGTGATTCCCAATGTCCCAGGAAGGTGAGACCAGGTCTGACTGTGTGTGGGGTGACTCTGGACTGCAGTCCCCTTGATCTCAGCCTTGCTTGCAGTGCTGGGGGAGATGAGGTGGCAATGACAGTTCCACGGTGGCTGCTGCGCCAGCTCTGTGTGCATGTGTGTACACACGTGTATGCGCGTGCCCGGGTGTGCCCTGGTCTCTGCTCCGTGCAGCAGCAGAGACACTGCCCTTGCAGGGGGTGCCCACACTCTTATACCCCCTGGAGCACACCCTCCAGTGGAAAGTTGGGCAGCTTCTTCTTGGAGCCCATGCCCTGTGGCTCCAACCTCTGCTTTTCAGCCCATTCCTGGGGCTGAGCACAGGGCTGGCAGGGGGAAGGTCAAGATGTCAGACACACCTGAGCACTGGAGACCCCCTGCATCTCCTCCAACTCCTGTGCTGCTGCTGTGGCTGTCCTGCATCTTCCCCTCTCCCTTCTGCTGCCAATACATGCTTCTCTCCCCATCCTGGGGCTTTACTTTGCATTTTCCCAGTGAGGACATCAAGCCTGGAGAGAAACACATTTTCATGCCATTTTGTTAAGGGATTTTAGCTTTTAAAAAAAGGAAAAGCAGGGCTGGTGGAAATTATTTCATCAGGATGATCAGGCAACTGTCCTGATTGCAACCCCCAGCACTAGCACACTCTCTCCTTCCCCTGGAGCACCCTTTTTCTCCTGCCCATTTGGGACTTATGCAGCACTGGGTGCTGCACCCCAAATCCAGAGCCATCCTACTTCTTGCACCCACCCAGGGGAGCAGAGGCTGATCACCCCTGGTTGGAGGAGGGGTCATATACTGAGCCATGGAGGAGGGTCACAGGACCCTTCTGAGACACAGGAGGCAGTTTTGGGGGGATCTATGCTGTGCCCCCACCTTGGCAGGGAGCATGGCTGTGTGCTGCTCCATGCCCATGCCTCCCCCCGTGTTGCCTGAGGAAGTGCTGGCACCTTGACAGGATCAATACGGCCTCCGCCAGCCTCCTGATCCCCTTCCACTCGCCTGCCGCTGTGTCTTTTTTTGGTCATCCCCCCCACCTCCTGGGAAGGAGATACTGTGCTCAGGGAGGGGTCAGATCAGACCCTGGGACACCCAGACCCGGGTCCTCATCCCCTGCCTTTGGGTATTGCCTTCTCCCACCACCAGACGCTGGTGGGACTGCTGCCACTCACCAGGGGCTGTTTTCTGTAGGTAGCCTCAATTCTGCGCTGCTGGAGCCAGGTGTTTCCCCTGGTCCCCCCCCACCTCTAAACTCATGCAAGCCAGAATTTTCCCACTGAGTTTGGAGAGATAGGTGCCTATTCTCCATAATGCCACAGATCTTTTGGGCACTAGCATACAAATTGGGAGAAGATGAGTTTTTCTCATCCACCTTTGAGGGACAAAATCAGAAGGGCACCTCCATCACTGCGGAAGTCAGGAGAAGTCTTGCCCTCTTCTGTGCCCTTCAGTGCGAGATGTGAGCAGCTCTGGTTCCTCAGGGATGGTGACTGAAAAGCTGTGGCAGGGCAGGAGTGGTGCCTCAGGTGCAGAGCCCCAGGAACCAGGCAAGACACCAGGCTGACATGACTTCCTGGGTGCTGGGCTGATGGAGACAGTGCCAAAGCCTGGGTACACAGCATCAGCATCCTCAAAGGGACACTGTCATCTCCATTCCACTGTGTCTGGGCAGCTGGGGGAATATGCTTTGTCTTGGTGCCTCTGAGACAGCAGGGCTATTTCTACCTGCCTTGCCACTGTACCCACGCATGGTCCAAGGCATGGGCAGTGCCACCTTGCCACTCTCCTGGCGCCTCAGGTAGGAGCTTCTCATTTGCTCCTTGGGCACCGCATCATGGCCTTGGGCCAGCTCCCTGTTACACGGTTGTCTTGATTTCCATTCCTGTCCCTTCCTCCTGCCGGGGTTTTTCCGCTCCTGGGGAGCACTTTGTGCTGCCCTGGACAGCTCCCATTGCTGCTGCTTGCAGGTTTCTCGCTTGGGGGTTAAGGTCAACCACTTCTGCACCTCCAGATGTTGTTTGTCATGGTTCTGGTCCTGGTCCAAACCCAAGAAGAGTGACCAGGTGCAAAAAGTTCATTAGCTTCCCTCTGATGGAGACACCTGAGTCTGTGTCCAGCTTGTCCTGAGACCCCCACACCTTGGCCATCTCCAACATGTCTTTGTCTCCTCATGGGTTTGGCTGCTGGTCCACCCAGGGAAGTGGGCGCTCTAGTGATTGCAGCTACCTGGTTTGTCTTCCCGTCCTCATCTGCCTTCCTCCTGCAGGACCTTATGGCAGCTCCTGCAATCCCCTCTCCTTCCTGCTCGGCTCATGCTTGGCATCTGTCCCCGGCACTCGCTTAGCCTGGCCAAACCCCGCGTTGAGTCAGGAACACCTGCCTGTGTTTTTCTTCCGTCCCCAGATCTCCGAGGACGTTGGGTCCTTGGGGGCCTCTAGGATCTGTCTGTGCCCATTACACTGAGAGCAAGCACGTGCCCCAGACCTCTCCCAGAAAACCTCCTGGGTGGGAATTGCAAATTTATAGCTGGCATGAACAACCCTATGGGAAGAACTGGGTAAGGAGCAGCCTTCCAGGGAGTAGGTGGGATTCTAGAGAGGGCCAAAACAACTGTTAGGAGCAGGTGCCCTGGCAGCTGCAGTAGGTGAGTGCTCAACTCTGGCTTTTCACTCCTTGGGACTCCCTGTGCTATTTGGGGTCCCCAAATTTGGCCCCACTGTTCTCCAGCTGTGCTGGGTGTTTCTCTGGCAATGCTCAAGTCCAGGGCCATGCCTACAGTTGATGTCCATGGTAGCAGGTAGTAGTGAAGACTTAGAAAAAGTGTTTGCAGGCAGCATGGTGTGCTATCACGTGCTGCCCTGGCTCTTTGGGGGACGAAAGAGGATCCAGCTCCAGTAGGGAGGGAGACCTGGAGGTCTGTCCCTAGACTGAACACAATGTTTGGGGATGCTCATTTCTACTTTGCCCAAGCTCCAATACCCACCACTGCAATTCCCATTTTGTAAAGACACCTTGATAACCCCACGCCCTTCTGAGCATCCCTGAGTGTACCAGCCCCACTGGCAGGTGTCCCACAGTGCCTAATGCTGCTCAGTTGCATGAATGGGCACCTCTGCTCTGGGAAGACACACTATAAGCTGTGGGAAATGTCTCCCTTGGGAGGTGAAGATGAGGCTCTCACTGGGCACAGAGGTGGTGTGAGCAGCTAGGATGCTCACCTGTGGCTGCAGAGTGCTCTGTGCCTCCTGCAATGCTGCACCTCTGCTCATCACCCCACTCATCCAGTGGCTGCCACCTTCTGCGTCCCCACCAAGGGTTCAGCTCATGGCAATGTCACTTCTCCCCATCAGTTCATTATCTCTCCTCTCTCCTGGAGGCTGTGCTCCTGTCTCCCCCCACTGTTCCCTGTCCCCTTGCCAGGATTTCCATACTCTCTCCTACTGGGCTTGCCAGGTATGGGGCTTGGGCTTCCCAAAAAGCGAGTCAGGCCGTGGACTGGGCTGCTGTTCCAGGTCAGCATCCTGCTCCCACACAAGCACCTTGGGGATGGATCAGGAGCACTGAGTGCTTCATGCATGGCTTCTGCTGCGAAGATCTCTTGGCCTCCATCATTATTGCTTCTGGATGTGCCTCTGTGCTTGGTCTCAGGTCTTGCACTAGGCTAGTTTGCAGCATCTTTGTCGCACCCTTAAGCAGAGCTAGGCTCACTATGGTGGTGGCTGCATGCCTGCCCAGTTGACGCCCAGGCAAGCTGAGTGGCAAGCCACCTGCACACATGGCCTCATGCTCTCTGCATCCATGGCCAGAGTGTGGACGGAGACCTCAGCAATTCCATTCATCAGGCCTTTTGGAAATGAGCAGTGCAGATCTGAAGCTACATCTGCTCTTTGTTTCTTTCCTCCATCTGCACTACCAATCCATCTTGGTGCTGCAGACCACCAGGTGACCTAGGGAGATGGGGCTTGACCTTCCTCACATCCCCCAGCCACAGAACCAGACTGAGGCTCAAAACCCCCAAGGTGATGTTCAGTGAGACAACAACTCCTCCATAGTGTCACCTTCCATGTCCACCTTCCCTGCAATGCATCACCGGGGGATGAGCCAGGGAAGGGGTGCAGTCCCTGAAAGCCCCACTGGCAGTCCTGGCCAGTGGCACTACTCGTGGTGCAAGGGCAGGGTGAATCCAAGTGTTGGTGGTGCTGGGGACTGGTGCATGTCTCTCACCTTAGCAAAAGAGCTCATTAATTGCTGCTCGAGGCGTTGTTGTTAATTGTTACTGTCCACACGCCCCGAGTGGTCAGCAGAGAGGGCACGTTTGTGAGAAAGAGCATTGATGGATTTATGTGGAGAGAAGTCATAGATAAAGGATTGCTCAAGCTTCATAAATAGACCCGAGGAAAAGAAAAAATAATGTTAAAAATAGGTCAAATTGCATTGGACTTCCTGTTGAAACAAGCCTGTTTGAGCGCTGGCCCCGGGGACAGGCAAGAGCAGGCAGCGTCCAGTGGGGAGGGGCTGGTGAGCAGTGCACCCCAGGGAAGGTGGGAGTTGACAGGCCAGCAGCTCCCCGAGTTGACAGCCCACACCCATGGCCTCGGGGGCGCTGCCTCCCCCTGCCCTGCCTAGGCCTGTGCCCAGGGATTCTCTGACTGCAGCATCCACGGCCTGAACCCTGGTTGGGTCAGTCTGTTGCAGGAAGGTTCCTGGGAAGGTGCAGGTTTTGAATAGCTGCAGGATGGAGATGCCACAGTCTCCCCAGGGAGTCTGGTCAAGCATTTAACTACTCCTGCAGGAAAAAAAAAAGTTTCTTCTGTTTAAACAGTATTTTCCATTTCTGTTAGCACCTGTCACCTCTTGTCAGCTTGATGCTGTCCTTGTTGCACCCTCCCTTCAGCTACTCACGTACATTGATAAGATCCCCCAAAACCTTCTTTTCTCCAGGCTGGACAGTCTCAGCTGTCTCAGCCTCTCCTCATATAAAAGATACTCCAGTCCCATCTTTGTGTCCCTTCCCTGGACTCCCTCCTGTACATCCATGCTTCTCCTGTATTGAGCTGGAGCCAGCTCTCCAGAGGTGTGGCCTTACCAGTGCCGAGCAGAGAGGAAGGATTGCCTTCCTAGACCTGCTGGCAACACTTTGCCTAATGCAGACCAGGAAACCATTCAGCGCCTTTGCCCCAAGGGCACTCTGCTGGCTTATGGTCCACCAGGATCCCCAGGCCCTTTTCCGCCAAGCTGCCTTCCAGCTGGTCACCTGCCAGGGTTTGTTCCTCGCTCGTTTTCAATTTCTTCAGCTCTATCAGGGTTCTCTTGGCCCATCTGGAGATTAAGTGATCCCAGAGGGATTGCTACAAAGCTTCCCAAGAATGATGTGAAATTAACCCACAGGGCAAGTGACCCTTCCTTGTAGCTTTGCTCTTGCCCCTGCCCTGTGATGCTGACTGATTCCAAACTGGGAGGGAAAAGGCTCCCTCAGGTCCCCACAAGGATAAGCATCCCCCAGGTACAATTCATTGCTTTCTTCCTTGCTCTCACTGCTTTTTCTGGAAATTCTGAGCATCACATTCACTAGGTTTTTGAGCACTCTGGTGCCATGAGCTGACACATCTACCAAGTCAGGATTATTCCCCCCTTCCTCTCCAATTTGCATTTATGCATGTTGAGTTTAATCTGCTGTTTTATCGTCCAACCACTTGCTAACCGTCAGCTCACAGTGTGCGTCTGTGAGCCAGCCAGAGCCTTCGAGGCGCAAGGCATGCTGACAGTGAGCTGGGGATTAGCGAGCCAAAAAAAGCTCTGAGTGGACACCCCTGCACTCTTGCAGTCATGCAGGCATGGTCTCTGCAGGGGGAATGGTGTGTCTTCTCATCACAAAGCCCTACGCCAGCAAGAGCATCCCATCCTGTTCTAGGACTTGCTGCCAAAGGCTGCAGTGGCACGTGGCTAGGTCCTGCTCCAGCACTGCCAATGTGCTTCCTCTGTCACTGCTGTTGTACCCTCCTCTGACACCACCAGCACCGGTGTACCTTGCTCCAGCATTGCTGGTGTGCCTTGCTCTGGCACCACCAGCATGCCTCGCTCTGGCATTGCCAGCGCGCTGTGGTGGGACTGCAGAATCTCTGTCCATGAATGTTAAACGAAATAGGGCTCTATCTTATGTAATGGTGTTTAATGTTTAATGCTGTTACTCACAAGGAGGGTGTTATGCACAGACAGCGCCTGCGCCAGAGGCTGCCACTAGTTTATTTCCTTCCCTGAAGGGGCACAAGTGGCCTCTCTAATCCCTTCCTTGGGATCTTCTCTGTTTCAAAGGGACTTGAGTGGAGGTGTTGCTTCCTCTCCCCTGTTCCACCAGGCTCTCGCTCCAGGGGAGGATCCCAGAAGCGTTGCTCCAGCTTCCATCAGATCAGTTTCCTCTGCCTCAGTTCATTGTTCCCTTGCAGCCTGCTCCAAGCCATGCATCTCCCTCACCACTCTTACCCACTGATGGTCCCGGCTCTGGGAGGGCTCAGCCCCAGCCAGATCCCAATTAGCTGTTAGACTTGTTAGCTCAGGCTGCAAAAGCCTGGAGGCACTCTGGGTGCATTGCTCCCAGTGGCTCTTTCCTAGCCCCAGGCTGCCTAGCTCTGCCTTCAGAGTGGAGTTCAGGGCTGGGATGAATTAGGGGTCCCAGGGGAGCAGGATATTGTTCTAACAGCCCTTCACCCCCTCTCCAGGACACTGACAGATCTGCTGAAGCAGCCAGGCCACAGCCCCTCTGAGAACATGGACAGCCTCATGGGGGGTGTGCAGGTCCCACTGAGTGAGGGGCTGGCTCGGGGTCCCTCCAGAAACAGCACAGGTAAGGCACTGGTATGGTGGGGAAAAATAAGTTCCTTTGAGTGAATAAAGGTAGTGGGAGGGCACAGCCTACAGCTGAGCCCCCACCCGTCTCTGCCCCTCCAGACAAGCCACCCTTGAACAACGCAGTGGCCATTGCCCCTTCACTGGGGCGGCCCCACAGCCATGGCAAGCGCCTGCCTCTGGCCAGCAGCCTGGCCCTCTCAGCCCCGGACTACACTTCCTACACCACCCTCAAGGTTGGAGGTGAGTGCCTTTGCCGTGGGGGTGGGGTGGTGGCTGGAGGCGTGCACCCTGTTGACCCCAGAAACCAGGTGAGGAGGGGCACAGGGCTCACAAAGGGGCACAGGCAGGACAAGCATCCCAGTTTCCCAATGCTCCTGGGGTCACTGCTCACAGCAGAAACTCTGCAGCTCCTCCACCACTCCACCAGCCAGCTGTGCTGCCCAGCCAGTCAGTGCCCAGGGTCTCCCACGGATCCACTGCGCTTCCCAGTGACCCAGGATCCCACACAGCCCTGAAGCACTGCCCACCCCATCAGGGTTCAGGATCCACATGGACACTCTGCACTGCCCAGCAATTGGTGCCCCGGGATCTCCCAACATCACTGCCCAGCCAGTTTATTGCCAGTATCCCTCACTTAGCACCCGGAATCCCTCCTACAGCGCCATCCCAGCCTTCACCACTGCCCCCTCCCTGGTCCCCCGTGCCAGCAGAAAGGGGTGTCCCTGCAGGGGTGACACTGCACTGTCCCCACAGAGAGCGCCACCGAGGACTTCTACAGGCGGTTCGGGGGGCTGGAGCCACCCCCCGCCAGCACACTGACCTTCCCAGCCGAGGCCCCGGTCCTGGCCGAGGGCTGCCCCCTGCCCAAGGCCAAGGGCACCAAGGTGCCAGGGGGTCTGGCCTTCCCGGGGGGCTGGGAGGGGGGCCCCCATCGCGGCCCCCGCCGGCCGGGCCCTGCCACCCTGCGCCCTGAGGGGCCACCTGAGGCCTTTGGCCCCTCCGCCTCGCTGTACGGGCAGCACTCCCGGCACTTGGCCACCAACAGCAAGACCGAGGTCACCGTCTGACGGCCGGTGCCAGCGGGGACCGGGGCTGCCCCTCAAGGGGGAGTTGCGGCCATCGGGGGCAGCCCACCGGAGGAGGAGAACACCACAGGACTTACACAAACCGCGACGCTGGCCAGAGCGGGAGACGCACCGTCCTTCCTGGCCCCAGGGATGGGCACTGCCACCTGCACTTCACCATCGAGGAGGCACTGGGGACTCATCCGGAAAAGTTTCAGGCATTCTAAGTCCACGTCCGGAAGAGGCTGAGCCGGGGACACACTGGCCATAGCCTGCTCAGGGGATGGGGGCCAATGCTGGACAGACTGGGAACAGATCCTGCTGGGGCCAGGCACCCCCACCTGGCTCCCCTGACGAGGTGGGGGAAGAGCAAAAGACTCAAAGCACCGCCCCCAAGCTGCCTGCACAGCCCGAGCAGCCCCCTGCCCTCCCCAGCCTCCTCCCTGCCCCACTGCCCCAGCCTCCACCTTGTCAATAAATAACACATTAAACTGTATGGCCTTGGCATGAATTGGCTGGGGAACTTCACACTCCTTACAAAACCTTCCCCCGGGGCAGCAGGGCTCAAAGTCCACTCCCTCACAGGGCGTGGGGAACCCCCCGCACTGGGGGATGTGGTGGGAACACAGCTTTAAGGGCCAACTGCAAAACCCTTCAAGCAGCTGCACAAAAAACAGATCTCCTCTGTCTGAAGTTTAATGGTTCTGACAGAGTTTTACCAGGGGGAGCAGAGAAACAAAGAGATGGAGCGAAAGGACATTGTTCTAAAGCAAGGTCAGGTAACAGCCTTCCTCCCCTAGAGAAGCTCCTAAAATTGCAGGCTTCTGGCCCAGCTCCACCTTGCTTGGCTCTGCTTGAGCCATCATCCTCTTGAGCTGCTTCCAGAGGAGCACGGAGACACCACACTTGCTCCTCCAAGGGACTTTCACTGCAAACGGTACCGTTCTGTTCTCTAGGTCATCCGGACAAAGGACTGACAGCTTCACGAGGCGCCTCTGAGGTTTTATGTCTCTAAAGGACTTTTCAAGCTCACCTCTGCTTAAGAGCAGCTGTTGGGTGGGATGAATAGAGCTAAGAGAAAGAGGGCAGGTGGGAGGTGGTGTAACATTCATCTTTATTAGTTAACAGATGCTCAGAAGCCCTGGAACAGGGTTTTCAGACAGCAGGTATGTTCCCTGGGGAACTTCCCCACCACCAGTTGCATCTCATATCACAAAGCATCCCTACTCTGAACTCCATGTGGATAAATAGACTTTCTTCACATAATCCATAAAACAATTTCCTCCCACCCACAAACCAAAAAGTTACAGTATATACACACACATATAAAAAAAGTTGTAGGGACAGATGGACAGCAAATTTTTGAACAGTGTAGAAAAAACAGGGCAAAGATCCCTCACTCTGGAGGGGGCAGAGACATACCAGCCATGCTAGAACCCTTGGTACTTTATGCTATTCACTATTTGGGTATCAGCCCAACAGCTTCTCCCAGCTCCTGGCCCAGCCAGTACTCCCTGCAGCCCAGCCCCCAGGGCTCAGACTACCATGAGTGACAAAGTGAAACCTCAGCATCACTGCTTTCCCAAAGCCTCACCTCCCATTTTACTGAAGCACAGAACTGCCCACGTGCTGCACGCAGACCTGGAGAAATGCAAGGTAACTCAAGAGATTGCCACAGGCAAGGAGTTTCTGTATTTTAGGAAAAAAACTCCTTGACAAGGAAGAGAGCATGAGAGGCACAGAAGAGGGGAAAAAAGTCAGGAGGAGGCAATCTACTCCCCCAAAACAGGATCACTGGTAAGCTCATGAACTTGGCAATGAGCAATCAAAATGTGTACAAATCAAGAGCTGTTCTGCACACGTAGGGTACCCGCTCAAAGCCGAAGTTGCTGCCACCAGAGTGTCCCCTACACTGATTGGACACTCTTGAGAGCAACCTCTTCCCCTCAAACAATGAGCTCCCCCTCCAACCACCGACTCCAGGAAGCAAGGGACACCCCAGCCAGTAGGACAGTACTGGCTATTGCAGCTGGGTGTCCACCAGCCATTCCCCAAACAAAGTGGGGGAGGTAGGCAAACACCTTCTGGTCCCCATGCTTTTGTCCACAGCTACAGACCACAATCACTGGGAACAGGCTTTGCTGGGAGACAGGTTTCTCCTGGCCCCAGTTTCCATATCCTTGAAGCCAGGCAAGTCCAGGACTAGCATTACCTGTGTTCAATTACTGCAGCATGCAAAACGGCCCTCCCAGATGCCAAAAGACCCTGTGCAAAGGGAAACCATAAGCCCTTATCTTTCTCCTCTCATTTTGAAGGAGCTCATGCCTCTCTGCAAGAGCTGGATACATGTAAAAGCTTCTTGTAAAACAGTCCAAGTTTGCAGGAGCTGGGCAGTACAGGCTTGATTGGGACAGGATGGGTTTGGATGGCTGCCTGTATCTAAATGCTTTAAGCTGCCAACATGGAGAACATGCCGGCCGTACACATGGAGGAACAGCAATGCCCACTTGCCAAATGCTGGTTTCCACTTATGCACATGTGAGAGGGCAACCACTCTGCACTTCTTTGGAGAGATGCAACAGGAAAGGCAGAGAGAAAGAGGGCGAACCGTTCTCTCCCTGTCCCAAATCCACCTCCCACTCCTGGAAAGTCACAGGCAATTCAACACCTGCAAGTCAAACTGCTTGGAATAGCAACGGTAACAAAGCTGGGAGACTTGCACCCTAAACCAGTGCCTTCCAAATCCTGCAGAAGCTGTGGAGGAGTTAGAGAAGGTAAGGAGAAACACCTGAAGACAAGTTCTGGGACTGGGAGTTGAGTAACATAAAAAAATTGTTTCTAAAAATTGTTTCTGCATCAACAAAAAGGCACCAGAGAAGCATTCACCCTTCATGCCAAGTGCAGGGCACTGCATGTCCACCTCTGCTGCCACCCAGCACCAGATGACCAGGGATGCCAAGGTCTTCTATCAGGTTCTGCTTGTCGCAGTCTGCCACAAACCCACCCCCTGCTGAAAACTGGAGGCAGCTATCACAGGAAAAGACGCATGAAGCAGAAGGGAAAGGAAATCTGCTGCATTGTTCCCCATGTTTTTGTAAAGCCACAAACATTCCTATAAAAAAACCTGTATAAAAACTGTAGAGAAATTTTCCAGGCAGTACTGGCCCCAAGCGATACTCCCAGAGCACCTAGGTAAGTTGGGTCTATGGGGCTTCAGTTTCCTGACACACAACTCAAGGAAAGCTGGTGCCTTCCCCTCTCTTTTGGGAACAGCCTTAGGTCCCAGCAGCCCCATGGGACAAGGCTTGAACAGATCCTCTGCCCTCCCCAGAGATTTCCTTTCTGCAGAGGTGTTTGGAAAGGGAACAAAATACCCCTGAGGACAGACACGGGATGTGCCACTTCTCTATGTCGTGGGCTTGTGGGCTTCTCTCCCAAGCAGGGATGGGTGATTTGTGTTGGGGCAGCGCTTCTCAACAGCCCCAGGCATAGTGACAAAAACCACGACTAGACAGATTCCTGCTGCAGTGCCTGAGAACAAGCAAGGAAGCTAGTAAAGCTAAACCTGGGGCAAGTTTAGAAAAAAATAAAACCCAAAACCCTCCCTCCCACTCCCACCCCATCCTGATCCCACCAGCACAGCCCTAACCTAGCACTTTTTCTAAGGTCCAGAAGGGAAGTCCAGGCCGATGCTCAACCAGGCTGTCTTTGCACAAAGGGAACCCCTGCTGGCGTTAGGAGGCAGCGATGGCCGTGCCCCCACTGAGCTTGACGATCATCTGCTGGCAGTCGTTGCAGGAGCGCTTGTCCCCCACCTTCTCCAGGGTGCGGGCAGCCTCGGCCAGCAGCACCGCGCGCTGGCCCGGCGACGACAGGAAGGACAGAGGGAGATGGCGGCAGGCCAGCAGGATGGCCGTGGCTCGCTCCCTTTGGCCCGGCAACGTGTCCAGTTCACCTATGGGCAAACGATGAAGAGAGAAAACCCATAACAGAGCTACCACCTGCATGAGAAAACCCCACCACACAGGCCCTCAACTGCTTCTCTGGCTGGCATCCCCTGGCTGAGCCAAGAGCAGGGGGCACCCTGAGGGCCTTTAGGCTAGCAGAGGAGAAGACTGAGCTAGAGTCATGTAGGAACTGTCAGTCTGGTCTTCTACAGAGGCAGTTCCTTTCAACTCACTTCCTAGGGCTCAACCCAACATTGGCATTCCTGCTTCCCATTCCCTTATATCTTTCATCTTTTGGCTCTTCGTTTAGTATTCCCAGCTTCTGCCTTTGCACTGACTGCTCCAAACCCCAGACTGTCAAGTTCTTTGCACTTGTAGCTTCATGAAGGCAAATGTTTTCCAGTCTGTTTGCCAACACCTCCAGCCCAGGGCTCGTAGCTCATGTTAGCTGGCTTGTAGAGAACATGGCAGAAGCATTGCCTTGAGCCACAGGCTGATGGCAGCTCATTATCCTGACACAGCAGGAGACACTGCAGGTTTTATCTATGCCCCCACACCTTGCCCAAGCACTGCCCCCTCCCCTCCCAGTCCCACATGCAGTGGGTCGCTGCCCGGGCCCCAGGGCTGACCTTGTTTGCTGCTCTGGGGCGTGCGCCGCCTCAGGCTGTGCTCCAGCAGCTGGTGGGTGCGGGTCGGGCTGGCCCCTGCCATCAGGCGCACGGTGGCCTCATGGAGGAAGACCTGGAAGGGAAGGCAGGATGGAAGATGAGAGGTGGGCTGGCACAGGGATGATGCTGTGGCTGAACTGTCATCCCTCAGCCACGACATTTCAAGAGCAGAGCACTGACACCTTGACAAAAACAAGAGACCCATTTCCACGCTCCTCCCTCATCTTTCCACCTGTCTCTGGGGAATTTGCAGGTCAGGGCAACCATGAGGAAGGGGAAAAAAAATTGACACCTAACTGTGAGTGGCCTGGAAAGGGGGAGGATTGAGAGCAGGGAACAAGGCTGAAAAATCTGAGAGCAAACTTGGCACTGTGGTCCAGGCAGGATTCTCAACCTATGCTGCTAGTGCAGTGCTTTGGTAACAGCATCAAACTTTGAAATCTAGAGTTTGGACAACACCAGGACAACTCTCGTGTCCAAATATTAGACTCTACTTCCTCAACAGAGACTTAAAAATAGATAAACTGAAGAGAAGCAGGGAAATGTCAAGAAAAGCACCTGGGGCTCTACAGATGCAGAAGGCATTTGACCCTCCAGCTACTCAGCAGAGCCAACACAGCTAAGGAAGCTTCCTTCCACACTCCCCAGAGGGACAGACCCAGTCTGAAGCCACCTTAATAGACAGGATGCCATGGTTTTGCCAATACACATGTGCTGATGGTTTTCCATGCAGAAACTAAAGGGGATACTTCCCCACATGCACTGAACTCCCACAGGAGCCTCCCTCATCCCCCACCAACAGAAAGTACAGAGGCTGGTAGTGGAAGAACATCCCACCCCAAGTATCCAAACAACACAAGCTCAGATACACCCTGTGTTTCCAAGGGCACCAGCTTCCCATCACCCCAGGAAGGGCTGTAGACAAGCTGGAGGTGGAGCAGGCAGGGAGGCGAGCCATCACCTTGCGGTAGGCGGGTCTGAAGCTGTGGGCCAGCTTGCGCAGGCTGCCCAGGTCGCGCTGGAAGCCCGTCAGCTCGGGGGCTGAGGCGTGGTAGGTCTCACCCAGCGCCTGGCTGGCGTTGGCCTGCTTCTGCCACAGGCTGGTGCGGAGCGAGAGCAGCAAGTCACAGGCCAGCAGCTGGATCATCTGCAAGAGCCAAGATGCCCAGGCACAGGCTTTTAGTAACACATAGCACTGGGTGAGTAACAAACTACATGGCGGCTGACACAGCCCATGGGAAGGAACCAGCACTTCCTGCGGGGCTCCCCTGCCCTCCCCGCTGTGTCAGCCTACCACAAGGCACCAAAGGGAGCAAGGCTTTGCACTTTGCCCAAGTGGCATCTCTCGACCAAGACAAGGAAATGTGCCAAGGGCACGTTGCATCAATGTTACATGCCCTTGCCTGCACCTTTCACAGGGATCAATGCTAACAAACACAAACTGATCCCATGGAAACAGCCTCCTGCAGAGGTTTTCCTGCCCAAAAAGTGACACTAACTAGTGGAAAAACAGCAAAGACAGCCGTGCCACCTGCAGAGAAAAAAAGAGGCAGTCACGGCACAGCCGACAGCAGCTGCCAAACCCCTTTTCCCCATCTGCTGCTGCCCCCTAGCACCGCTCCCGGCTCTGGGAGGGCTCTCTGCCTGTGCTGCTGAACAGAGAGTGCCTCTGTACTGCACTGCAGAAACATTGCACAGTCACTGCCACAACATGCAATGCAACTACAATGCACTACAGCTGCCACCCAGAACGACGAAAGGGACCAGAACCACGTCCCATATGCCATGGAGGGAAGCTCCAGTTTTATGTAATCCTGGAAAGAAGAGAAACAAGCCCCACACAAACTCAGGAGTAGCACAGCATAGTCACACTTCTGTGTCAGAGGATTCAAACATTCAGACCACATGAGTGTGGTCTGAAACAAGCAAACTTGACTTAGTGATTTCCTGTTTTACAGGTATCACCAAGTTGACCTGGAGGAGAGAGATGGATACTTTCCATCTCTGCAGGGCCAAATTCAAACTGGTCAAAGCACCAGAAAGGGGTGACAGCTACTGGCACAAGAGGAGCAAGAGCTGACACCATGCCAAGGGAGACAACACTGTACTTGTGGCTCTGCTTCCCCATACAGCAGAAACAGAACAATGGCAATGCCTTTTTCAAGGATAGGGAAGAAGCCTCCCCTCTAATCCCATGATCCACAGAGTGAATGGAGAATGCAGCTACAACAGAGAAGCAACACACCTGCAGCAAGACCAACCTTACAACCAAGACAGACCATGTGTTATCTCAGGGCTTACAATGCTTACATTGTTGAGGACAGTGCTGGATGTGCCACTGCTCATGTTGAGGCTGTTCCACAAGTGACTGCTGGCCCTCTCACAGTGACCCAGGGAGCTCTGCTGTCCATCTGCCTTCCCAGACAGAGAGGCCTGCATAGCTTTACACATGTAGAAGGTAGCTTTCACCAGGGCATTCCTGAAAGAGAAAGCAGGTGGCTTTCAAGCAACACCATGTCATGCTGCTACAGCATCAGCTTTCACTCTCCCACCTTCAAGAGATATCATCACTCCTTAGACAGAAAAAAGATGACAATTGTTCCTCACCTACACACACAGAACAGAGAAATAAGAGAAAGCTGGCAAAGATTCTTTAGTGCAAAAGAACAGAGATGGTGATACCATCCTTTCCATCATCATGTGAGTTTTGGTTGATTTTAGAAGGTGGGAGACTGTGCAATTAGAACAAAGCCAAAAGACATCCCTAAAGAAGCAACTATGACTGTGACTTCCAGTCCACAGCTTTACTATCAGTCTGCAAGCCTTGACCTACACGTGAACTACTGAGCACACTGGCTCTTGCAGAGCACAAGAGACATGCAGCTCCAGAGCACAGGTAGGTGTGACTCTACAGAACAGCACTGGGGAAGGAGTCACCCCTGTTTAGAAGGAGCAGCAGTTTGAAAAGCGTACGAGGCCTACGCACTCTGACATCTCCAGGGACTTTGGCATGCGCTCCACTTCTGCAAAATGTGACCTCACAGCTGCATCGTCTCCTCTGAGCCAAGCAATTGCCATGGCCACGGCTGCTGACCACCACCGGCACACCACGTCGGGACCTGCAAAACAGAACCAGCGCCTGCAGCCCGGGAGAGCACCTGGCTCCCTCACACCTGGGGAAGCGGACAGGTATCACAGGCCCTTGGCAGTGCCTTCCTCTGGGATTGATGCTAATGAGCCCAAACCGATCCCATGGGAACTCAGCCACCCATGTGAATGCTGAAATGTGCTGCAAGAACACAAAGGAACTTGGCAGCCTGCAAACACCCTACATCTGACTGCAAGCAGAGTTTTGGATGGCATGTTTGTATCTTGTCAACAAGAATGTATTCCACCATCTTGTCTCTAATTTGTTGACTTCCTTCCTGACAATGATCTCCACTCACCACCCCAAAATAACAACTCCAATCATATATACACTCATGATTGGCACTGATCACCATTAAGACAGTACATTGGGTTCCCTATAGAATTGCCTTCATTATTTAACATCCCCTCAAAAACTTCCCAAAGCCTGCTTAGGGCAAAAGGACATATGTTCTGCTACTCTAACCTGCTTTTCAATTCCATGGCAATACTGACCCAAGAACAGACTTCCCTTTAAAAAAATAATTATTTAGTTTTCCTACTATGTTTGCTCTATACATTTTAGGTACAGCACTTAATCTGTGTCTAAAGCTGCACCAGCATCCCAGTGAGCTGCCAGGTGCTGTCTGTACCAACACCAAGCTAAACAAATATTCCAGCAGCCTGTTACCAAGCCAGCCCAGATGAGCACATGGCTCAGAGGGATTCTGCAGCCCTTGCTGTCCCACTAAATATACACCAAGGGACCAAAACAAGCCCTCCCAATACATGCCCAGAGCTTGCTTACAGCAGAGGCTGCAGGTCTCTGGAGATTGAGGAATATATCCGACAGTCACTGTGAAAGTGGGGGCAACCCAGTTCAATAGGTAATTAAATGGACAAAAACCCTTCCTGTACTTCAACTGCAATGCTGCTGTGTTTGTTTATATGCTCCACCCTTCCTCTCGCTTTGCATTGCTAGGAGCAAGCTCTCAGGTGAGAGCACAGGGTTCATACTGGAAATAAAATATTGCCCAACAACACAGATAGCAGCAGTCCCTGGCTGGGCACTCAGCATTATAACACAGAGCCAAATTTATAAGCCTTCTTAATTACTTTCTTCCAGTCTGAGCTGTGGTACCACACTGGCATGCAATCAGGCCTCACTCCAAGGACTGCATTTCTCCTTGACTAGAGTTTGAGAGGCAGCAGGGAGAGGAAATTTGTATTGGCAGTAAATCCTGCATCTGAAAGTGCTTCAGTTCTGCCAGACTTACCCAGGGCAGACTTGAGTACGGAATTGCTGGCAAAGGGTGGGGCGCCACTTCCCATTGAGTCCAAGAAGGAGTTGAGCAATTTCAGGTACTCCATAGCACCCGAGAATTCACTGAAACAAGGAACAAGGCAGATCTTTGCTATGCTGTCAAACAGAAAATACCAAGGCACTTCCTGTTCACAAGTCATGTTTAAACAGTGCTGAACCTTTAAGCTCACAGAAAGTTCAAGCTCTACAAGTAACACAGCACTGGTGGACTGAAGAGACCACCCCATGAATAGAAGTGCAGAGCAATGCTCTGAGAGGAACAGCTTCACACCTCCCCTTTCATGACCACCAGCACAGAACTAGATTTAACCTCAAGGCTCACTTCAAACATAGACATACATTACAAGCTGATTATAGGCTCCTTTTCAGTGACTGCCTCCAAAAGAGGCTGAACTACACCTCTCTGATTATTTGCATATATACAAATATGTAAGAATGGAAGTGACAGTATGGTCTCAGCACTGGTCAGAGAAAATAGCATATGCAGCAATGACCTAATTTAACTGGGACATGCTACAGATGAAGATCTTGAGCTCCCACCCCTAGAGTGGACAAAAAAGCTTGCTGTTGTACTAGATCTAGTCCTTCCCATGAGGAGACAGGACTTCCACAAGTATAGTGACAACCCACCTCCCTTATACAAATCCTGTTACCTTCTCTCAACAGCAGCATCTGATCACCAGCAATTAAACCAATCTGTTGCTCCTTCTCTGCCAGGAAACGGACGAGATTGGGAAAAAACCCAAAGCTACAGAGTATTTTTCCTACACAGGTAGGGAAACTGAATTATCTTCCCATCTGAGGCTTTTACCCACACTTTTTGGGGACACGATCCTTACAGAGC
Source organism: Molothrus aeneus (assembly GCF_037042795.1). Lineage (NCBI taxonomy): Eukaryota > Metazoa > Chordata > Aves > Passeriformes > Icteridae > Molothrus > Molothrus aeneus. The sequence goes on along the minus strand of NC_089650.1, from coordinate 21,248,756 downwards.
TTCCCATATATGTATGTAACATTTGCCTGGCACCAGCATATCTGGAGATCAGCAAGAAACAGTGCTGAATTACTAGCAAAGGCTGGGTTCCTGCTTCCTGCAGAGTCCAAGAGAAAGCTGAACACGGTTCAATACAAAAAGCTGCTGTTTCCCACCTATTTTCTCTTTTCATTTGGTGAAAGAGCTTAGAGACAATGACAATTATGTTCAACATAATCTTTCCTCCTCTTGCCACACCTCTGTTTGGTTCTTCACTGCAGGTAGATGTCACACTCAGTCAGAAGAACACCCATGCACAAAGTAGCAAGCTCGTGGGTTCACTCTCTGACCTGCCAGATCATCACATTCTAAAAGCCCCAGACATAGGTCCTGGTCTATAGAAGAGGTAGGTGCACACTAATTTTTGTCCTCCTGAACATTAAACTTTGTCTCAGCAGAGAAAGTGCCATCCATTTAGTCGAGCAATCAACCAGAATTACCCCAGCTAACACCAGAAATCCCCACCACTCCCAGGTTCACCTTTGACTTGAGAGGTTTTAATACCAAGAGGCAGAGCTTGCTCTGCTAATAAACAGTGGTGGTGAGACTAGCATTGTCATTCCAAGCCTTTAACAAGGACTAACCAAGCATTTTGCCTCACAGCACTTGGTCAGTGGTTATGAGCTCTGCCTCAGAGCCTGCTGCTGCGGCCAGCAGTGCCCAGTGGGCCACACATACTCACCATGACTCCTCCTCCTCTTGTCCTGCTACCTCTTTCCTAGTCTGAGGCTTCACAAGTGAATCCACTGCTCGCTCTAGCAGGTTCTCACAGAATGCCTGATGGACCTGTGCAATGGGATCCGCTAGAGAAGAAGGACAAACCAAATAATTTAACTTGCACATTGCCCCAGACACCTCCCAACACACTCAGAAAGAAGAATCAAAATGTAGGAAATAGCATGATGAAGAATAGTAGAAGGAAATTCTCAAGAAACTAATTGAATTATTTAGAGACTAAGTTTTAGGGCTTTTTTATCCTTTCAATCCCCTTGTAAAGCTGCAGCCTTTGACCAAAGATCCCTCTTGCACTTCAGCCTCTCAGCAGAACAGTGACAACACTGCTCTGCAGAGGATAAACCTTGGTCACCTCAAAGTCACTCCCCAGACATTCAGGGTCACCTTTGGGTTGTGTTCCAGCATATAAAGACACAAGCAGTATGACACAGCATAGGATACAAAGGGTGGCAAGCCAGACCCTGCAGGCTGAGGAGACATCTCAGCTTCTCATGCCCTCTCACCCATCAGAACCACAAGCAGGGTGGGGATAAAAGAACACTCTCAAACACGACACCCACTTTTGTCCCAGACAAGAGTGGAGAGAATGTCTCAAAGTGCTGGGATGCCCCACACTTGGGAAATGAGTGTCTCTCACCAGGATTCCTCTGCGTGCAGTACAGGCTCTCCTTCGCAGCAGACTTCACCATCCAGCTTCGCTCCACAAAAAACTTCTGTCCCAGGGGGTGGCACAGCCAACGCAATGAGTCAGGAATGGCACTTCGCTCTGAGCTGCACAGGCTCTGAGCCTGGCTGAGAAAGTAGCTCTGGTGAAAGGAGAGGGCAAGATTGAGAACAGTGAGGAAAGAGCGGCACCACCAAGGACAAAAATCGTATCATAATTGCAGGTCATATTAGAATTGTAGTGCTAGTAGATGCCCTCTCCAAGATACAGCAATGCCAGCTTCCAGGCTTTCCTAGATCTCTGCTTGAGGGTGTGATCAGGGAAGATAACACAACTCACCGCCAGGAAACCAAGCTTGCCTCCACAGCGGGTTTTCAAGCCAACTGCAGCTGTCAGGTGGATTTCTGCCATTGTGCTGGGTGGGATTTTTTCTTCTGCACACTCAGCCAGATTCACAGCACACAATGCCATGTGCAAGCCCGAGTAAGCTGAGCTGGAGGGAAGTTTACCTGTACCAGCAGGAGAAGGAAAAGTGTTAATTTTTAATCAGTAGTACCAGCTACTAAATACTATCACAATTTGCAGGGCTACTATCCTAAAGAAACAACAAGAACCTATTGATAAGAGAAGCTTACACTGCTGTTGCTTCAGCTGTTCTTACAGAGTTCTTTTATTGCATGAACCAACAACTAAACCAAACAATAAGCCTCAACCAATAGCTGTTGCTACCAGCACTAGAAGTAAAAAGTGCACAAACAAGACTAATCAACCAGTAAATGATGATGATGCAAAAAAAAGACCCTCAACACTTCCTGACATAAAATCAAAAGTCAAAGCAACAAGCACAAGATCAGAAACCAATACTGAGTCCTTTTCCCTAAAAGACCTTCATGGCCTACAAAAAAATTACACTCAACAATCTAATAAATCCATAATTAATTAGTTAATCTGACTTTGAGATGCTGCAGATGACATTATAATTCTAAACAGCACTGAAACTAAACATTTGAAATCCCAGTCACATAATCCTGCCATCGACCAATGAACCTGTTGTGTTTTATTAAGTGCCTCCTAAAATTTGTCAGGCTAATTTTTAACAGCAGCCCTCCCAGAGGAGAGAGGCTGTAGTGCTCTCCCTGTATGCTCCAGGATCAGCTGAGTCTCCTCATTCAGGAAAACCAGACAGCAGATCTGCCACCTCTGCTCCCACCTGTTATGTGGAGCTGATGGAGCTTGTGATACGCCAGGGCAGCATCCCGAGCGCTGGTCTTGGCCTCATCCTCGAATCCCGCAGTGGCCTCCCTTGCCCGCCACTGATGAGAAGTCCTCTTCAGCAACCAGCGCACCAGGGCCAGCTTCTGCAGGCTGTAGCGGATCACATTCCAGGACAGGCTGCAGGCCAAGTCCAGGCGGGAAGTTGGCAGTGCTCGCCCGAGTACTGACAGGCAAGTCTGCAGGTTTGACGCAGCTGCAGCAAAATCACCCTGCAAATAACACAACGAAAGGTTCAGCAACAAAAATCGCTATCAGAGACACTTTGGGACCTCCTTGGCACTGTGAGCAAGGCAAACTCATGTGCAAGTCAGGACAAGATCTTTAGCAGAGGGACATCAACATAGAAACTGAAAACATAACAACAGTTTACACCAGCTTGAAATCTGGCCCTAAATATACTTTCTACACGTGGTTCTGATCCTGTACTCCCTGTGCGACACATCAGCACTAAATGAAAAGAGCTTCCTGCCTTGTCAAACACCATGGAAATTTCAGGGTCCCTCAACAATATGTTGTATATAATGTTATGATGTTGGAGGACACAAGACAGATGATGGACTTTGGACCTGGTTAACATAAGAGATTTGATAACAGGATGCCTTGGCAAAAGCAAATGGAACTTTGAAAATTAGACCTAGATTGCAAGAAGATTAAATCAAATGGGTTTACTGGAAAAAGAAAATCCCATTAAACTCTGCAAGCAACAGATGTTGTTATATGCCTAAGTTTGTGTATGTGATTTTAACCTAATCACTGTAGTACAGATTACTAGTCTCCCTGAAATAATATATAATCGTTTGTATCCCACAATAAAATCAGATTCTGATCACCAACTCAGTCTCCCCATCCCTCTCCATCACCGATATTACAATATAATGTTTCCTCAACAATAAAGAGGACTTCCAAGAGGCTAGAAGACAGCAGACAGATGCAGCAGAGGGCCAGATTCTGGACAAAACCCAAGATGTTGCTGCCAGAAACTAATACAAGATGCAGTAGCTAGCAACAAGGACAGAAATTAGGAGTCTCTTCCATCGCTTCCATGCCTCACTAACTTAAGCTGAGTAGGACAGTAATCCGCTCAGAAGAACCTGGCAACAGCTTCTCTGAAATCACACAGGATGATCCACTCAAGGAACACAGTATCTTACAAGTGCCACTGCCTCACTGGGAGACATTTACCCACAATCCCATCTGAAAGATGCATTTGATGCAAAACAACGAGTCAACTTTACCCGTGCCAAATCCAGGTCCGCTTGCTTGCGGTGCCTCCAGAAGGTGACCGAGGACCTTGAGTGCAGCCGGGTCACTGGCTCTCCATGCACAAGGAGCTTTATAAACACACTCAGTACAATCACTCCATTCACGAGCCACAGGATTAGGGTGGGCATCACCCAACCGAACCAACCAGCTGCATCTACAAAAGATATCCCAAAAAGGAAAGTTAAAATCTAACCTGGACACCAAAAGCCTGGCAATACAACGAGTGTAGACTCCAAAGGATGGCTTGCTATGCTGGCCACGTGTTTAATCAGCTTTTGCAAAGATTTGCAGTTCAATCAGGAAACACCTATACCAACACCTCTTAACCCAAACGCCAACCCTCAACATTCCCAACTAAATTATTTTTACAAGATTGATGTATTAAAAAAAATGATCAGCACTTAGTTTTCCAAGAGCTGTCTTCTGATTTTTCTGTAAGACACACTCACAGGTACTCAATACTCCAGTATCATTTTCCAATCTTTGTCAAATTTACAAAGCAACACTGAGGAACCATATTTACCAGTCAGGAAAACAATTGCATGCCTACAGCATCCCCCCACCCTCTCCTAAGCTGAACTTTTAACTATGAATTTTAGGGAATGAGTCTATCAACAAGCCCAGTTGCAAGACTCCATAGCAACAGTGTAGTAATACTTTATGATTAAGTGACAAAAATCAGTCAGTTACTTTAAAATCAAAGTGAACATGCTTCAAAGACTGGTGAAGACAGGAAGATGCCCCTTACCCTGAACTACTTTTCAAGGCTCTATGCCAAAAACCCAAGCTGCTGGGCTACAAATAGGTGCCACCTCAACCTCACCATAAAACCATGGCTGGTTTTATGCAAGAAGAACACTGGATGTGAATTGGAGCCACATCCAAGCTGGCTCTCCTTCCATGCCCTGCCCCGCAGTTACTGCCCCTCCCCACCCACTAAACAAAGGTTGTACAACTCCCTGAACACACAAACCCATCCCGCTAAATCACAGCCACCCTTCACTTTGTGATCTGCAGCCTTCACAGCTGCAGGTGGCTTTTAGGGAGACTGTAAGGCTGGACATCCCCATGGCCCAAACCATGCCAGCCCTTTACCTGACTCGATGGTCAGCACATTCCTGCCGGAGCCATGGCGCACCAGGCTGTCGGACTCGGGGCTTCCTCGCGCGTCCAGGAGGGACGTCAGTGGATTGAAGGAAAGGCAAAGGAACGTGAGAGCACACAGGAGGATTCGAGAGCGATCCACCATACCAAGCGCCACAGGAGGAGAGTCAGGCTCATCTTTAACCTTCAAGGGAATAGGAATGGAGAGAAAAAGGAGAAAAAACCCAATGTTTACCATTCTGGAGCATACAAAATGTTTATGCCGAGGAAGGGGTAGGGAAGAAGGAGAAACAGAACATGTATAAATTTACTTTTGAGCTCCAGATCAGCAAGAACTCCAGTAAAGCTTTTCTTAAGTTAGTCAAATATTTCAGCCTTATCTTATTGTCTTCAACTTCCTTCTGTGTTCAGTTCAAGTATTAACTGTAACTGTATCCCTGGGTTAGGCTAGGATTAACCTTTGCTGCCCCTACTCTTTTGAGGATCTCCCAGAAAACCCACTTCTGCAGTGTCCATAAAACAAACCCATAAGCCCAATACAGCTAACAGCTTTTTGTTACTCTGATTACTTATGGTCTCATAAACCACAACTGATGTCATCAACCAATTCCAAGTTCTTCTGCTTTACTCACTGGACCTACATATCCTGGAAAGCCTTGGGCTTCTTGAGTAATGAACATGCATTCTAAGTCCCCAGAGAGTGTACAGGGGCTGAAGGATAAGTACAGTTCTTCCAGCAACTAAAGGTAGGGCTCAGGTAATATAGCTCAGGAAACAGTCTCAGTAATTTAAAGAAAGATAAAACACAAACATGCACCCTCCTCACCCTTACAGAGGATCTCTAAGCCCTGCAAATCAGCTTGCCAGATGTATGCTGGTTCCACTCTTGAGAATAAGAACTCAAATTCTGGCTCTTAAATATCCTGAAGAAGACAGCTTGAATTTGACAGTTAAAGTCACAACTACCTTTGCATCATCAAGGAGAGGGCTTCCTGGCTCTGAATCAATGGAATAGGGAGAGAAGCCAGCCGGAGATCCTGAATCAGAGGCTGGAGGAGACATCAGCAGCACATTCTGGTTGAAGTCATCAATCTTCAGGTCTACATCATTGTCAACCAGACTGCTTAGGTCAATGCCCTTCAACAGCTCTGAAAAAAATCAGAGTGCATTATGTACATGTTTCTCCATCCTGACTCCTGTCAGTAGCTCTCAGATTGGCTCAGTCATCTGGAGTAACACTGGCCACTATCAATACAACCTCTGTGAAGGATAGGAAACTACAAGATACATCCTACATCCATGCTGACTGCCTCCCATCTGCTACAGAGCCTCCACAACTTACTGTTTTTTTGGTTAGCCAGCTTCAGAACCATGTTCTCCTGCCTCAGCTTATGGTTAGCTTGCTGCAAGTATTTAATGTAGTCAATGGCTTTTCTCAGGACTCCAGACTTGTGCATCTGTAAGGAATTAAATGCACAAAAAACCAGTTTATATTAAGAGCACCAAAGGATCACTCCTGCCTGCAGGAATACCACAACCCTTTGTATTATGTGATGAAAAAAGAGCATAAAGGACTCTCAGCAGCTGCAAAGGAGCCATTAGCAGAGCATGCTCTGTGGGCAAGGTATCAAAGATGGACAAGGATGAGGTCTCTCTAAGATCTTTTAGAACAGTTCAAGAGACAGATTAACATCCAAGTTACAATGGACTTCCCACCTAGGTTTCAGCCAGAAATAGTCTTTTGAAAGCAGGACAGTTTGTAAATGAAGTGGATCAATTCTGGGACAGAACAAGCAGCCTGATCACCGATAAATTCTGAGATAAGTAGTTCCCTCCTTGCCTTACTCACTTGGCCATCTCCCTGCAAATCCCTGCTTCCAGCAGCAGTGGGCAAGTTTATCTTCTAAACATAAGCCAAAAGTACTATGAAGCCACTGCACAACACACATGTTTTCAAAAGCTTCCACTTCCAGCAATAGGTGACTTCACTAGTGCACTGATTTGTGCAGTAGTCACAGGAGGTATCAAGAATTCTACTGCCTGCCTCACCAGCACGAGGTAAAGCAAGTAGGAACAAACCCTGAATATGTGGTGCAAGAAAGCTTCCAGCATTTGAGCAAGCAGGAGTTTTTACAGCTCAGTGTCTACAGGAAATAAACTGGAAAGCTCTGTAAACCCTCATCCTTACTGCAGTCACATGGAAAAGGAAACTTAATTGAAGCAAGATCTGGTTTAGCAGAGTTATCAAAACATCCACTTGGATATTCTAGCTAGAGGGCCTATTTTAAGTTAGACCTAATTAATATAAGAACAAATGCATAAGGTATAGCTTATTTTCAAGAAACAGTACCGCTAGCATAGTAAAATTAATATTTTACAGGTGACCCTTCCTGAATACAATATAGAACACAAGTGATTCTCAGCAGTCTTACCCCAACACACATGTACACGCCACTAACAGCTGCATGTACCAAATGCTTCATTTGGTAGAGCAAATGAGCACCTGCAGACAAGTATTTGTGACACCACATTTGCACTTATCTCCCATCTTTACCTTAGCATCTGTCCCCATGACGAGGTCCTTCAGCTCAATGATTTTGTCATTTATGGATGACCGGTAGCGCTTTTCAATGATGTTGTGAGTTGTTCTCCTCTCTCCTTCTTTGGGTGGTTCAGGTTGCTTGACACCCCCAGGAACTTGTTTGATAGGCACCTTTTCTTGTCCCACCATCACTGGCATTGTGGTCAAGATGGTCCCATTGCTCCCAACAAGGGTCTACAAAGACCAGGCATCACAAGTGTCAAAAGCAATCAGCCATTTTAGATAAGGTTTATGATGGCAAAAGAAGGAATAAACAGGAATCAGGAAAAGTTGGTACAGCTCAGAAAATGTGTGAGATGCCAAAATCCTTCCGTCTTTCTTGGTTGGCACAAGCATTGGCACAGCAACACAGGAAAAATCTGTCACTCTGGCTCCCACACTGGTCACTGTGGAATAGGAACATCTCTTGCTCTCCAAGCACATCAATACTTCTGCCAGTACTATGCTCTGTTCATTCACTTAAATAGAGAAAGGGACTAAAGCTCTTCCTTGTTCCCACAATCTTTACACTCCAAGTGTCAAAATCCACCTTTTCTTTGGACAAACAGTCATGAAAACAGCAACAGCCTATACTACTTCCAATGACACAAGCAACAACAATGCTGGAAAGGATCCAACTATGAAAAAACAACCTTTGGCTTGAGGAACACAGTTCAAATTGATTTGAATTTCATTAGATGAAAAAAAAAAACAACCCATAAGCTATAAAAATGCCTTAATATGAGGAACTAAGACTAATGAGTGATATACAGCAGAACGGAAAGCTCAAACTTGGGCATCTAGATGTGGGACAGACCATCTAGGCAAACTAAGGCAGTATGTACTCAGAAATAAAAAATGATGAATCCCACCAGAACAGCTGCACAGAGGGGCTCCTAGGACAGCTGTAATGAAAGAAAGTTCAGACTGCTTAATCCGGCAAAGCGAGATTTAGAAAGGCACATGTGCTCTCTGAATTACACCAAGGATCAGGGAAGCAAGTAGCTATGGAGAGTAAGAGTTATTTCTGTCAAGAGACAAACATAGTAACTAGCCTAGAGCAGCTAGCCATGAGAATAAACTAGTAATGAGCAATTTCAGAAACAATTTTGACTGAAACAGTCTTCTAATTGGGATACCAAAAATTAATTCAGTTTCACTTCAAGCTGGAATTTGACAAATAAGTTAATTTAGGTCCTATACCTTTCCTTGGCTAATATCCACCTAATTTCAGTGTGTTCAAACATGCCTCAGATAGACACAACCTCGTAAACCTCAAGTTGTGTAAAAACGTCATCTAAAAGCAAGCAGATTATTGAAGATTTTAGCCTGGCTGCTAATAAGTATCTAAGAAGCCTACCATGCTATTGCAAAACAAGTCAAAATTTAGATCCACACTGAAAAGCTTATCTCCCCCAGTAAATATTTATACAAAGATATCTGTTCAGAACATACAAGACCATAATAAATGTTTCTTTGGGGGCATAAAGTTCTAAGACTTGATTAGAAGTGGAGGCCATGAAGCACAATTGCCACCTCCAACGATTATGACAAATCCTCCCTGCAAATGCCCTCTGAAAAGTAGTTTATATTAATAGTTGTCACAATTAATATACTACTATTAGACACTAGTGAGAGGCAAAAGAAATTTCCACAGGTACTCTGAGCAAGTTAGCTTTTGGCTTCAAGTTAAAAACTAGACTGAGTTTTTAGGTCATATTCCTCGTAGTACCAGAAAAAGTTAAACAGAAATGTGCCCTTGATCTTTGCTTACTGGCCATGGGAAGGTAGCCAAACAATACAATCTGTGTATTTACCCTTGACAGAAACAGGGTATTACTTGCCCTGGACGTGTCTACAACAGCCCTCAAACCCCCTTCTTGTCTGTGCCACTGCAGAACACTAAAGCACAAATCTCTTCCTTGTGTTAATAGGAAAGGACATGAGGAGAGGGATGGAAGGACAGCCAAGGGTACCTGCAGAGCTGTGGTCTGAATGGGAGCAGTGAGTGCTGTCAGTGCTGGGTTCTGTACTGCAGCCATAACAGGATTGCCATCTGTTTTCAGGGTTGTCAAGACCAGGGAATCCGTTTTTATGATCTGAGGTTGGACGAGAACCTAGGTTGAAAAGAGTTACAGGTGAAGAGGAGAGCAGGCTCATATTTCCCTGCTGATCTCAGTAGCCAAAGGTAAGCACTGACAGAGCTGTAATAGCTTTACAACTCGGTGGCTGGCAAAAGAGCAAGGTGAGTATTCCTTTGACTTGTACCCTGCATCACCTGGATGCTTTCCAATGCAAACCCTGAGTAGGAGACAGGCTGAACAGCACTGGATAGAGTGGGGCAGAGGAACAACCAGGACAGTGGTTTTCAAATCAGTCCCCAGAAGTAAACAAGTATATAAAAACACAAAAGAGCTGATGGAAAAGCTGCTATCCCCTCTCCAGTTACACCTATAATTAGCTCTCTACATTAACTGTCTGAGTATTCAGTCTAACACAGCTAGGACAGTCTGCTTTGGCAAATACCCATAGTAGCTTCTTCCTACAATTTCACTAAAAGGATCTGTGCCTTTAACATCAAGCAGATTAAAATCCACTCTAAGTTATCTTGCTCTTATTTCTTTCAAATATCTTGTTGATTCTGAGAACACCAGAGATGGCATAATACAACTGAACCACAGCAACTTTGTCATACTGAGTCTCATAGACAAACAGTTTTCTTTACTACAAAGATGCACAAGAGTGAAAAAAAAAAAATCACATGGCACTGTTAAACAGTAAAACTATTTAAAAAAAACATGACAGAAGAATTAAAAGAACACATTCTACTATCAACCAGTCCTTATAAGATGCGGTAGAGGTGATGGATATGCAAAGAAGGCGGCAAAAGTCAAAGAAAGCCTGTTCAAGTAGTTTTCAACTGGGTTTGGCAGTACCAAGTTAAAAAATAATTTTAGACTGCATTTAGTTACTGTTTTACTGAAAACAGTTGCTGAGCATTGCCCAGAAGTCACATCACATCTCACAACCAGGAACTCTCACATATGACCTGCATGAAGTAAAATGCTGCTGGGACACAGGCTGGCTAGAACCTCTCAGGTTAAATGTTTTAGAAACATTTGTGCAGAAGCAATCCCAGCCAGGATCACCAGCCTTACAGCTTCACCACTTCTCCCCAGACAAGCCAGGGGACCAGACTCACAAAAGCACTTCCTTGTTCTGCTGGATCCCCCCCCATCATGCTGCATTTTTACTTACTGGAACCTGCTGAACCTGTGGTGCAGCAACAGTCTGGACCGTGGCAGGCGTTAAGGTCTGGATGGTGCCGTTGGCAGCCTGTGTCAGCACTCGCTGGGCCTGCACCGTCTGCACCTGCTGCTGGATCGTCACCGGCTGGACCTGCGAGGATGTCACCAGGCTCTGGACCTGAGGCTGGAGAACTGAAAAGCAGAAGAGATGTCAGAAATGGTCAAGAGACACACATCCCCCTCCTGGAGCCTGGAAATGCTCCTAGCATCACCCCTCTTCTTTCCACTGCTTCTTAGTAGGCAGCATTAATCTAACACATCCCACATGTTGGGAAACTTCCAGCTGCTTTGGTGCTTTCTGCAAGAGGGCACTGCACCTCGAATAGCAGCTTTCCAGGAGGCACAGAGGATTAGCTAAGAGAAAATGGAGCCAAAACCCTTTAGGCTGACAGCACAGGACTCTGCTTCAGTGGCATTATACAGGCCATCCAAACTGCACTTTCCCACTCCCCCTGCTCTTGGCCAACCATAGGATCCTATCTGTCATGTAAAGAATCAAAACCTACTGAAGAGGATCAAGTCATCCAGCATTCACAAAGGAAGACTGCTAAATACTCCTACAGGTGTGTCTGCTCAGTGCAGGCACTGAGCTCCATAGTTTGGTAGATAAAATGTGCCTTCATTCCAGACTGCTGTGTGGGACAGACTGGATCTGCCTAGCATTACCATCAGTGGGAGGACAGGGTTGCCAACAATGATGTTTTAAGACATCTTTTCTCAAGCCTCCCAAGAGCCATAGGGCAGAAGGCCAGGATGGAGGAGAGGAGCAAGACAACAATTATAGTAAGAGGTTGCACAAAGACATTTAAGATCTAATTCCTGACAATTACTCATGCTCCCCAACTCCAAAGCCACACAGGTAGGAGAAGGGACACCCCACAGGCAGCACCACAAGAAAAGGATCATCAGGCTTGTCATGGCTGAGGATACACTTGGAGTTTGAACAGCGATGCCATTTCCTGCAAGTGCACCAGGCACATCCATAGCCTGAGCATCCTGGAATCTCATGTGCACCAGGCACACCTGTAGCCTGAGCACCTCAAGCACTACCTTGGAAGCTTGTGGCTGCATTCTGGTAGATGACTGGCTGCTGGATAATCCTGGTCTGGGGAGCAGAGCTGAAGGTTGGTGTGATCATGACGGCCTGCTGCTGGAGCTGAGGCTGCACCGAGGGCCGCGGCTGCAGGACCGGGGCCGAGCGAGGAGGGGCTGCAGGCGCCGTCTGCGCCGCTTTCACCGGCAGGCTCTGGAGCTGGGGGGATGCAGGGGGTGCAGGGAAGGTCTGCAGCTGCACCTGGCTGTAGGGCCGCTGCAACTGCGGCTCCAGGGTCCCACTGCTGCTGCCACCGCTGCTGCTGCCCTGGAAGGTGCTGGACAAGGGATCCATGAACAGGTCTGTGAAGTCTCCTCCCTGGTTATTGACAAACTGCAGCATCTCTGCAAAACAGAAGAAAATTTGTTCAACACTATTTTGTCACCTGCATATTTTGACACCTGCCATTTACATCATGGAATTATGGTGTGTGTACACAGAAGGGAGCTCTGGGTCCTTCAAAACTTTCAGAGAACATCATACCAATGCAACACCTCCAGAGAGAGACCAGGACGTGGCCAGCAGCAAAGTACTGCTGCTGCTGATGTTCAGGGCAAAAAGTAAGACCCTCCCTCAACACTTTCCAGACAACAAGATCCAAGCACAGACTAGAATTTAAAACCACCTCCAATATATATCTAAAATATTAGTCTTGTTCCATCACTCCCCTTCAGTCTAATCTTTGCAGAAGGAAAAAACCAAGCACCTCCACAATTCCAGCACTAACCATTCTCCCACCCAACTTCTGGGGGCTTTCAAGTCCCCTGTCTATACTGCCCCACAGAGTATCTGGAAAAGGAAGAGACAGGATAAGAATTCATCTTATCTCTCTTTTACTTACAAGCATAACAAAAATTGGGGAAAAACCATAAAAGGAAACACCACTTTATAAAACTGTGCCAGGATAAATCCATGCATGTGTTTAAAACATCAGAATAACTTTTTCTGTTGGTTTTATGCATGCAATCACTGCACAACAGGTTTTCTCCATCCCACCCTCTCCAGGATTTTATGAACCCACGTCAAGAAGCTCCTACTGCAACACTATAGGCCTTTCCCCTAGAGGTGAACATTTCACAACCAAGAGATCATTGCTCACAAGCAGAGCTTCTTCTTCCCTCCATCTAATCCAATTTAATATCTTAAGACATGTGAATGCTTTCCCTGATCTGTGTGCAGGGAGTGGCATGAGGAATCAGACATTCTTCCCCATCCCAGGACCTGTCCCTGCTGCACTGGCTCTTCCATGGTTTTCTGAAAGTCCTTTATCTTTTCTTTCTGGAAACAGGAAAAGAGGGGACCCACAAACCTATGAGAGATTATACCAAAATAATAAATATGGGTTTAGGAAGCAAAAAATAGATTTCTTATTTATAGGAAAAAATACAGCAAAAGGCTTCTTACACCAGGACCTTTCTCATTCACAAACCCCAAAGGATGTCACTGCTGTGATTTATGAAGTAGGTTTGAAGCAGTAAACTTTTGATGAGACGTTTCCATGGATTATATCCCAGCAATAGGAGGGCTATTAATTTTTCAGCAATCTGAAATGCCACCCACATATTATCCAATTAATTTGTCTGACACTCCTTTGTCTGAAACAGAGCAAAGGGATGAATCCTCCTCCAAGCCTCCTGCTCCCTCAACACACATTTCAACATATTTCTGTGACACTACCACTCTTCCCTTTGGATAGCAATCCCTCCACACCCTGACACACATTTAAGCTCTGGCCATGACCACTGCTCTCAAGAACTGGAGTCTGTTGGAGGGAAGAGCTTGGGAGGAGATGCGTCCTCTTGACCTGTTCACAACCTGACACTAAGTGGGGATGCACAGCTCCCCCAGCATGAGGCAGCAGCCACCCTCAGGGACCAGCTGGACCAAAACCTTGTCTCCACTCTTCACTAGAGGAATGAAAGATTTTTTTTTAATGCATTGCTTTAACTGGCTTTCACAAAACTGTTTCAAGTTTCAACTGTTTCAATATCAACATCTAGCTGGATATTAAACAGCTCTTCACATTCCAACTGACTTCAGCTCACCCATCCCAAATAACCCTCACTACAATAAAACTGATAATCCAGACTACTTCCCAAACTCTGCATTTGATGGTATTGCTATTTCACTATCAGACAACACAACTACAATTAGGGAATAAACAAATCAGATGAGATTTGCTCTGGAAGAGTAAATTCCAGCATAAGAACAAAATTTTAAGCACTGTGTTTTAAAGAATGTTGTGTTCAATGCAGCAGATTTAACAGATTCTTTTAAAAACTACTCCTGCTCTCACAAGTTAAATCACATCTTTATGACAGACTTAACTTTGACTAAATGCAAGAAGTCTTAAACTTAATTTTTAAGAATTAAGACTGCCAGGAAGTCTGGCACTCTTAATTAAAACCCACCTCTTTTAAAGGGCTCAAGTGCTTTCCTAATAACCACACACAAAAAATTAAAAGCAAGAGAAACAGACAACACCCAAAATCTAAATCTCTGCTTTTAAAAACACCTTTGCCTACCCAGAAATCAGAATATCTACAGTGACTGTGAGAAACCTCAGGTGCTTCTGGAGCCATCAGTGATAAACCCAGTGTCACCAGAGCACTGGCACCATCTGTGCCAGAGAGGTATCTCAGGCCCTAAAGCAGAGTGACCTTACTGCAGAACAAAATCCCAGCCCAACCCAAGGCTAAAAAAATGTCAACAAGGTATTACAAAACCAAAACCGAGCCCACCAAGGGCTTCTGCCACCTTCATCTGCCCAGGGCCTGAATACCTGGCAGAAAGGCAAGGGCTGGGCTTCAGCTGCCTCTCCCAGGCAGTGCCTCAGCTCTCCAGCACAGAGGCTGCTCTTCCTCACACTCCTGGAGGTGCTGTGCTCTGAGAAAAACAAAGCAGCAGAGACCTCAACCTCAATAGACAGAAACAACCTCTGTCCTGAACCCTGATGTGCTTTGCCCTCCCAGAGACTCAGACCTTGAACTCTGATGCTGCCCAGCAGTGCCCGCCAGCAGGAGATGCCCATGGCTGGTGGAACAGCTTGTGCTGGGGCAAGAGGCAGAGCCTCTTGTGCCACTCTTGTGCCCTGTCTGGAAGTATGAGCCCAGTGAGCAGTGACATCCCAGAGCACATCCGCCACAAAAAAACCAAAACCCATGCAACAGGCAGTGAGGAGCCCCCTCAGTCTGAACAGGAGAGGAACACCCACAGGACGACTTTAAAACCAAATGAAAACCCATGGAAAATTTCAAACCCTGAGATGAATCCATGATGATGCACAAAAAAAGCAGGATTGTCACGTTCTTCCCCTGCCTTCCCCGGGAAAATCCACCCCTGGAGGTGGGGAGGAAAGTGAAGCTCGTTTTCCTAAGTTACTCATGGCTCTGAATCACACCTCCCAGGGCACACCTCAGTTCAGAGCCATTGCTGGGTTTATCAATTCCTCTCAGTTTCCGTATGGAACCTGAGACCTCATTACGTGGTGCTCAAACAACAGCAAACACCTCCTTCAATGTGCACTATCAAACTTCATGAGCAATAACCAAGCCCATTGCACTCTCATAAGGTACATTCTTCTTTTATAATCAAAGAAAAAAAGGAGTATAAATTTCACCCCAAGCTATGTGGCAAATCAGTGTCAATTAGAAGCCTAAAAGTACTGGTAAAATTTCATCTCCCAGCTGCTAAACAAGGATATTTTGGACACCGCCAAAACTGAGCTCTGTTTGGGATTACAGCCCAGCAGAGCAGTGAGCTAAGGTAGGAGCTCATCTCCACCAGCCTACAGCATAGACCACACCGAGAAATGTCATTTTAAATGGGGTTTTCAGGAGCTGCTCGGTGTCGCCAAAAATACACATAAAATAGGCGTCACACGCAGGCGCTTCATTTTGCTGCACTTCGGTGGAAAACAGGGGTTTTCTCACAGGTCTGTGCTGTGCCAGCGATGCAGTAAAGTTTTAGGATGACAGGAAAAATGGGAAATTTAAGTAGTTAGAGCTGTTTGGATGCAGGAGGGCTTGGAGGCTCGGCCTCCCACGGGCACTAGTGGAGGAACAGCCTCAGCCATCGTTTAGCACCTACTTTAAAGGAGCCACGACGAAACACGGGGGGACCGTGGGCAGCGCCGCTCGCCCCGCGGGTCAGCGGCAGGAGCAGGGGGACGGGGGCAGCGCTTTCCCCGACCCCTCCCCACGCCGGCCACCGTGGAAGGGCGGGCTCGGCATCTCGGACCCCCACACCCCCACGGCCTTCCTGCGGGTACGGCCTCCACTCCAGGCGGGCGGCAGCCCCGCGAAAGTCGCTCAGAAGCGCTCCCCAGACAAGGCAGACACGCGTGGCCGCTCCCAGGCGGGCGCTGCCCGGCGGGACGGGCTCCGCTGCCCCGCCTGTTCCCACCTGGGATGGTGGCACAGGGGGATGCCCGCTCCCCCCGCGCCCGTGGCAGCCCGTACCGCATGGGAAGCGCCCCCACCCCGAACACTCCAGAAGCACGATCCAAGGACCACCTGCCGACGCCTCCTGCCCCGGCAGCCGCGGGCCCGCGCGGGCAAACCCGGGCGCTCCCCCCAACACGCGTGGGGAGCCCACGCGCGCCGTCTCCACCCCATCCCCCCGCTCCTTCCCGCGGCGCCTACCGTCGATGTCGCCCAGGGTGAGCTCGTCGCCCAGCTCAGTCAGGGTGTCCATGCTCTCGGCGGCCAGCTCGCCGCCCTCCATGGCGCAGGGCCCGCCGCCGCCCCAGGCGCTCAAGCGGAGGCTGCTGCCGCTGCCGGCGGGCGCCGCCGACCCCGCGCCATCTTGGGCCGGCCCGCGGCCCCGCCCCCGCGGCCCGGGCGCGCGCGCCCCCCGCGGTTTGTTGTCAATGAGACCAGGTCGGGCCCGGCCAATCGGCGGCCGCGGCGGCGCGTGGTGTGATGGCGCGTCAGCGATCAGCAGCTTCCATTAGCATAGCCCGCCCCGCCCCCGTGCGCTCAATATTCATGAGGGGGCGGGGCAGTGCCGTGCGTGGGAGCGGCACCGAGGCCACCGCCCCCGCCGCCCACGGGAAATGCGGCCGGGCCAGGGCTCCCGTCCCGGGATGCCGCCAGCGGAAAGGCCCGCTGCAAGGCGGCGGTGGATAGAGCATGGGGTTTGCCCTTCCCTCCGCAGCGCCCACGGAGGGGCCAACGCAGGGGCCAGCTCGACTCTCTCTGGCGTATACCCGCTCCCACCAGGAACGGGAGCAAGAGCCAGGATTCTTCTACTTAAAAAAAATAATAAAGTCAATTTTATTCAAGAAAAACCAAATGCGCCCATTGCCACCCCCTCCCCTCATTGGAGGGACTTGGCTCTGCTGTTAAAAAATCCGGGACGTTTCCCTTTCCTCAAAGGCTGTGATGCTGCCAGCCCGACGCAGAGAACCGGCTCCTTGGGGAAAGCCCCTCTGCAAGAGCCCGCAATGGTGCAAGGCCATCGGCACAGGTGAGGAATCACAGCGTGGCTGTGTCGGGTCCCGGGCCAGCCCCTCAACTGTCCCCATGGCAGCCCAGACACCCGTGGAAGGTCGCAGCCCCTCAAGTTGGCTGCCTCGCTACTTCGGCCCTGCTGTTGCCACATGCCCTCGTCTGGCTGTCCTCTGACAAGGGGCTTTGGGGACTCATTCAGAGAGGATGAGCCCCAAAGAGAAGGGATGGGGCATGGGCTGCAGGACAGGCTCTCAGCAGCTCGGGGTGGTTCCCCAGCATCTTCAGCATCAGCATGGCTTGCACTACAGGCACCACTGGCTGCAAAGAGGCCAAGTACTGAAATTCCTCCTGTCCAAAAAATTCACCAGGCATTTGCCTCTCTGAGGGAATGACCTGCAGTGGCCCCGAGATGCCATTGGCCAGGAACAGCTGCTGCCACCGGCATTTTCAACTACGTCTGGACAATGAAACACACGCTGCTCGGTGGAACAGCCGCTGGGAAAAGGGAAGGTCCTCTCTGGCAGAGGTAGCAGCTGTGCAGAGACCAGGTAGAACCCAGTGGGGGGTGCCAATGAGATCACCCGTTTAGCTGAACAAAAAGCAAAACTGAGAGAAGCAGCATTGCTCATGAGGCTGTTTGGTGTGACACACTCCCCAGCCCACCTGTGTTGGAGGAGGCACCTTCAGAGTGGGGTGTGCTGCAGTGAGGAGGGATCCCTGGGCTCCACCAGAGGCGTGTCCCCCACACCCTACTTCCCCACAGGCAGCAACACCCTGACCAGGGGATGGCCCCAGAGCTGTCCTGTCTGGGCTTTACCTCTGTGGAAGGGGTACCCCACATTAGCCCCTTTGGGCCAACCCACGAGCACCACCACGCAACCTCCACTGAACAAAAACAAAAGGCAACAAAACAAAACCCACAGCACAAATGGAAAGGGAATGGCCAGGCACCGGCCCAAAGCTGCCAAAAAGGGAGCAAGCCACTCTGTGTCCCAGTGGTGCCACCCCCACTGCAAGGCACAAGTCCCAGCCTGCTACAGCTCCGACTGTGAGCGGGAGATGCGTGGGCCCTTGCGGATCTCCTTCCGCTTCTCTTCCTTCTTCCTCCTCTTCTCCTCATCCCGCAGCGCCTTCTGAAAGGTGTCAGCACTGGGGAAAAACTGGGGGTTGACAGCAAGGAGTCAGCATTGGAGAGCACCCACAGCCTCCCAGAGGCACAACCCTCCAAACCCACCAAAGCCAACACACGAGCCTCGCAGTCCAGGGAACTTTGAGCACAGATCAGCAAGTGACAAACAGAGTCTCAACTATGAGGCAGGTGGCCACAGAAGGGAAGAGAGGGCACCAGGTGCCCAAAGTAGAGCACAGACAGGGAATTCAGTGTTTGTGTTCCAGCCATGCTTAGTCAGTGACAGGGGCTTTTGGCCACTTCCCACAAGCCAGCCATTCCGTTCCCCAGTCAGCTGCCTGGAGCTGTGACACGGATGGGAAAGCCCATGAGACAAGCTGGCAGCGTTGCCATCTTACCTCTGACTGGTCCGTTTTAAAGGGATTGCGGTAATCAGGCGATTTCTCACTGATTCCTAGCTCCTGAGCCATCTGCAGAGCAAAGGGGAGACCTCACTGGGGAGTGGTGCCTCCCACTCGCATCCCCCAACTGTGTGACCGGGGTCCCCTACTCTCCCACCAGTCCCATCTATGCTCTCTGCTCTTCCCCCATCCCTCAGCTCAAGGACAGCCCCCACACACAGTGAGGACAGTGCCCCTCCCTCCCTTTTAGCCCAAAATGCTCAGCTCCCCCAGCCCAGCAGCAGAGAAGGGTCACGGCAGGGGGGACGAGGAGCCATACCAGCCGCAGGACCTGGGAGTGGGGTCCCTGCTCGAACACACCCGTCAGGTTGCAGAAGCCGATGCCCCAGCGGATGAGGCTGTTCCAGTTGGAGTTGCGGTCGAAGTAGTGGTGCACAATCTTGGGGAAGCGCAGGACCACGTCCCCAAAGAAGGCAGTGTTCTCCACCACGTGGGAGTATGCTGTGGGGACAGCCACCAGCTCCATCAGCACAAGGTGAGGGCAAACCATTAGGCTCCCCAGTGTGAACTGGTCAGAGAGGCAGCAATAGCATCCCAAACAGACAGGGAGCAGTCCAGGTCTAGTCTGGATACACAGGGGTTTTGTACCTACCCCAGCACTGATCCCAGGAAGAATGCCTGTGTGCACCAGAACAGAAGAAAAAGGAGGAGGGTAAAAACCAGAGAGGACCTACCATCCTTTATCTTCTCATCCTGAGGGAAGGGCCCATCAGGAGGCACATCAGCAGCAATGAGCACAGCACGGGAGTCCTCCAGCACCTGCCAGAGTCCTTGATTAGTGTTTTGTCCTGCCAGTCCTGCCCTGCACCCTAGAGGTGCTGCCACAGCTGCCCCACTTTGAAACCCCATGGCATCCTCCCTTCAGGTCCTAAGGCTCACCTGCCACACGCTCCAGAGAAGCCCCCAACCCTTCCCTTTTCTGCCCACCTATGTGGGCTTAGAGTGCAGCCTGCACTGTGGCTTACTTTGAAGAGTCCCTTGAGCATGATGTCAATGATTTTGTACTGCTGGTTGACGTCATTGAGCTCAATCAAGTTCTTCAGAGCATTCATCTGGTCCTTGCGCTTCACCTCAAACAGCTTCTTATCTGCACCACTGTCAAGGGCACTGTCAGCACTCTCCCACCACACTGCTGCTCTCCCTCCTCCAGCAGGCCCCAGGCACCATCCCAGCCCCACTATGAGGTGTCTGAGGGGCAGCACGTGAGCCAGGATGGAACACAGATTTCCAGTGAACCCCTTGCCCAAACACCTCAGCAGGGCCCTTAACGGTGCTAAGAGCTTGTGAGGACCTCTCCACTTGCCAATCCATGCTCTGACTGATGGGATGGAGGAGGAACATGGAGGAAGAACATGAACTGCCACCTTCCCCATGGGTCTCCACATATTCATCTTTTCATACTTTGCCTGTTCAACAGGGGATGCTGTGTGTGCTAAGAAGGGCTTGCATTAGCCCATCATCTCCTCATGAGCAAAAAGTGCCTGTGGCACAGAGGAGACCAAGTGCCACAACCCAGGAGTCCTTTTCCACCATCCCTGTCAGTGATCCCAAAGCACTGAGATGTGCAGGCATGCTCTGCCTTCTGGCAGGCCATGCCACTTCCAAGAGCAGACTGGGAAATGTGCTCAGTGCTCAGCACAACAGAGCAGAAAGAACACCAGGCATCACTGCCATTTCTGCTCCTGCACCAAGCCAGGCACTTGGTTAGTAAACCCAGGAGCTTGGCTAAAGCCCATCTACAGAAGAACAAAGCAGCAACTTCCCAGTGCTTCTGGATCCTCCCTTTTCCACTTCTTTGTGCCCCTTTCCATGGTCTCTGACCCCTTCCCTGTGCATGTGCTCCCTCCAGCCTCCGTAGCCATTAGTGCATACGTGGTCATGAGGGGCAGGCTGCAGAGGATACAGATTTCCAAGCCAGAGTCTACTCTCTGTTTCTCCAGGTCTGTGAAGCTGCCCTGGGACAGCAGCAAGGCCAGCAGAAAGGGACAGATGATGAGAAAATCCATGTTGGCCACTGCAGCCTGGAAGAGAAAAGACCAACAAAACCAATGATCGTTGAGGAGACTTACCAAAAGGAGAAGTCACACAAGCCACTTGGGACCAATGGCACAATGCCCTTGGCACCAGGGTCCTTGCCCATCCCTCCCTTGTCCCCATGAGGGGTCTGAAGGATACAGTGCCCAGAGCAGAGGCACATGGTGATGCTGCAGCCAGCCTGCTGGAAGTGAAGTCCTGGTCTCCCTCTTCTCTTTACCTGCCTGCACTGCCAGCCCCAGGCATCTGACCCAGCACTGACCCAACAGAAAATTTAAGTCCTACCCCTTCTTCCAAAAATAACGGCTAGGTTTTTGCTGGGTTTGCGAGGCAGAGCAGCCCAACAGCCACAACAGCAGGTCTGGAAGAAAGAGCGGGATCACTGAGGGGTTGAAGTCCATCTCTCCTTCAAGTACCAGTGCAACCAGTTCAGTGACCTCCCTTCACCCCTTGGGGTATTGGTACCTGGACCCTTTCCCTCACAAGCTGGGTGCCACCACACCAAAAAACAACAGTTGGGTGACCTGGTGGTAGCTTCCCCCTCCCTCCAAACAAGTCCCTTCCCAGACAGCATCTGAGGCTTTGCAGGGATGCTCTTGGGCAGAGCTGCTCCTGACCACAAATGTCCCTCAGACAAAGTCAACGGCTGGAGGAAAAGGTCCTTGAGAATGAGGATCCTCTTGGACGGTCTATACTTGGAAAAGCCTATACCTGGATCTGTTGCTTAGTCTATACTGAGCAACAGCTCAGTCCCCAGGCAGCAGAACTCAGGGTGGTCTGTCCTCAGGCACAAGGTTTCCATGGAGCTGAGCACAGGCCACTGGCAATTACAGAAGCAACAGCTCCTTCAGAGGCATCACCTGAGCCATCTCCTGCTCCCAAAGGAAAGGCACATGTCTAAGGCCACCAGAGCTGACTTCACCCTATAACCCACTGCCCTCTTGAGTCCAAGCTTGCCTGCCCAGCCAAACTTGTCTCTGTAATGCCCTAATACTGAAACAAAACCAAATCCCTTCTTGTTCTTTTCTTGTTGCTTTTCTTTTTTTAAATAAATACAATTTCTTCAACTCCAAGCCCATAAAAGAGGCAAAGCAGGCAGCACCAGCAGTTCTCCCAGCCCTGCAAGGATCAGCAGCAGCTCCCACCATGTACCTTCTGCTGAGGCCAAGCCAAGCATCTTCACACCCCTGGCAAAGGCAGGGGAGCAGTGTCAGACAAACATGAGAAACCCATATTTTGCTGTTGTGCTTTGTATAAGGCTGCACCCCTGGAAAGGAACAGACCAGAGTAAATACAACCAGCATTATTGAAGAAGATGTGGCTGCCCCTCGTGTGGGCTCAGCAATATGCCCCATATTTCTGACACGGTGTGGAGCTGGGACAGCAGCACAAATCCCCATGCCAGGTTTGGGGGTCTGTCCCCTCTTCCCACTGTGGTGTGAGGCTTAAGCCATATTCCAGACATCCTGAATGCCACAAAGCACACCAAGAAGCGAAGGCTGTAAGGAAAATTCTCCAGCCCAGGCAAACAGATGTTCTGTTGGACCTAACAGCCTGGTCAGCTTCCAAGAGACTGCTTCACCCTGCCAAAAACCATGACCCAAGACCCAGGGCCTGGCTCAGTGAGGTGGCTCAGGTCTCCCCTCTGCAGAGCCCCACAGCTGCTCAACACCTCCCAAGCTCTCAGGGAGGAGGAAGTGCAGCAATGCAAAAGCACAAAGAGTGACTGCCCTGGGACCAGGCTCCTGTTTGCCCCTTGGATGAGACATACCAACATAAGGATTAGGCTGGCTATTTGCCATGCTCATGAGAACTGGAAAGAGAAACTGGAGGTAGCCAGTGGCCTCCAGACTAGGCTGGAAGGCAAAGAGCAGAAATGCTGCCCACAACAGCTCTGCCATGCTGCCTGTGGCAGTCCCAGCATGCCTGGTTAGTACAGGGGCTGCAGTATCCCCCATTTCCAACACTGGAGTTGGGTGGCCGGAGGATATTCCACAGGTGCAACAAGGGGGAAGATGAGCTGCAAAAAACCCTGTTCCAGGCAGCAGCAGGGCAAAGCACAGCTCTCAGCTGAAGCAGCTGCTGACCAGCCAGCTGCTGCAGCACAAGGGCCACCAGCCTGCCTGGCTGCTCACAACAGTGATGGGCTTCTTCAGAGACACAACAGCAGATACTGGGGTAGGGATGGTCAATGTTTGCAATGCAAATGTATTCAGATCCTCCTACACCAGCCCTAAAGATTGTCCCATGGGACAAGGTCAGAAGTAAAGGACTGGAGAACCACTCCATACTGGAAGCCCATCACTTTTTCATCTGATCTGCTGGCACTCATTCTCACATTGGAGCTATTTATTTGCCATTGTCCATCAGGGCTGAAACACACCGGGGAAAATGAAGCAGGCCCAGTTGTTTCTCTCACCCACAGGGAACTTGGGGCTGCTGATGCCATGTGGGACCACTCCAGATTTATTTCCTTTCACTGCTCTGGCAATTTCACCCCATTTTAACAGCAGAGGACATTCCTTCCTCTCCAGGCCACACTATATAACGGCAGAGATGCCAAAGCTCCTTGCAGATGTTCCTCCATGCTTTCCCCACAAACTCTCTCTCACATCTTCACCCGCTGAGGGATGAGACACAAACACTGCAGAGCTGCTCCTCTCTTTCCTCCCAGCTCCTCCCTGAATTGATTTCTGCTAGAGACAGCTCTGCCTGATGCTCCCAGAGCAGTCCAGGGAGCCAGGGCCTGGCCTGATGCTACAGATGGAAAGGAGTTTCCGCCAACATTGCCTTGCAGCCCTGGCCAGCTGGCTGTTTCAGCAGCAAGCCCACCAGTCTGTCTCACTGTCTACCAACCTCTTAATTTAGATGTGTTTTTCCAAAGACATGACAACAGATGCCATGTAATAGATGTTAGTACTTCCCATTAAAATGTTTTCAATTACTTTATAAATTTTCCTGCAGGAGCCCCATCTGAAGCAAGCATCCCTGAGATTTATTCCCTTAATGAGCTTGCAAGGCAGAGCCATGCTGCAATGCTTAGGTTCCCCGGAGAAACTTTTGCATGACCCCCCCCCCCAGTTCCCCTCTGCAGGCACTGAAATGTAGGGGGAAAAGCATCATCCTTCACCAGGAGCATGCTGTGGCAAAACAAGGGATGAAAACTCCCAGCCCCGTGAACCCAATCCCGAGGCACTCCTCCAACAACCAGATGAGGATTAATCTTTTGTTACAGGTGAACCAAAAGCTTCAGAAGTGAAACACCTCTGCTCAGACTCCTCTAGGAGGACATATCTATATGGGGCTTACAGGACCAGCTGCTTCAGTTGAAACCGTACTGGCCATTTACACCTACTCGTCTCTCAAGTCTCCCAGCCACCAAGCCCAGAACCTCGCGTACCGCACGGTTTGGCAGCCCCGATTTCCTGCTGTGATTTCCAGCACGAATGGGTCCGTTCCAGCCCACCCTCGTGCCGGAGGGTTCAAGCAGCACCCTGAGGGGCTCGGGCGGCCGCTGGCACAGGAGATGCGGATTCTCCCGCAAGCTCTGCTGAAAGTAAAGGCAATCACACGGAGACGGGGGAAAGGGGACTAGCCGAACCTGCCCCGGCCGCGCTGCAGGAAACCCACCCGGAGCCGTGTCAAGTGGACGCAGCAGGCGGCACCCGGGAGGACGCGAACCCTCGGGGGGACGGCAGCTCCCGGGAGCCGCGGCGCTCCGCTCCTCCCGTGGCTCCAGCGCGGGGCGAGCAGGCGGCGATGGCAAGCAGAGCCCGTCGGGCACAGCCCTTTAACCCAGGGTCCAGAGAGGTGTCCCGGGGCCGCACTGCCCGCGCCGCTCATCGGCCACCCCGGCTGCCCGGGAGGGCGGGCCCCCGCCGGGTCTCGCTCGGGGAGCACCGGCCACCTCCGCCCCGTCCCCCGGAGCGGCCCCAGGGCTGCTCCCACCATTCCCTCCCGCCCCGCCACGGCCGGGCAGCTCCCCCCGGCCCCGCTGGGCCTCCCGGCGCGGGGATGGCTCCCGGGCGGCGCGGCCGGTCCCCACCTGCGGGCCGGGTGCCGGGTGCGGGTGCCGAGGCCGGCGCTCACGCCCGCCGCGCTGCCATGCTGCCGCTGTGCTGCCGCTGCCACCGCCGCTCCGCCCCGCCGTGTCACTTCCTGAGCCCCCGCCCCGCCCCGGCACCGGCACCGGCCACGCACCGGCGGGCTCTTGGAGGGTCTGGCGGCAACAGGACAGCGGGGCTGGGGCTGTAGTCGAAGGGGTCACTCGTGACCTGGAAGAAGTCTCCTCATCCCTATGGGACACGTATCTGCTTCCCCCGGGATCCTGGCTGAGCCCCCACCGCCCCTTCCAGCCCAGAGCAAAGGGACCATCCTGCAGCCCTATCAGCCAGGACGAGTGAGCTGAGTAGCTCTTCCACAGCACCCCTGTACGACATCATTTCCCCAGGCAGGACTGTATTTTGATACACGAAGGGCATCAACCAAGCCTTATACCGCACAGAAGGGGAAACTGAGCCGTTTCAGTAACAGAACTTTTTAATTTCAACAAACCTTTTTCTAAAAATGCGCAACAAGTAACTTCCTTTGTCCTTCTTCTCCTTACTACTCACTGGGAAGGAATGGCAGGATGGGGTCTCCTCCTAGATTCTTGCTTTGTTCCTCTGCTCTGTGCACTGTATCTTCTCATTTCAATCTCCAATGTGTGAGAGAGACACTGCCACGTTTCCCAGACATCTGTCATTGACAGCATGAGTGGAAACCAAAAGAAAGGCACACGTGCTACGGGAATTCCCACATTTGACATATCACTGACAGGAGGTTTTCATTACTAAACCAACCCTCCCATGGAACCTCTCTCCCAACATACGTGAGAAACATCAGTGTAGGTAAACCTGAAGAAAAGTCAAAGCTCCATTTTGACCAGAGGATTTTGTCTTTCATGTCCGTGACAATCTTATCCACATAGCCTCACTGCTGCACTTCAAATGCATCTAAGATCCTTCCTTCCTAACCACCAAGATTTGAAGGTTTCTTAATACATAAACAAGCCAGAAATGAAAAGTAACTTCAGCAATGTAACAAAACCTCCCATCCAAAGTCCTTCATCCCTGTACAGAGAAGCAAAATGGAGAAATGAAGTGGAGAGGTACTTTGTGGGCCTCGATGGCCTCCACCAGGACAACTTGCCCTCCGATTGTTCCACAACAGAGCAGTAACATCGCACTGGGGGTAAGCATGAGGACAAGCTACTCCTGACAGGACAAAAACCTCACCCACCACGTACCCTACACATGGCTGATGACAGTGCCCCACAGTGAAGTCCCCACACCCACAGGAAATCACTGCCATGTCCACTTCCATCACTGCTACACATCTGAGGCAATGCAGCGCGATGAAAACAGGAAGGCAGAAAAAGTTTGAGAAACAAATATTGCATCAGGTTCCCTCTTTCTCCACAAGGTATCTGGGAGTGGCCTCTGCCTCTATCTCCAGAGAAGAGGATTTAGTTCACAGTGGTAGACTAGGCCCAAACAGAATAAAATCTGGTAATTCCACTCAGTGGTTCCCAAATGCTCTCTGTGTTTTGAAAGTGCCTGAGTCATATCTGGGTTTCCACTACTTCATGGGCATCCTGGCACTAGATGGCATGCAAACAGAGATTAACTCATTGCTCATCCTCCAGAGAAATCAATACAGGGATTGTTACTGCTTTGAAGCCAGAGACTCCCAAGCCTGCCCCTCTTTCATCAGATCACCTCTGCTTTATAGATGAATACAAGCCCAGCACACAGAACTTTCTTTAATCCCAATTGTCTACTCATTTCTGAAATGTCTTCTCAGATTAGGACATGATGAAGTCTTTCATCCCACAGTTAGCCAAGTGTAGAAACCACTCAGGGTTTTTCAATTTTGTTTGCCTTCAGCTGGAACAAGAGAAGGAGCAGCAAATTAAGTATCCTTTCTATCTCTGTTACACACATTAGTACCCCACAGTGGTACTTTGGCCACACACATTAGTACCAAAGGATACACAATGTCCTGATGCTTTACACACACGGTGCTCTGTCCCAAGAGCCGATCTAGCAAGGTCTGAATGACCTCTGACTGTTCTGGCTCCACGTGGTAATGACTATTCTGAATCTGAGGGGTCAGAAAAAAAAGAATGATTTCCAGAACAACATAAAACTGTTGGGCTTGTTCCTTCATACTCCCTCCCTCATCTCCACACAGACCATGAGATCTTCAAGGGCCAAAGCAAACACCTAGGGACTCCATTCCCATTTTCCTAAGCAGTCACTGCTCTCTTACCTGAGAAAGGAAGAGGTGAAGAGCATGAGATGTGGCCTCAGGCAGCTCTGCTATGTTGGCTTCTGCTGCCTCCTGAATAATCTGGCTAATTTCTTTTTGAGAAATAATATTGCTGCTCTGATATCTCACAAACTTGAACAAAGGAAAAAATAGAGACATTAAATAGTGGAAGACCCACAGAGTGTAACAGTGACTCATCACTTGCAAAGACCTCTTCTGTGCACCATTACTGCAGCACCTTAACCACAGGCCTGATTTTTATACCACTTCTATTGCAACCAGTGCAAATATCTATGTTGATGGGGCTCTGATTTATAGCCAGATTTATTTTGGTTTAAGCTGGGAGGGAACTAAAATAAATGAGGTAACCTTTTAAAACTGAAATAAGAACAGCAAATACTCACAGACCCATCTTATATTTGGCGGGGGAAGGTTCACTTTAATAACCCCTTCTTCTCATTCACTGCCATGAGGGCTATATCTTCAGTATTTCTGCTAGGTAGGATCACATTCCCCCCCTAGCCCACAGACCCCACATACAGCAGGGTAGAATATGGCACTAACTCCCTGCCCTGAAAAGTCAGGTCTGTAAGATCGAGACAGGAGACAAGCTGCAATGCCAAGCAGCCAGCTTGCTCCCTGACTGGTAACAGCAGTTGCATGTTCTCTGCAAGTTTCTCCTCTCCTCCCCAGGGATCCTAGATGATATAAATAAATGTTACCAACACCAGAAGAACGGGAGGTGCTCAGTAACAGCAGTCAGTTTCTGCAGGGTGTGGAAGTTCACTTGAAAGTATCATTATTAATAGAGGGCAGGAATACAGTCCTGGGCAAAGCCACAGCAGTATCAGAGACTGTGTTGCATAGCAAGTTAACTACCAATAACTAGCCTAGGTGCATTGTGCCAACATACTGGGAAAGACAGGGAACAGCCCACTCTTCTGCTGCTCACCAAAGTCATCAGCCTGAGAACTTCTGGCTGCAGAAAGGACTTCTGGCCCCCACTGAGTAGTGTGAAGAGCAGGAATCGGTGCCATGGCTGTGAAGCAACATGCAGAGCTGGGAGAGAAGGAGAAGCCAATCAAAGACAGCTGTAAAACTGCCAAAGTGACAGGCTGAACCCAGCTAAGGACAGTCTTCAATACTGATCCCAAGTTTTCTCTCCTAGAACCCATGCTGTGAAACACTAAAGGGTTATTTTTCACTGCTCTTACTTGCTTTTTAATCTGTCACTCTCTGGGCAAGAGTTCAGTCAAGAGGACAAAAGCTTAATAGCTTTTCAAAGCAGAAAACACATACTGTCCATCTTTGTGCTGGTACAGGAAGAGAAACCTTCTCCTGGGGTGTATGTCATAAAACAGAGAGAGAATATCTTCAGCCTGGGGTTTTAAAAATAATACCCTCCAGTTTCAATCTGAGGACAACTCTCCTGACCTCAGTTTTTACTTAGCTGCAGAATACCCTTTGGGTAATGAAGAAAGCCCAATAACAGAAGCTGAACAAACTGAGGCTGGATCTACATCAGACAGTGGACTATGGGGACCAGCCAGGCTGATGGTGGCAATGCAGTCAGTAGAGAAAATGCTCTCACTAAAGAACAAACATGATAACATAACATGTATTAGGTAAGGCCATAAGTCTATGATGGCATGAAGTCTTTCACTGAATGCTGAAATTAAAATGTTATTACCTTGTATTTAGTACAGGTTAGGAGCATGGCATGGACAAATAAATCAACTGATGTAACTTGTTATACTATAGCAACTCACCAGAGTGTAGAAAAGGTCTCTTTTCCACTGACAGTCACATAACCTCCCTATTGCCACTACAAGAATCTTTTCCATAGGAAAACAACACTGAAAAATAATGTCAAATATTTTGGGGATATCTTTTATCTGAGGTAAATGAGAGAGTACCAGCACTGTGCATGAGCCTGCTCTGCACATTTGGAAATATCTCTGGACCAAAAGAGGGTTTTAGAAAGCCTCAAGTGAGTCAACTCTTAGAGGCAGAGTCCAGGACAGACTCTTTCCAGTGTTCTTGCATCTTTCGGCCAAATAAAGCTTGACCCTCATTCTGCTTGAAATAAGGAGACTCTTGTTATTGTTGCTCTGAACTTCAGCACCACAGCAGCCAAAGTGACAGGTTCAGCTGTTGCTGCAGCAGCATTTCATTAGTTTAATCCCAAATTAGCAGAGCCTCCCCATAACTTTTTTTTTTTTTTAATTCAGCCTTTTAATAGCCTCCCTTCTGGGGGATGACTGGCTGTCATTCATCTGCAGTATTACATCTTTATCCAACCACTTCCTCTCTCCCACCAGTGTCCCTTTTGCCTGGTGTTCATTCACTCCATTCCCTCCTCTACTGGTGTTTAAACAACTGAAGTGAACAGGTCAGGGTACAGAGAACTTTCTGGTTTAAGAACAGAGCCAGCACCTGAACTTCATGGCAAGAGGCTGACAATAGCAGAAAGGTCTATTCTTCCCCCCCAACAATGTAGATGGTACAAATGTAGAATGCAGTGATATTATGTTATACTGAAAACAGGGTACACATTAGGTCTGACATGCACTCTGGAAACCAAGGTCAGAATTCACCCCTGGAAATCCAGAATTTCCATCTTCCATTCCCTAAGGCTGCCTAATATCCTGTTCTCCCTTCCCTTCCTTCAGGGCCAAACTATGACCAACACTGTCCTTTTGTAAGACACATCATGTTCAGATCCTTCCTCCCTCCCTCCCTCCCTCCCTCCCTCCCTCCCATATGTTTATGGTCTAAAGGTTTGATACAATTGGCCTGAAGGTCAAAGACTATTCCTATACTCCTTCCATTCCCAAACCTTTCCCTCTTACAGGGTTGGAGAACTACTTTTTGCCTTCTGGAAAGCATCTTGGTGTCCAGAGCCAAAGTTCATGCAGAGGAGCCAGGCACTGAGATCTCATCCCACAAAGCACAATATTAACTTTAGGCACACAAATAATTTTTCTTATTTGGCATAAACTCATCACACATTTTCTCCAGAGCACTACTGGATAAAGAACAAAGAGCTCAAAATCACTGCAGGAGGGGAACTAGGAGAAGAAAGAACATGAAGACTTTACCAACATCCTGGTTCTTCACATACAGGTATTCCACTAAGGTTTCTAAGCAGGCAACCACTGCCTGAGAGAGCAGCAAGTCTTTCTGGAATACCAAGAGAAAGGAAAAAAAAAAAAAAACAAAAAAAAACCCAGTCAACAGCTATTGCAAGAGGAAAATTTATAAAGTGCCAGGATCAGAAGAGTATGCAGCACAGGAAAATAACACCTTTCATCTCCTTCAAGGAATGCAATGTGCTGCAAATTATCTGTCACATCAAGGAGCCAGACAGAGCTACAACTACTTATTTTGAGACTAAAAATAATAAGTAACAGCCTCCAAAGAATAAAGATAGGAGCCCAACACAGCTTAAGTGTTAAATGGAAACTGATGTACTACCCCTGGAGCCCAGCATCACTTGAGCAAGTTAAATGTATGCTGATGCACTCACTACCCCCAGAAGCACCTTGTCAGGGGCATGGGGAATGAACTGGGATTTGTTATACATTGCCCACATCTGTCCCTATGGATGTGGCATCCCTGCAGAGAAAGAGATGGGGAGACAGAAATTGTCATTAGTACACAGAATTTCAGCAACCCAGTTGAGCAGCAGGGAGTACTGCCTAGCTTGATTTACCTTCTCTCTCACTGCACTGTGCTTGCAGCAAGAGCATTTTCCCTCCTCCTCATCACACATCTGTAAGGGGTTGAAAATGCAGGGAAAAGAAAAAAACAAGCAGGCAGCCCCTTTGATTCTACAGCAGGGTGGTTTCTCCTCAGGTTACTGTTCCTGCTTGAAGCCCAACACTAGTGTTGTTCCAAAAATAATATTTTACATACCTGCAACTGGACATGCACCAGAAGGTTCTGCAGACTGACAACAAGTGAGAAGACCTGCTGCATGGCAAGGGGGTGCAGGGCAGTGTCCTGCAGTGATGATGGCTGTGGTTGAGCAGCACTTGGGGCTGTGTTTTGGCCAACAATCACCAGCAGGGAGGAGGAGAAGTTCTGTCGCAGGACAGCTCTCAGGAACTGCATGATGCTCACTAGACAGAGAGATGCTTTTTAGTATGTGTCAATGTTTTTCTCTGCTCTACCCTGTGTGTTGGTGCCTGTGCAATAGCATGGGAGAGGGTGATGAGAATATGTGAGCTTAATAGCCCACCAGAGTTGTCTGGCAGCTGCTGACAGCTGTAGACAGGAATGGCAACGTGTGTTTCTTTGTAAATCTCCTTCTTTGAGACACTAACACAGTTCACACTCAGTTCCAGATGTCACTACCAACCTCCAAGGAAGATCTGTCCAACTACAGAACTTCCCTTTTGCCCCTTCTCACCACCAGTTATACATTTACAACGTCAAATGGACCAAAGTTTCCAGATTCCCTCCAGCACCCCCACCATTCCATTCCATTCCATTCCATTGTCACTAGTTCTCCCTTGCTGCTTGTATCATGGTACTAGTGGCTGCTTCCAGACAAATCCCCCTAACAGATGTAAATACCTAACAGCAGGATTGGCTTCTTATTCCTGAAGATGACTGTATTCAGGACTTCTGTAAGGTCTACAGAGAGTGTCTGGTGAACCTAGAAGAGAATTAAATAGAAGAGAAAAAGTGGTGCTGGTTTGGAGCAGATAGAAAGCTCCATTACGTACTTCTAGTTCTTAGACAGTATCCCATGATGACCACTGAAAACCAAGGGAACAGAAGGGAGAGTTACATCATTGGACCCTCATGTTTCCCTTACCACTAGCCTGAGCTGCACAGCTTCCAAACCGCAGCCTACCTTGTCTGTCTTGTTCTCACTTCTCCCTGCAGGACCTCTGGCATGTGGCTGTCAGCCTGCCAAGCACATGAAGTGGCAGAAACAGCCACCACCAAGGTGGCTCTACCTTAGCCACAGAGCCAGGCAGCAGGACTGAAGAGCCAGGCAGCCAAAAAGCAGCAGTGGCCAGAAGCTGTCCTTGTCTGCTGCAGCTGGGGCCTGCTGAGAGCCCAGGGACAGGAACTATTGCATGGGTGTAAGTGGCAGAGGAGTTTAGGGACTTGGGAACTCGGTGAAATAGGAGTGGTCGGCTTGAGAGGGAAATCTGCAGTACATTGTTTCCTTCACAGAACAGCCATTCAAGAGCAAGGGCATGAAGGCTCAGAGAACACCAGAAGGGTACAAACTCTTCAACAAGCCAGAGAGTTGATATGAGAAGGCAGGCATCACAGGACTGATTCCTCTAAATACTCTTCTGAAGAGAGAAATATTCCACAGAGAACTAGGAGTAGCTCCTGCAACATGGTGGCAGTGGCTACTCATCTTAGAACTGACAAGCCAAAGCCCCTAATAGCCTGCCACCCATGAGCCCTGTTTATTCACAGGGTAAAGCCAGCAGCAGCAACACAGTTAAGATGTAAGTTGGCTATGACCAGACAAATCCTCACTATTAACATCAGCCTGAGATGAATGTGGCCATTTCTTGAAGGCACTGTTCTCCTCTAAAAACTGCAGGCTCAGGGAGACAGCCTATCATCAGCTCACATTCACAGCCACAAAGGTGCTCTTATGAGTCTCCAGGATGTTTTGTGCAGCTCCAGCTACACTGAACAGCAGAAAGAAGCAAGAGAAGTGACTCTTCTGCTTCTTCCCCTTCAACAGAAGAATAGAAACACTGACAATTAGAAATGCTGAAGATTAGAAACATTGAAGCAGTCTTGAAGCATTTCAATTTCCCAGCTGTATCTGCAGTTTCTGTCCTCATCTCTGGTGCAAAAACATTTCTGGGTTGTATATCATAGCACATCAAGCCAGTTGGTATTAATAAAACCCAGCAACAGGCTTATAAGCTGCTAAATGATTGCACTTCAAGGATCAATAGGAGCTGAGAGCATCAGTCCCACAAGATGAAGCTCAATACTTGACACTTGACACTAGAATGTCGTTTGGGACTGGCACAGCCCCAGACACAGCCCTGACTTGGAAACTGAGAAGGCAGGCTGTACTTAGCAGCTCCCAGAGCAGGGCCAGGCTGCATTCCCACAGCTGACAGCCTGTACAAGTACCATGCTCTGAGCCCTAAGCAAAGGCTGCATGCTGACAAAGTAATGAGTGCAGACTTGGTCTGGGCTGGTCTTCTGGAAAACATCTTCCCTCAGCATTAGAAATCAAACCCTTGCTTTTCTGTGCACATGCATGCATGTCCTTAATGTGATTTTATCATCTGCAAACAGGTGTTCCAACTCCCAAAGAGCATACTCTGCTGGGCATAACTGCAAGAGCAGAGCTCACAACTCATTACATGCTCTCTAACTCCATACCAAGAGAGGTCTGGGTAGGTACTTCAAAAGGAAACATTTTCCTTTGTATTGACATTGGAAAATGCTTCCTTCAAAGTTGTAATTCCATTAATAGCTGACAACTCCAGCTTAGATGTCTTGTTGGACTGCAAATCATCAAATACAATGACAGCTGCCCACATTCATAAGAGCTTGCTAATATTGAACACTTACTTACCAATAATAGGTTCTATCTCACTATTGATCATTTTAGTAACAAAAAAGCAGTTTACAACATGGGAGCTGTGCCTTTCACCCCCAGTCTTCCCTTGAGAAAGGTTTTAAAATATATTTTGCTCTGTCCTGAAGAGGAAAATGTTTTGGATCAGGAAAGCTGGGTATGCACTTCTCCCCACAGAATTTGCACCCCTCTTTAACTCTTCAATGATTCCTGTCTCAGACCTTCAGGGACATGCTAACTTCCAGTCCTGCTGGAGAGGTGCAGCAGGGAATAACTTGTGGACAGTAACAAAAGAGAAATCAACACAATCAGATTACAGGCCAAAGCAAAACACTTTCATATATATATATATATACTTACACACATATTTATTTTTAAGGTTTATCCATGTGCTGACTCTGAACACTGGAGGGGTTTAGAGTGGTTCTAACCTCAGTATTGTAGCGATGCTGATAAAGCAAAAGGGATGCCACCAACAGCCATCCAGAGCACAGCAAGGCATCTTCAGATGACAAGGAGGCAGGTCTGGAAGGAGGGGACCACAGCCAGGTGCATTCCAAAACCTTCTGCAGGAGTTCCAGCAAGGACACATTGGAGAGCAGCACAGCTACTGCTGCATGAGAGAAACAAAATCAGAGAGGGTGATGGGATGGCATAGGTTAAACAACCTTGACAAGCACAACAGAAGTGCAGAGCACACCCCTGCTGCAGTGAGGTAGCCCAGCTGCCACAGCTCATCTGAGTGAGGCTGTCCAGCTACTGGTATTCATCTCCCAGAACACAAGCAATTGCTCAGCCAGCTAATCAACTAACAACACAGTAGGAAAGTCAATTAGAGCTTTTCCCTAGTATTGTTTAATTTTTTTGAACTATGACAATACCAGGATATTTCAAGCTAGGCACCAAAGGCCCACTGCTGTGTTTATGAACAAGAAAAATACAGTGATTCTGTCTTTCAGCAGCCAATTCTCAAATCATGAGAAGGCAGCAAAACCAAACTAAACTCCTCAACCTAAAAAACCTCATCCAAAGTATGAAATTGTCTTTAATTATAATGCTGTGTCTGGATGGGGAAACGTCCACCTTACCTGCTAAGACAGTTAAGAATACAGTCTCTGTCAAGCTACATCCTCACTGAAATTAACTTAGCAATCAATACAATCCTTCCTCACCTCTCTGTTGACTACAAGGTGTTGTCTGATGAAGGCTCCAGTACAGAAAATTCAAGGATGGCTGCAGGAGGTCAGTGTCCCTTGGCCTGCATTTCCCACAGAGATTACAGACTGGAAACAAAAGAACAGGTGTAACAAGGACACCAACTTAACAGAGCACCTCAGCAAATGAAAGAAGTCAGTCAGTGGGGAGGGAATTCAGACAAAGTGAAAATAAACACAGCATGGCACAGACAAAGCAACAGGGGTTTGCTCTACAGTGTTTGCTTTAGAGTGGACAGTGCAGTGAAGGATGAGTGCAGAAGTGGGGAGAGGAATTGAAAAAGGTATATTGGAGTGCATATATCACATTGGGCAGTAATGAATCCAAGAGCAATGGACTTTAGGTCATCTGTTTCCACAGAGAAAAACCTGCAGTGTGAGTTATCTGCTTCCACAGTGTGAGTTTGATCCTAGTACTAGAACAAGCATAAACAATGATGTGACTGTCTCTCATGGTGACCAGACTGGGGAAAGCCATGGAGAGCTGTGCTCCTTCACTCTCACCAATTTGCTCACACCAGGAGTAAAATGTCATGTTTGTTGTAAGCACCAAACACTTAGCAACAATGTTTGGTAAGAGTTAGGGAGGGAAATCCAGGACTGCAGGGCTCAGCAAAACTGTCTTTGAAGATCTTCTGGAGAGCTTAAAACTTGAGTAAGCAATTCTCAGAAAACACACATCAACACGCCTCTTCCATCTAAGAGGCCTCATTAGAGAAGAGTGTCCTGCACATCCACCCCTAGAGAACACAGCTGGGAGGCCAAGGGGGAAATAAATGGGGTGCCTGGGGTAGGGAGAGAGTTGTGTGGAAAAAGAACAAAGCAGAAAGCAAGGGCAAAAGGGGCTTGTGGCTCCTGGGAGAAGCTGAGCTGTGTTCTAAAATCACAGCAGCTAAAAAGGCTGGGATAAAGAGGCTGTGGTTCCTCCACACCCCCAGTTCCTTGGCTAATGAATGTCTGAGAAATGCCACGTCTTTACAAGGGCAACACAGGCAGCTCTGAGATATGAAACATTTCAAATTGAAGGGGCTAGTCCTTCAAAGTCTGCTGGAGAAACCAATTTGTCAGAGCGGGGAAGAGATGAGAGGATGGATCAGCTGAACTTTCCTCCTCATATCTTTTCTTTTTTCACAGCTATATGAACCTCCAATAGCCAAGTAAGAAGGCAGAAGCCACCAAGTAAGGATCACCAGACAAGGCAGCAGGTTATGGTATGGTAAACACAGCCTGCTCTTCTGTCTTTGGGGTGGAGTGGGAAAGCCCTGCAGTTGGTTGGGAGCCATATACTCTGAATTCACATTCCAAGGAAAGCCCAATTTCACTAGACTGCTGGTTCCTGATAGCTGATTAACACAAGACTGTGGCCTGAGCCCCACCAGACT
The DNA here is from genome assembly GCF_037042795.1 of Molothrus aeneus. Lineage (NCBI taxonomy): Eukaryota > Metazoa > Chordata > Aves > Passeriformes > Icteridae > Molothrus > Molothrus aeneus. Next base: position 21,212,126 of record NC_089650.1, on the reverse strand, counting down.
GTTATAGCAAGGATGGACAGGAATGATTCAGGAAGCACAGCAGCCACGTGGTCACATGCCAAACCAACGACAGTCACTGACCCTGAAATCTTATCATGGTCAGGGGAATACTTTGGCCACCTTGTGAGGTTTCAGAGAAAAAAAATTATTGTAAAAGCAAGAGGAAGAGAACCTGGGCCTTGTTAACTGAGTTAGTTACCACAACTCTTTACAATGCTCTGGCTATGAAAGCATCTCAAAGCAATCATTACTATAATGCAAGGTCAATCTTCTCTCAAAGGACAAGGAGCAAGCCCCTAATCATCTTATGGAACAATTAACAAACACTTCCCTGGGAGAAGATGGATGCACATACTCACCCTGGTGAAGCAGCTTGAAGTCTGTGCTGTCCAGCTCCCTTATGCCCTTGCTCCGCAGCTGCACCAGGAAAAGAAGGCTCAGTAAAACAGGCAGGTTCCTGTTGGCTAAGAAGGGCACAGAAAGCTCAGCTCATCAGTGAACTCCAAACTATTGTACCTTAAAGTGTGTCAGAAACTGTGAATTTTCTGGCTGCAGGATAAGGATACGGACACACATACACACACACACACACACACACACACACACACACACACACACACACACACAGCCCCAACGTTTTTCTCATCTCTAAAGTCCCGTCTGGACCAGGTCCCCTTTCTGTCACTCTGGCTTGGCCTGAGCCACACTTGAATCCTGCCAACACCATTTTAGGAGCATCTAAAGAAGGGGGAAAAAAGAGCTAGGATCATTCATACCCTTCATGAGCTATGTAGGGAGCATGTTCCTCACTCTTTGAAATTGATACTGCTCATAAACTAGAAGTCATTAGCCCTTTCTAGACTGCTCCCTTCCTGCCCACTTGACCATTGCTGTTAGTTTTGACAGCAGCCCAGCTGCACAGCATTTGTTCTCCTCCATCTAGTGAGACTGCAAAAATGCTGTCCCATTCCATCCTACAAGGAAGGGCAGAGACAGAAGTGAGAACCTCACACATTGGGCCTGTATGTAAGGAAAATGGGGCTATTTGGACCACCAACCCCACAGAGCAATCTTCTCCCTATTATTCACTTTTTTACAGTGCTGTAAACAGGTTAAGATTTTGTACTGTGTACAGCCATACCTACAGCAAGCAACTATCACCTCCAGTACATGTTTTCACAAAGGCACATGAGTTTTCAGTTTTGAAGAGAAAACACTTATGGGTGTCTTTAATGTTAACATATTCCTGATGGAGTAGTCCCACTGTTGGGCCTCCTTCTTGTCTAAAAGCAGGCTACTGTTTGAATAGGGATGCAGATCCCCTGGACTTAACTACCCCAGGCCTCACAGAGCTGCCTGTGTGCTGGGAGACAAGGAAGTCTGTCTCCAGAGTACATCTGGTGTTTGACTTTCTGCATGGGTTGCCAGGATGTCACTTAACAAGTTCAAGATGCAATACAAAGAAGAGCTACACATATTAGCAGCAGCAGAAGGGCTCAAATCTTGCAAAAGCTCCTATAGCTCAGTGTCCTACCTCCATCACCAGTGGTTTGGAGGAATAGGTCTGACTCCCTATAGGAAATGGATACTTTGCCTCCCCACAGCTCCTGACATCCCTAGATCAGCAGCAGAGGGATATGCAAGTTCAAACGTGCAAAACTCCAAACAAGATCAGACTTAGCAGATCTTGTAGCCTCATGCTCTACCATGCCCCTCGTTCAATGCCCCTCCTCCAGCCTACTGACTTTGCTGGAGGTAAAGCAAAAACACTTTCCATCCCAACTGCTGCACAACAAAACATTCGAAACAGAGCAGAGCTGTTAAAAGCATCAGTGGCCCCCTCAGGAACAAATAAAAGTTGTGCTAAGTCTCTATCCTGAAGGAGCCAAGGACATCCTAGCACTGCTTCTTCTTTCAGTTCAAGCTCACAGACTGGTTTGCACAGCACCGTTCTTAGTGGGACAACAGTTCCAACATCACAGACAGGGCTAGAAAGGAAAACAGGGACTTCCTCCAGTCACAGTCTTGCTCCCTTTGAGAGACTTATCAGAGTTATAAGATCTGGTGATACCACAGTCCCTGTTTGGGGATCAATACCATGAATGATTCAATCCTTGCTCCTGATTTCTGTGTCCTGGGAACTGTGTATACTCAGGCACACCCAGCTGTTTTGCACAAAGAAGAGGCAAAAAGGAGGATGTCTTTCAGCCACCACTTGGGCCCGTATTCAAGCAGGAAGATTTACCAGCACAGCTATCCATTTGAACACTGACAGCAGTATACAAGAACCTTGCATTGGTTTAACAATCACAGTTTGAAGCCAGAACAACCTAAATTAGAAAAAAGGCTCTAACTTCAAAATGAATCTCTGAAAAAGGAAACTAAATTAGCACAGTTCTGTCCATAAATTTCCCCATGCAGGTAAGTACTGAAGCTACATCAGCAGTTCAAAACCACTTTATCCCAGTCTGTGTCCCTACAGCTAGTTGATCTTACAGCAAGACCAAATCACAGAGGTGGGGTCACCTTGCAGGGTGGCTGAGCTGCTCTCTACCAGCAGCTGTTGCAGAATCTGTAAAAATCGGCTCCGAAGGAGGTCACAGACAAGGACATCCTCATTTCTTTCCAGAAAGGTCCTTAGAGTCATCAACACCTTCCAAGCCACTTCCACAGAGCTTGAGCAGACCAGATCCTGCAAAGGAAGAAACAAACACATTACCTTTCTACCCTGATTAGGGAGAAGTCACCATTGTTTAATACCATTATGGTAATCTGGTGCCTTGGGAAACAGCCTAATAAAGCACCATTAAGATTAAGTATGTCCTGATTAAATAGAGAACTGAATGAAGCAGAAGGACTCATGTCTGTTAGGCACCTCTGAGTAATATCCCTTTTAAAGAATGATTTGGTTCTGTGAGTGTAAGGGTAACATACATTTAAGGTCACAGTTTTAGACAAGGGAGAACCAAACAAGAGAACAGAATCTCTGGTACCTCTGCTCTCCATGTTGTTTTGAAAAATAAGCTTGCATATTGAAGATGCTTGTCTAAAATCAAGCTTATGAGTCAGTCCATAGTTCCTAACTTTCAAAAGGCTGGCAGCTTGTATGTGCAGTAGTAACATAACTAAACTGCATGAAACATATGTAAGCTGGGCAAGCAATCAATCACAGGAAAGGGGAGAGTCATGTACACAGCTCACAAGCCTGCCTCTTGACTACAGGGCTTTTTCTGGAGTCTCTGAGCTGAATCCCACAGCCAGTAGGCTTAATTTGGGCATAGTCTTCATGTTGAGGTACATAACATTAAATTCACTTGCACAGCATGTACAGAGGCAGTTGTATAAATATCAGACAGAAAATGCCTGGTAGTGCTGACATAATATAACCATCTCAACACATATTAGGTCAGCACTACCTTTCCTCTCTTCCTGCAGTAGTCCTGGCTACTGCATTGCAATGGTAGAGTTGAAGAGGTAAACAGGAAACTGGTCTCAGCAACTGAGCCTACAGCCTGCCTGGACAGCTTGCTGCCTCCCCCAACTGCCTTCCCCTATCACACAGCAGTAATGCATCCAGACTTTGATGATGCAGAGAAAATGGCTGTGGGACCCTGTACCCAAGGAATGCAAATAAGGAAAGAACAGGCTGTCTGTGCTAGAAAAAGCTCTCTAGTTCTGAGATGAGTTCCTGTCTCTAGCAGAGACTTTCACAAACAAAGGGCAGGGAGATGTCGGCACAATCATCTCTGCTGACATAGATGTGCTTCATATGACGTTCAGGAATGTAATCTAACGTCTCTGCTCTCTGAGAGAGCACCTCAGACCTGGAGCATGGAGAAGACAAGTGGGACAGTGTGTCATCATGACTACATTCACCCCCAGATGAGCACACAGAGCCCAAAATGATATGAAGGAATGGCCACAGCCTCCCTGGTCCTGGCAAATGCACCATTATGTTAATCAGTTCCTTCCTACCCAGAAGCCCAAGGTCTCAGATGAAGTCACAAACCATCTGTTATATCTAATCCAGGCAATTATTTAAAGCAGATAAGCAAAGAAGTCATCCTTGGAAGGACATTCATTCTTGTTTCACTGTACCATGCAGAGGCCTTTCCACTCCACTAGTGCATTCTGAGGCTTAGGTTATTCATCTCATAAGTTTTCTTTCCATCTGAAAGTATATTTATCCCTGCATATTGCACTGTTTTATTAGTCCATCTAAATTCAGATTGATTATGCTCTTCCACAACTGAAAGGTGAATTGTCAAAGCCTGTGACTTATTACAACTTACTTTAAAGACTGGAACAGAGCTAAATGAATTTATTTCTGCAAGAACATATGGCAAGGCAGAGAAGGGAAAGCAGGAATGTCATACAGTTCAGGGAAGGGAGACACCATTTATGTTTTGCTTATTAACAGACCTGCTTCAGTTTATGGAGTGACAGGTTCCAGAACTACTGCCAAAGGTAACAGAGTGGACAAGCCTCATGGGACACTTCACTTCCTTAATTTGTCCTGATAGGTAAACTCATTGCTCACTTTTACTAATGCTCTGCAATGGTATCAAATGCCTGGATGCTGTTACCCACCCTGCAATATCATCCCAACTGTGAAAGAACTGCCCCACCTGAGAGGCCTCCTGGCAGTCATTTCAGTAACATCAGATATTAAAATTTAGCCATAGCCTCTTAGATCTGAACAAACATGTTCTGTAATGCCCAATGGATGCCGATTCAGAGTTAAGCCTTGCTTCCTCTTACTTCTTTACCATCTGCTGACATGGGTTTGCCTTCTCAATGATAGTTAGTTCTAATTTCTCTAAGGGACTGGAGAAGAAATATCACAGTTCTTAGCTTTTGCCCTTACAAGCAAATCTCATGTTCTTCTGTGGAAAAGTTAATAAATATTTACTACATGACTGGCTCAACAGTCATGGGACAAGAGACCACTGATGGGGAGGAGTGATAGGAAGGTGAGAGCAGTGGAAGTGAGAAAAGGCCTCGAAGCAGCCATCAGGACACAACTGTGTCATGATTACATAGGTTAATAAAGCTCATTACACCAGCTAGAGGCAAACACACTAGCCTGCTACTTCAAGGCCCCTTTCTCTCCTGAACTGATTAATTTTCCCTGTCACAAGACTATTATTTTATCTTTTAAGAGCAATAAAACATGTTATTTGCAGTCCTGAAAACTCAAGAGTACTTCAAAATTCTCTGACAAGAGTCTCCAGTTAAAAGAAGACAAAATGAAAACCTCAAACAAACAGAAAGCTGTGCCCTCAAGACCTGTTCTCTGCACACTGCTTTTTCAAAGTTCTTGTTCATTATACCCTTCTCATCTATGAGTAGCAAAGCTTTGCTCCCAAATTTGCAAAACAGCTTCTTCAAAGGCTGGCACTGAAGAATCTGAAGTACCCAGCTGTGTATCTGGATAGAGGAAGGAATGGGATTTTTCATGACATACATCAGCATAACTCTTCAGATCCTTGTCCAGCCAGCTCTCAGAGGATCTCTTCCTGTCACAGTGGATGGATGACAGAGAAAGAGATAACACACATACAAGGTCCCATTTGCCACAGAGGGCTTCCCTGGCAGGTGGAAGTCTGTGTACACACACACGGCCCCTTCTATCAAAATCCTTGGTTTCATAACATCACTAAAAGCTTTAAGAACCAAAAAACCCCCAAAATCAGGGCCAAGATAGCAGCCTGTCCTTGTGAAAGCCACATACCAGTAAAATAAGCAAAATGCTGGAATTGCTCTTCAGAATGAGAAGCAATGGGTTAGCACTGTTCAGCTGTTCTGATGAGCCAAAATCAGATTCTTCAACCTTAGTCTGCTTGCAGTCTTCCCAGGAAAACCAGAGTTGGAGGACTTGGTGTCCAAATCTCCCCATGAGCTCAGGATAGCGCAGGAAGAATTTCAGCAGGAGAGGACAATGGACATAGACCAAGCTCAGATCTGGAAGATTATCCAGGATCCTTCTTATGGTAGACAAAGACCTCTGGTAAAGAGGGAAAGGGGAAGTGAGACAGAGAACAAAATAATCACTAATACTGAATATAAAGCATCTGAAGTGATGAGACTTTACTGCAAGAAACAGTCACACTGCCTTTTCAGCAGACAATCAAACACATCAGTTAAACATCATTTTGTGAAGCCCATTTGCATCACAAAGGCTAAGAAACCTGTAGGCTTTATACAGAGCTCAAAGCTGTGCAGCAGCAAAGAGCCATATGGGAACACTAGAAAGCCTGCTGCAGAGGCTGGAGATGTGTTTGGGAGCCTGAGCTATGAAATTCATTATATTCTGTGTGTGAATTCACAGCCTATCCAACGCAGTTACACTTCCCACACATACACAAGTTTATTCTGTCATATCTATATTCCCCTGTGGATTTACATAGTTAACTTTCCAGGGTGTAGATGCACTGCACAGTCTCCACTCATTCACTGCTCACCACCCATGCCAAAATACTTTCTACAAGAAGGTTGATGTGAGTGGGGAGAAACCTTAGTTTCAACAAAAAGGCTCCAAGAGGTAGGAATGAAATCTTTTACCACATCCAGGGCTTTGCCTTTGTCCTGACAGACAGCAAGGAGGTAAAGTGCAGCTCTGAGTATGTGTGGAGGGGGACAGTCTCCATGGTCCTGTGCTGACAGGAGAAAATTTCTTACAGCTAGAAATAATTCTGCATCTGGAACAAACCTGCATTGAAGGAGATTGGAGTAGAAACAGTAACAATAGATATGCCTTACCCACCAATTCATGGTCACTTGCTTTGTATAGTCTTGGCTCACCTGTCCCCAAAGGTGTAGGCAAAGTATAAGAGCAGTACAAAACAATGCTGGTGGCTGCAAAGAGACTGATCCAAAAAGAAAGGTTCAGGGGTTTCAGACAGGAGGAGAAGGCTTTCAGCAATGGTGTAGTTTAACTGAGGCAGACCCTTCTGCAGGAGCTCAGACATCTCCTGCTCTAGAAATAAAAACATAAGGAAATGATGAGCAATGTCTATGGAACAACTCCACAGTCTGCATACACCAAGTGCACCTCTGTGATTTGGCATCAATAGTGGTGTGAAACCTGACTTAACAGAGCTGGCTTAAAGGATGAAAAGACACTTTAAGGATGAAAAAACACAATCTGTTTGAGATTCTGAGCCTTTTGCTGATGCTGCCTGTATGGCAACCAACCACTGCTAATGGGAAAAGTGGCTTTTCTGATGTAGAAACTTTCACCTCATTTGTTTGGGACTTACCTATTATGGAAAGCTACAGTACAGACAGGAAGGCTTTATAGAGTATGTCAGAGGGAAAAAAAATACCTTAATCTGCAGATATGCCACTTGACTGTGGCAAGTAATTTTGTTTCAATTAAGCATGAACAGCTGTGCTAATAAATGCCCCCATGTAAACAAAACCATAGGTAGATGAAATGCATTCTTTCAGGTAGGGTTCCAAACTCTTCAAAAGGCATTTTCTGAGTGTTTTCTGTGCTGGTCCAGTAAGGACCAGCTTAAAAACAAGCTGGGGAAAAGAAATCTCTCAGTCAAGCTTTGTGTGTCCTCTCTTCCCTTCTCCTTTGTCCTTTTCTATTTTTTTTCACCTGTTGCCTAAACAGAGGGTGGCAGGGCCTCAAACTAAATTAAGCAATTTTTCTCTTTCCCCAAACTTGCCCTCCTGAGAAGAAGTTCTCGTCTTCTCTGTGGCTGAGTAAAGGTTCAGGCATAAGCTGCAGAGGAAGCTGGAACAGGTGTGATTCAGGACAGGATTACTGTGAAGAAGAACAGAAAGAGACAGTAAAGGAGGCTAGAAATATCCTCTTCCTACTTCTGATATCACACGCTGTCTGCCAGAACCTCATTTTACTGAATGATCAAAACAAACACTGCCCCATCACAAGAAGACTAGGAGCCAGCCTAGGCTTCCAGGAAAATTAAGAGTTCCCAATGGACTGTCAGCTCACAGATGTGGGGGTGTGTGCAGTGACAACAGTGAACATGTTCATACCTTGGGCCAATGTGAATACAGTGGGGTACTCCCACAGCCATCACATCTTGTCTACACAGAGAGTCCTATAAGGACAGGACCCTAACACTGCAGAGAATGGGAGATGTTTAAGGGCAGCTCACAATACAATGATTCCACTGGCAAACAACACTTGGATTTTTTAGCAATGACATTGCCAGGGATGAACACTGAAGAATGCCAAAATAGCAACTAAAAGGGTGAGAAGAGCTATTTCCAGGCATTTCTTTCTCTCCAACCATCTCCTTGCAGAACAGGACATAAGCAGATATCTGTAACACACCATCCTTGGCATACCACAGTGCTCTATTCAGAAACCTAGATCACTCCCACCACACACCATTCACAGGCACAAATGCCCTCACTCGAAGTTCCACACTAGTAAACTGGACTAGGAGTGCTCTGTGTTTTGTTTACTTTTTAAATGAGGTACAGTCACAGGAAAGAGGAGGTAAAACATCTCTGGAGACCCACAGAGAGTCTCCCCAATACTCCTCAACCTAGAAATCATAGCCTCTACTACAGGAGATCTTTTACAATACCTGCTACTGAAGTTATCCTCCTTCCCCCCATTTCTAATATATTATCACACCATGAAGAACAACAACAGTGGTAGTAAATGCTTAGGAAGCCAGAGCTCAGATGGAACTGATGCTACCGGTACTTCTCTTCAGAACACCCACTGATCTGACTACTCCAAAGTCAGGCTGCTCTATCTGTGCAACTCACGACAGAGCACAGAATTCTCACAATGCTGTGCAAATCCATCCACCCCCTACCAAATTGCCTCTCCCTTCTCCCACATCAAGCTCTTCCATTGTCAGTAACCATTTCCATTTTTCAGTAAGACACAACTATTCCTGAGTCTCTCATCTTACCTAATCAGGTGTATTAGATAAGGCATGATCTACTTTCCCATCTGGAAATTTTAGGCTCACTAACAATGCACACATCACAATACCTCTGTACAGAGCAAAATCTGGCCTTCAGCTCCAGTGTCAGTCGGATGAAGGACGAGGATGCTAGACAGAAAGCAAGACAGAGATGTCAAAGGAGCACAGAACATGTATGATAAGAAAAAGAGTAGGCAGGTCCCATAACCACCCCCACACATCTCCATACAAGCCTGGTGAAGAGGGCAGGCCATCTTAGTAAGAATATACATATTAGGCTGCCTCTCAGAAAGTAAACTACTCCAAGTTTGGGTATGAGGAGAGTATCTGAGGTTACTTTGTTTTCTTAGGAGAAGTTAAGATTTGCCTGTTTCACATGTTTAGAACAGAGGAATCGTCTACATCACCTCTCTGTTGTGTGAAGAATAAGGCATATGGCATACATAAACTAAACTAGGATTTCTAAAATCCTACCAACAATTCCAGCATAATCCCTGTCTACAGGAACAGCCAATTCAATTCTGAATTATTCCAGAGGGAAGGAAAAAGCTGACACAACATTCTTATCCAAAATGAAACCTGTCTCATCATCATTGCTAGACCAAATAACTTTTCCATCCTGCTGAACACAACTATGCACCCTATTCTTATTCATATAAACTTGTAATAGCATCCTCCCCATAAAGTCTCAATGTTAGGCTCATTGCCTCAGTAATATGCAGTAGCAGCAAGTTCCATCAGTTAAGAGCACAGAGAACACAATCCCACAATACCCTCCTACCCAGCTTCTTGGAGAACTTATTCCTCATGCTTGGCACCACTGTAAAGAGGGTACTGAGTGCTGAGATGAAAACCTCTGTCACTGACGGGCTGACAGCCCTTTCCAGATAGCTCTGTTGAAAGATAAATACATCAGGTGCACAAGGTGCTATAAGCACTGAAGGCAGCAGCTTCCTTCCAGCCTCCTGCCTGCCCAGAAAGTCAGGTTTCTAAATCCAAACAAATGGAGTAGCAGTTCTTTTACCAAAGTGCCTGGCAGCAGAGCAGGCTCACAGAGCACTTTGAACACAACTAACTCCCCCTGCCAGCACTATGAGCTGTGCTGGTAACTCTGCCAGACATCCCACCAGACAAGAAACTTCTCCTGGACTCCAGCAGGCAACCAGTTAGGCCTTAATGCACAGTGACTGACACTACTGCCCACACTGCACTGGGAGTGACTGCTCTCACAGGTCTGATGGATAATTCTATGCAACATAGGACATATGTTTAAGTGCAGCTGACCTCAGCAACATTTAACACCTGTACTTCAGTGTTTCACTGAGCAGTGGCAAACACAGGCATTTGAGCTCTCTACAGAATTTAGCCCTGAACTGTTTAGAACAGAATGACTCAACTCACTCTTGTTGAAGGTCACTGGACAATTTTCTCACAGTCCATTAATTTTTACCCAAGTTCAATGAGCAAGAAACCGAACACCGACTCCAGCTTTGCCAAACTGGACATGCACTGCACCCTCCTGTCAGGGAGGAGAACAGCAGTGCCACTGCAGCTGCCTACCAAGAGATTGGTTAAGAAAACACCAACCAAAACATCTTCAAGCTCCTAACAACTGCAAGAATCCATACACCAGTGCCCGTCACAAAGCACAAGGAAACTTTACTAAATGTTAAGAACCGCAACAGAAGTCCCATTGTTTTGACAGTTCTGCTTGAAGTGTCTTAGGGACAGGCCTGTATGGAGCACTAAAGTACTCATGAGTCTCCACAGCTACTTTTTAAATCATGTCACAGGCCTTACTGAGGCACAATGCTTAATACTGCCCATGCAGACTGGGCAGCCTCATCAGTACCTTCTGGGAAGAAGCATAGAAATGAAATTGCAGGTGCAAACCATGGCAGCTCTCTGGGACACAGGCAAGTTTTGAAAAAGTGGCAGAAGGGGAAACAACAGTTCAGGCACCCTTCATTTCCTGACACATCCAGAGCTGCAATGGATCCCACAGCATGGTAGGTAGGCTATGGGATGGCACAGCCTGAAGGCACTGACATGGAAACTTTATGAATTTCTTCACCCTCTGAGAGCATTTGCATGAACTATGTAATTCCATATTTGGCTGTGGAAAAGTGGCAAATGCCACAACTCTTCTCAGTTTACTTGACGTGCCCTCTTCCCCAAAAAAACATTTGTGCAACCCACTCTTGGTGCTTGAAAGCACCTTTCCAGGTACCCATGGAACAGACCAAGTTCAAAAGAAATCCTACCATGACCATGGGGATGCAGAGACTGTCACAAATCCTCAACAGGAACTCAGAGAAGTTGCTTAGTGTGTCTTTGCTCTCAGAGTTGGGGGCAGTGAAAGCATTCTCCTGGGCCATGAAGTCACCCTGGAATTCCACTGCTAACCTACAAACACACAGTGGATAACAGAGGAAAGAGGAAACATCCTAACTCTGTAAAGGAAGCCAGGAGATACAACATTTTAATCACAATTTTCACCATAAAGGACCCACAAACACTCAATGGGTTGGAAACAGAGGAATGTGGCAATCACATTCAGTTACCTCTTGAGTGAAGCTATTAAAAGTCATCAAGGTTGCACAACAGTACACATTGGGAAAGGAAGACTTAGTTTCTGTGAAGAAAGCATGTGTTGTGGGAAGCTCTGGTGTGGTAAGACTGGTTTTCAGCCATACCAGAATGTCTGATGCACAATACAGCAAACCTTGTGAAAATCAGCCAAGGAACCATTCAGCTGATATAAAATCCATGACAGAACCTGAGTGCCCTCTAACACGACCCTGAGACTCTGGGTCAATACAGAAAGGCACGTCTGATTCTGACTGAATTATCTCAGCCAACCCAAGTTTTTGCAAGGCAAAAACTAATTTGGCCAGACCACCCTAAAAGCTGATCCTGATTCATTCTGATTCATGCACAAACTCATCTATCACTGTCTGAAGTGCAGCTTAGGGTGCCAAATAGCTCTGATCCAGCAGAAGAGGTAAAGTTGGTGCCTATAAACCCACTTCCAGTAGCAGGTCACAGACATGAGCAAATCCAAGGCCAGCATCTGGAGGAGATATGCATTTGTTAAACGGTTAATCCCCTCTGGCAGTGAAACCACATAGCATAGCATAGGAATCTAGTTTCACACATACCTTCCAATAGTTCTTACACTATCAGCAGTTTTGGTGAATTTTCAAGCAGTCCCTCAAAGCCCAAAGACATGACATAAACTGATAGGTCCCAGGCAAATTTCATGGGAGACATATTCAGATGTCACAAAATTTTCACTATTAATACATACCCCTGATTCTGCTGTTTCATGACCTGTGCCATGCACTGAACTCACCTGTGATATTTCTGTGGTGGGCCTGGGTGGAGGAATATAGTCGCAAGGACAGAAGAATGGACAGACACAGACACACACCACCCACCCACTTTCCTGACTTGTCCTCACCTGCAAGCATTTCTGAAACTTTCCAGTGTATTGAGCAAGAACTGACCCTGTCTCTGAGGAACTCTCCCAAGATTTCTGTTTGCTGAGTGACTCTGAGACACTGGGAACAGGAGATCGCCCTGTTAAAGGAGAGAATCTTATAAAATCTTATGTCCACTTTCAGGAAAAAAATAGCTTTCTCCTCTGACACCAGCAGCAGGAGAACAACAGATTGCACTTCACCCCTTTACACAACAATTTTTTTACTACTGTGCTTTCCCAGAGAGGGCAGAGTTAAACAGCTTGTGTGCTCTTCCTAAGGAGGACAGAGTCATGGAGCTATTAACTCTGCACTGCCATCTCTTTAGAGTCTGTATTACCATGATTTGATCTAATCCGAGTTTTAAGCATTTCAGCTAATGGAACTTTAAATCCTTCTGAGAAAACTTTGTATTTTTAAAAATTTTCTTTCTTCCAAATACTCTTCAGACAACACAAAATAGATCTTCTCCTTGCTTAGCAATGAAATCTTAGAAGTTCTTCTATTTTGGCTCAGACTTTTAAGCAGTTATCCATGTACTAATTCTTGTTCCCACACAGCATCCCACTGAGTTAAGCCTGAAGCCAACTGAAGCGTCAGAGTTAATCATTTGCCCAAACTGGGAACAACTTGATACTCAAAATCTGCCTTTAAGCCTTAACCTGTTGTGGTGGTCTTCTCCATAATACCAGAGGAGGACACAGCTACACACTGGTGCCTGGCAGTTCAGAACTCCTTCTCCATTTCATGCTGAGATACCTTGGGAAAGGTATCATCATTTCCCCTTTTCTCCCTTTAAACACAGCCTGCATATCCTCACTATCTAATTTCCTTCCTGTGAAGCTCCTAATTCTGAAAGGGACACCCAGCTCTGTGTGTGTGCAAACTGACTGGCCAACATCTGCCTATGGGACAGAAAGCACTTCTGCCTTCTTCGGGCAGAGAAGGCCAATATCTGGTACAACAGAACTTGGGTCTAAAAAATGTTCATCATGCATTTGGAGTTCTGCTACTCCTTTGAGTATTGAGGTGTTCTCCCCACTAATGGCACGAAATCTAAACCTACATGGCTCTAAGCCTACAGCAAGAAGGCTCAGCCCTTGTCTTTTCATTAGCCATCTGCACCTGGGGCTCTTCTCAGAAGTGCAGAGGTCCCAGCAGCACACCACACTAACCACAGATGCCAGGAACAGAAAAGGGTTTATAGTTCAAATAGTGGCTAACAACTCCCTTGCTGAGGGATCACAGTGCATATATGGTGACACTCTTGATCTGAATGTAGAACAAGAAATGCTCATTGCTGAAAAAATGGATTGACCAATGCAGCCTACAAGGTGAGGGTGGGAAGAAGGGGAAGTTCAAATGGCTGTGGAGTACTGGACACATAAAGAGAGTAGCATGCTCAAGTAGTGCCCCACAGAACTTCACTGATTTAGAAGGATATCATTCACCAGCATCCACCTTCATCTGCTTCAAAGTCTGCTACCATCTCAAGGCAAGAGAATCAAAAGAAATAGCAGAGAACCAAACAGCCACAGGGGATGTAAACAAGGGGATGGAACACATATAAAACATCAACATAGGAAGATCATCACTGTCCTGCTCAGTCCTACCAACAAGCAACAGCTTTTGACTTACTGCATGCCTCTTACTACTCTGTGGTGGGGAAAGGTCAGCACATCGCTTCAGCACTGCCTCCAGAAGCTTCTGCAGTTCTTCATATGGGACTGGAGGGGAACTCAGATGGTCCTTCCTTAACAAGTGAAGACAAAGACAAGATGCACAGTCCCTGCAGGGGACATTCCACTAGGAAGGCAACACCATCAGAAATAACTGCTCTTCTGATGGAAATATGCCACTGACACTTCTCTCCAGCAGAGCATAGTAAGGTCACAATATCTGAATAGTGTCTTCACCCACACATAAACCCAAACACACCCTCAGTGCTCTGTCTGCTTTCACCACAGTCAGGGAGCCCATGACTGTCCAGAGTCTTATGTTTATTATTCTTATCAATCCGGATGGGGCACAGAGTGACAAAGCCACAGCAGCTGCTGTACAAGCTTGCCTAGAACACTAGGTCCTTCCTGAAATTACTTGCTGCCTGCCACAGCTTCATTGCTCTGGCAGCTTTCCTGAGGTGGGTGGGAAGCTGGCTCTGCTGTACCCACGCCTGCCTCAGCCACAAGTCCCACTGCGGAGCACGTTCACCCACACAGCCACAGGGGAACTGCAAAGCCCAAGATGGTATCAACAGACCTATCTGAAGAAAAGTCTGAAAATACATAACTACCTACCTCAGGAAAGCAGCCACAGCTTTCACAGCCTCCACTGCCACCTCCAGCACTGGGCAGTTCACTGTCTCCATCAAAACATCAATGGCTTCTATGCATACACCTCGGTTGGTGAACAATTTGATTTCCACTGGTTGCCTTTGAAGACAAAACAAAGTAAACAAGGAGAATGTTGTCAGAGTTAGGTAACTGTAGTGCCCTTCCCTCATTTCAGCAAATTGACAGCTGAGCCACGAGACTGCAGCCATGTTTTTCAGTACTGAGAGCCAGCTGCTCTCAAGGAGGTACATTCACACTTGAGCAGGTAGAGGGTTTGCTATAAAGAGGAAATTTCAGCCAGTCTAAAGCACTACCATGATAAAACACAGCCTGGATAAGAGTGTGACTACTCCAGAACAGTGTCATGAAAAGCACAAGAAAAACAAGCTTTGCAAAATATAGTGATCTCTGTGCCTTGGACTCTATGTTCAGGCCATCTGCTCTGGCATTTGTGAGTTCATCTAGCAACTTACATTTTTAAGTATACAAGCAAACATCCCTGTCCTAGAGGATAATGCCATGAGAATAGCTTCTCTCACTGCAGAGATGCAGATGAGAAGATGGCAGATGCTGACAGGGCAGGAACCTTCACAAACTTGAAAAGTAAACAGGAGAATAAACACAATCCAACTGTCAAGATTTGACAATCCTTCTCGACAGTGAGCATTTTGGTCATCTGTGGCCCAACACCTTTGAGCATTCAGCATGAGAGCATGGAGGGACAACAGGCCATTAATCCCATTATTGGACAGAGTTGTGTAAATGGCAGACTGTGCTCATTTGGCTCCTGGCAAGTAAGGTACAGTTGGGGAGGCAGGGGGAAGACAGGCAGTTACATGCAGACAAGAGGCACAAACAACCTGCCAGAGGGTCCCTCCAAAGTGAAGCAAGAAAAGCAGCACAGCATGACAGGAGCCACATTTGGGAGCCAAAACTATTCCCTGTTATTCAATTTTCACAGTCATGCCTGACTGAAGAAAGCCAGGAGCACATGCTCTCATGCACAAATGGGAAAGCAAAGTGAACTTCAGTAGAAATTACACTAATAGCCCAGTTACATGGCAAAAAGGGAACAGAAGAAGAACCACTCTTTTTAGTCACCCAGTGGGATGGAACCCAGCTTCGCAGCCACTTCACATCCCGCTGTGAGGTGGCTGCAAAGAAAAAAGCTGTGAGGTGGGCATGGCAAGGAAAAGGACTTGTGGAACTCAGGCATCAGGAGCCAAGCCACAAGTGATGCACTGAACTTCCAAGTTACTTCTACTCACACTGGGTAATTCTATTAATCCTCTGTATCTCCTTTCTTTAATCACTGACCTTCTGAAGTAAAATACATCAGGAAGAAAAAAGTCTTCACTGACTCATGCAGGGAAGAAGGGATGGAGGAGTATTGCTGACTCATTCAAGCAGCACAAACCCACTTTCAAGATGGTGCACTGTGATATCTTTGGGGCCTGGGGGGAAAGTGTGAAGGGCAGCACTCTTGCAGCTTCCTGCAACCTCTCATCTTTGGGCCCCAAACTGCACCTGCCACTTTGATTATGCTGGGAGAGACAAGGGTCACTCCAGGGAGAGCTACCCAACATTCCTGACATACTGCCAAGGGGAGCAGTACGTCCTGCATGGACCTCACCAGAATGTGAAGCTCACTTACACAAGAGAATCCAGCTGCAAGCTAAAACCAAGATGAGAGGTTCCAGCACAAGATCCCTTTCCCCATTATGATATAATTTTAAATAAAACGTGATTTCTAAGCAAAGCTCAGAGAAACAGAATGGGTGTACGAGAAAATGAGAGCAACTGCACAGAGTGTTCTCTTTGTTTCACAAGCATAAATGCTGTAATTAATGTTCCCCATATCCCAGTTTCTCTTTTTGACAGATCCCACACTGGCATCACCACACTGTTCTAGCACTGTTGCTTTTTCTTCTCCTTTTTACCCTGCCACTTGCTACAAAATTGACTATGACATTTCCAAAATTCTGCTCAAGGGCTCTCTTGGGGGATCCAAGTGACAAAAACGAGACTCTGTCACTAGCATGACAGGATAGGAACAAGATCATAAAGGCAAGAACAGGAAGCACAGAAGAAAAACAAGCCAGTGTATATTATTTCTTCGCAGAAAACAAGAGGCAAAAAGTGACAGAAGACATTAATATTTCAGCCTAGAATTTGTTTTTGCAGTTTGAATTTAGCTCAGATGATGATAGAAGACCAGAGGCCATGGAATTTGCATACTTTGTTTTGTCATAGAGGCACACTTAGCAGGAGCTGGCCTGCTCACACATGCCTGGACCTTCCTGGACTTCTCTCCTGCTCTATCTACAGCTGAAAAGAGATTTCAACTCCCTAACTGGCAAGTAAGCAGGAAGAGGAAGATTTAGTGGTGGATGTAAGCACAAACAGGACAAGCTGGGAGGTTTGGAAGCAACCATCAGGCCTTTCTTTGCAGGAATAAAGGAGATGAGATTGTTCAGCACCATCTTTTAAACACAAAAACTCTTGTGGGTTCTGGTCTTGGAAGAAAATCTTAAAAGCAAAAGCCTCACAGTCTCCATTTTGGAGTACCAAACTCTGCCTGCAAGCCTCCCTTGGTACTCCCTTACCGTTTCAGTATTTCAGTGAAGAGCAGGAGCCCTTGTTTGTGCAACTCCACATTGTTCAGCAGCAGGACACCTTGGAGACTCCTCACCAGAGATTCAATGCCTGTACACGTTCAAGAGAAGTCACAGAGAGTCTTTTAATGTTCCAGATTCCAGAATGGAAGCAAAATTAATTTTTAAAAGGAAGAAAGATTAGAACAATTATTTTTCTGAGCTACTGACAGAAACAACTGTCCAAAACTGTTGAGTGTTCACTCAGCTCCCTCATAACATGCCTCAACCTTCACTGCTGGAGATAAGTCCCAAAGAACAGAAGGAATTTAACCATTCTTCCTAAATCCACTCTTGGCATATCCACAGAAATACTTAATAGTAACTCAGACAGTGTCAATCATGATAACTGGTTATTATAATGAATTAGTGCTCATCAGAAACTCATTAGGACAATGATGCTACAAATTCAAGCTATGTTGGACATCACAAGCATGTCTGATAGGTACTTATTTTCAGTCCTTTATCCATCCTGACTGGAAATTGTGGTTGTGTGCAAAGTGCTGGAATTCAGCTAGAGGCACAAGAATGACTGCAGTCACTGTGCCAGCAAGGTTGATGACTCACCATACACAGTGTGACACTTGGAGAAGAAAAGGCGCTCTTCAGTCAGGAGGAGTAGGCAGCAGTACACTGACCAGATGAGGATTTCACTTTTGCACAAGAGACACTCAAAGAGGAACTCTGCAAACACACACACAAATAAGGTCACCCTGGTAAGAAGCAGGCTGCTCACAGCATGGCACAGCTGCTCCTAGAACAGAGCAGAGGGAGGAGGAGGGAACGAGAAAACATAGCAACAGCCACAGGGAGAATGGCTGTACCATGAAATGGCAGGAATGGAGAACACAGTAGATGCTCAGGGGTATGCTAATCTTCAAAAAGAGGTGACTGGAGAGCAGAGACCCATGGGCAGGCATCTTCCCAGCACAAACTCAGTAGGAGGGAGCTGAATTGTGGATCTAGCCTTTGGCACAAATGAAAAGCCACAAAGCAAGCTTTATCACAGATGCAGTGACCTTTTTTCCTCATGACTTTTACATCTCCCAAATAATTTGTATCATGAAAGTATTTCTGTCTTTTGGGATTACAGAGAAATAATAAACCATCTCCCATAGCTGCATTCTAAAGCTAAATCCTAGACCAAAATCTGAGCAAACTTACAATATTTAGTGGAATGAAATGGAAACCAGTTTGCTTAAACTTGTATCTAAGGTCCTGCAAGAAGGACCTTGACCTCAAGTACTTGGCCACATTCTCTCAGTGGAAACTCCATTCTGCCTGGTGACACCTGCTTCTAAACTTTCAGTTAAAAACATACTTTCCCCTTCTACTCCTAAAATCACCTGGTACAAAATGGCCACCACATTATGCCATCAGTGGATTTCATGGAGCCAGCCTGATTCCTAAACCAAACAGCCAGGGGCAGATTTGATACCGGGGAATGAACAATAAGATGCTACTGCATTTGTTCACCTGGGACATCTGCATGGATAAAAGCAGGAGCATATCTGCTAGGAGAGTGAACCAGCACTGCAGCCATACAGTGAGAACTCGCTGCCTGTAGCATCTCATCTCTGGTTAACAAGAGCTGTTGGGAAGCAAACGTCAAAAGGAGAAAGGAAGTCAGCTATACAGCTGTGAGTAGGAAACAGTTTGTTCTACCTTTTAAAATTTAAAACATAAATTAAGGTCTCTCTTTCGGCATTTATTTCACAGATTAAACCTGCTAAGGTAAGATAAAACACTGAACCAAAGAGACTCAAAAAAGCACATGAGAACTACAACAGAGTAGATCATGAGTAAGAATAGTTCTGCCCCCAGGCTTAGTCATGCTGGTGCTGCTTGTGCTGTATCAGACCTCAAGTGTAAATGAGTAAGATCAGCTAAGGCCAGGAGTAAAATTTTCCCCATTCCAGGATGCAGGCATGAACAAGAAGGTGATCAACAGAGGTATCCCCTATTGCTGGTTGGGGTACTGTGTACAAATTACAAAGGGGATGGGACAAGCATTAATACACAGACCATTGTTCTACTTGTCCTTACTTTTTATTTCTTACATATTTTTTCTGCTGACAAATCTTACAGCTACTATTTAACTCTAATCACAGTTCTGCTGTCTCTAAAGCTTACCTTTTCCAGCTTTCCCAAAACCCTCTGATTTTAAGGATTCCCACATCCCCATTTCTCAGTGCAGCCTCTATTGCTGGTGTTGGTAACAGAACACTCTGCTTTTTTATATATACAGTGTCTCAGATAAAGTTTCATTACAGGCCAGCAAATTATTTATGTGTACCAACAATTCACTACTACTTCAGCAATCACCTTTTTGAGAACAAGTGGCAGTGGATTTTCCCCTTCTAAAAAGTCAGGGTTCTCAGTCTCCTCCTCTGTCTTTGCATTATTCATAAGAATAGATACAAAATGGTCAGATTTCAGCAGCTCCTTTAGCAAGCCTGCAAAAGGAAGAGCAAGAATGAGCACCATATTGAGCAGCACAGTGAGGATTATATTAACACACAAGTATTTACAGACTAAGACTTGTTGCCAACTTCTTCCCCTCTCCTGGAGGGCCTCACCTCCAATTTAGGGAGCTTCTTCTCATTGTGTCCCCAGATGCTGCCATGACCCCCATGTCTTGCAACCCCTTGCTGCTGATACTTTTTGCTGGTCTGATCTGCTCTCTGTTCCTTCTCAGAGTCACATATGTACAGGGGTGCATCTCAGGAGCTCCCTACTTGCATTATCGTCTGTTAGTAACCACACTTTAAACTGTTTCTTGGGAGAGCTCTTGACCTGCATTCTTCTCCAAGCAGTCAGTTACCCCCAATGACAAGACATTTTCCCTAGAACACTTCCCAGAGAACAGGCATTTATCTTCCCCTTCTATTTCCACAGGCTCTTACAGAAACAGCTGTGTTCAGCAAAAGGATATCCACACTCCAAACAACTCCCTCAGTATAGCAGTATAGATCACTGCTACAGGTAATGATGAAAATCATCAGTACACATCAGTACAAATCCACAGGGGTATCTTCTGAGCTACAGAATTCTACTTTCAAAGGAATCATAATCTGTTTCTAGTAGTTGAGTAGATAAGCTGAGGAGCAACCCAGTTCCTGCTTGCCTCCTTCTAGAAAAATTAATTCCCTGAATGGTTTACAAACAAGTGATGTCAGAAAGGCTGAGATTGTGCTCCCCAGCAACAGCTGAAACCTGGAGTTGTAAGGATAACTGCAAGAAAGTGCCACTTCCACATTAGCTCTCTATCTAATTAACACAATGCCCCACATTTAAAGACTGCATTTTTTAGACTCCATCCCACTGCTCTACAAAACCCACTTGCCCATGCACAGTATCTGAATTTAGACATTTTGAGAGATGATCAGGCCATAGCACAAGCTCTGAAGAGACTGAAAATTAGTCAGTGCTGGGCAAATGTGAGGCATCAGGGGACACAGGGGTCTGGGGGTGCTCAGCAGCTGGTCTGGGCTACTTCACTGGAGTAACAGAAAGGACTGATGGCTTTGGACAAGCAGCATAAAGATCCTCTATGGAACAATCCACACTAAAGCATCTAAATCAGCTAAGGACTTCTTCCTCATTCTAAGCCTTCCCTTGCACCTTGCAGTTTCTCTCAGCAATGCCTTACCCAAACAGTTAACCTGCAGCTCCTTTGTCTGTGCACACCCCAGAGTATTCAAGAAGACACCACACAGCCTTTCTTCAAAGTGTCCTGAGAGCCGTTCTGTGCCAGCAGGAGAGGAGTACAGCTTGCCATACAAGTAGCAGACAGCAGCTTTTATACTTTCATTTGGGTATGTCAAGCCCATCAGCAGATGATCCACTAAATTATCTAGCATGAGGAACAGGAACAGCAAACATTCACTGACATTTTAAAAGCACCAACCTATTTCCCTTGAAAACTTGCAAAAGCCTACTGGCCAGACTGGTGTATGCAGGTTAATGAAAGCCACAGTCAGGTGATGTGCTCAGCACCATCTGTCCCTCTGAGCAGAGGTACAGTAATCAACAGCCAGCAGAGCTCACTGTTCACCATATGAAGATCCACCATCCCAGCTCCCTCCACAAACAGTTCAGCTTGCTCACCAGACCCCCAAGGACTGGATCAAGATAAAAAAACCTCAATGTATGTTGCCTGTGAGGCAGACCCACAACCCCAGTTCACAGAGGCTGCTTTTGCCTGGCTAAAAGCAGGATTATAAAAGCTTCTATGAAGGTTCTAACCTGTATCCCAGGAGGCCTGAATGCCATTCTGACTTCTGGACAGGCTTTTTGCATGACCTTCATGAACTCATCTGGGGGACAGGGGAGTGCATGCATGCATGTGTACTAGGACTGTGAATACCACCCTTCAGTGGGACATGACATACTACTCACTGTGCTTTACCACCAGTATTTCAGCAAAGCCTGGGATGGCATCTGCCAGCTTGCCCAAGAGAGAAAATGTGGGCAGGCTGCTTCTCATGGTATTTGCTTTGCACAGCTGTAGAGGAGACAGAGAAGGAAAACGTTTCACTGATGAGGACACAGTCCAAAGGCAGAAATGCACCCAAACCAGCAACTTCTCAGTGATGCATAATCTTCCAGAACAGGATCTTTTCCAAAGATGGGCCCTCTTCACCACTTGGGATAAAGCACAGGGAAACCCCAAATACCACACTACGTCTCCAAAATGTCTTTAAATGAATTCAAGGAATTGCCTGCTTGTTGTTCCTTTTCCTCTTTCTCCCCTCCATCTCTTACATGAGCAGGCTAATTTCTCACCACTTTTGCTACTTCTCTTTTTTTTGTACGCTGTGGGACCATCATAAACTTAGGAATGAAGAGAATGAGAGCCCATAGCACAGGCTGGGAAAGCTCCTCATATAACTGAACAGTGAAGTAGGAAAAGAAGCATCTAAGGAAACCACACAGCTTCATAAGAGTATCATGAAGCCCTGTGGCTGCAAGGCATCATGAGAACAATATAAAAACTCCATGGTAGAAACTAACACTGCCAACATCACAGCTGGGAATGGGCATTAGGACATCCTAGATCAGAGGGGATGGAGCTTTGAGCAACCTGGTCTAGTGGAAGGTGTCCCTGCCCATGCCAGGAGGGTTAGAATTAGATAATTTTTAAGGTTCCTTCCAACCCAAACCATTCTATGATTCTGTGATCCCACTGCTACATCCCAGTCTTGCAGGGCCACTCATTCCTCAACCTCTGAAAGACTGGAAGAAAGGGGAAGAGAACTCATCTTCACTGACCTCCTTCTGACTTTCATCCAAAATGCAGTATAAGTACTGTTCTGACTTCAGCTCCACAACAAGCCTCACCAGAACTAGGCAGAAAAAACAGGATCAGTAATACACACACAAGAGCACTCACAATCCATCTTCCATGGGGCTTTAGCAGACCAGTGAGCAAAGAGCTTAGAAATGAAATGAGCCCAGACGTGCTGAGAGAGCTGGGTTACAGCAGCATTCCCAGCACTATTACCTCTGATAGCCCAGCTCAAGCTCTCTGAGGCATCATTCCAGCAGTCCTGCTTCAGCTGCACTACAAACCATGCATGGAAATGAGCTGCAAGCGACAAGCTGAGCCTCAGGACAGCAAGTAAACATAAGGAATTAGGAAAGGAAGGGGAGGAAAAACCTAGCTTAAAAGCATAAAAAATTATGGTAATTGAATAGACCAGGCTTCCTACTGCATGAAAACTGGCCTTTAAAAATGCATCCTTCCAGAGAAGATATCAGAACTGAAACTGCTGAGGAGCCTTAGATTCACACTCAGAGCTCCTCCTTCAGCTGCTACTGTCCCTAAGATAAGTGAAGTCTATCAGCCATTCCTCCCCACTGCAGATGTCCCATATACCTTACCAGAAAGCACAGTGCCAGTCACCAGAGTGGCGCTGGTCACTTCCTCAGCCCCAAGCAAGTGCTGTTACTATTTTTAGAACTCTGACAGCTCTGTCCTAATAAGAGGAATCAGCAAGAAATGATGTTTTCCAGGCAGTGGCAACACATCACCTGGGGTTTCCCTAACCAAATCTCAAGGGAGTTGCCTGATGCTGGCAGGCTGCCTGTGCCTCCACACACAGACCAGCAGGCCAGTTGCAGCAAGTAAAGTTCTTCTTCCAGTACTTTTAGAACTGGCACCTGAATGTTCAGCTGATAAAATTTTGGCAAGAGCCCCTTTACTGAGACACTGCACACATTTCTACACGGGGTTTGGTAAGGCTGTCTTGGATGTAGCTTGCTGTCATGGCATGACTCATTTGGAAAACCTACACTTTTGATTCGTGTCCTAGGAAAGCATTCTAAAAAGAAATACCAGGGACTTCTGGGCTCACCATTTCTTGGTATATCCAAGGCAGTACTAGACCTGCCTCAGCTACAGAGCTAGACATCTCAGTAGAAGCATGTCTGAGACAGGTGATTTATAGGTGGTTTAATAGCCCTTTCTTGCCCTAAACTCTCAGAAACTTATAACACTTTCAACACTTAGGCAACACTAATTCAAAATTGCTCTGTTAGAGAGCATCCATCTCTCAACAGACTGGTAACATGACAAAAAGACTTCTCCACTTTTCAACCCCATTTCAAGGAAGTGTCTGGAAGCTAAAATCCCTCTGGAAGAAGTTTGTAATAGCTCCTTTTACCTTACATGGCTGGTCATGAAATGCACTACTGCACTGTTGATATCTCTGGACTCAGCAGAGGTGCCCAGGGTTAACTGGACTGCAGAGATTCCTTTGTCAGCCCTGCATATGTTTTCTTCAATTTTCAATGAAGGACTGCTCACAAAGAGGAATCTACAGCCTGTACAGCTAAATCACAAATACCCTCTACTCCTGAGGAGAAAGCAGTAGATCCCATAGACTTCCATTTGCTTTGACAATTTGGTCAGGTCTAAAGATGCCAAAGTTGAGGCACTGGTACCCATCTGATACTAAATTCATGACACACACAGAACCTTTGAGAGAAATGTTCAATATTTTAAAGTGCACACACTCCCCTGCCCCCAGTATTGGAGCAGACCATCATTTTTGATGCACGGATATCGACGGTCTTCCCTTCTGAAGCTGTGTCAAAGCTGAGCATCTCACTATAGGTATCAGACAAGACACAATGTCCCCTTCAAAAACTGCCAGGAACTGAGATGTGGATTTGTCTCTCACCTTCAACTAATAGGTTCAGGGCACTGCTGTCTTCCACAGAATGCAACATCCCTACAAGACAAACCACAACATGTCATGGAACTCATTCCTGTTTCTGATCATCAGTGCTGTAATTCCTTCTTGTTAAAAGGAGATGATTTTTTTTTCAGAACTGTTTTGTTTTCCCTGCTTCACATAACACCAGCCTGACTTTGTCAGATAAGAGTGGATACTCTCCAGGAATATGGCAAAAGGTGCCTCCATAAGCAGGACACAGGGACACAAAACACTTGGTTCTCTTGCAAATTTTTATGTGCTTTATAGTTGAAGTCAATGGCTCCACCTATGCCAGGGAATATGTAACTGCTGCTACCACCACATCTCACGGTGTGTATGCAGTATTACACATCTGAAACAACACCCTGGAATGACAGAAGTGGGTTTTGTCCTTTGTGTGCTTTGTGTCCTCCATTCTTACCAGTTAGTATGATCAGTCTTCTCCCTCCACAGTACTGACAACCCTGAAACCAAACCTGAACACCAGGTTTAAATCATCCAGAAACAGTTCCAACATTAAATTGAACCTGAAGGCATCACTTCACAAGTTAATTTTACAATGAGAACATAAGAGTGGATGTATCAAAACAAACCACTGTCTCACTCTACAACACCACAGCAGACAAGAAACTCCACCTCCCAGCCCCTTCCAACCCATAGCATCAGGTATGTGTTTCGGGTCCCCACTTCTGCCACACTAAATCACTTGTTTCAATACATCCAATCAAACTACCTCCCCTCTGAAGGCTCCATGATGTCTCAGAATTTTGACCAACTAAAGCAATGTTATGACAGATGAAGAAATTACTTATTTCATGCCTCATCTGACCAATCCTTAGTAACTCTTTAGAAAATATTTGTATACAGCATTATTGAACATTACAATATTAGCTGCATTAAATTCAGGCTTATCTGAAACACACCACCTCGTAAGTAACACTCCACATTTCACCCCTCTTAACCCTCTTTCTTCTGCCTGTGCTTATTCCAATATTCTCTCTCCAAATGTATTTTCCTGAATTCACTATTAATACTCCTCCACAGCACTGCTCAAACTTCTGGGGAGATCCCCCTTACACTCTTGCACCAAATGATCCTTGGTTCATCCATGCACTACTGAAAATGAACATCGTTTGTAGCCCCAAGTTTAGGATTCCAACTGCTGTGAGAGTTACACAAGTACAGTAAAACCCAACGCTGTCCTCAAACCACCCAATCATAAAGAGAATTCTCTTCTCAGAGAATTATTAAAGCAGACAAGAGCACTGAAATGAAAGCACAGCATCCCTGTCTTCTGGGCTATTTTGTGTTAGGGCTATATAGTGTAGGGTTCAATTGGCCACAATCACCACTTTTTCCACTACTCTGAAGGATTATATGTGCACCACATACTATTAAAAAAAAAAATTTGCACAATTAAAAGAACGAAAACTTCATAAAACTCTGTTTCTAACAAAACTGCTTCCAAAACATGCCCAACACAATCTAAGGGCAATCAACTCTTTGAACAATTCAGTGCATCAAGGCAGGGAGAGGGTCTTGTAGGTTACTTTTCCCCAAAGAACAAGAATTATCTGTGATGTGCAAATGAGATGGTGGAATTGAAGGAATCTGGTATATTTGCACTTCGAAGGCACTCTTATTTCTACCCTCCACCTTTCCCTTCCATTATTTCTTCTCCATCAAGACTTTAGATGTTTCAAAGACATTTCTCTGCTATGCAAACAGAAACCCATAAGAGAAGTTCAAGATCACAGAGACTTACTGGAAAGACACTTTCTGACATCCTGCCGAACACTATTTTGCTGAGGCTGACTCACCAGAAAGCAGCAGGTTTCAGTTCTACAGCAACAAAGATTTCTACAAATGTAAAGTGATGGTGTAAAAAAACCCCACTACATAGATTTGTGGTTTGCGCATTTTATATTAAATCCTGCAACACCTTTTTATGCTCACACTTTGATTTCTGTATGAATCTTCATATAACTCCAGAGGCATGAGACCAGAATGGAGAGCATTCAGGGAAAAGTAAAATGCCAAGCATTCCCTATTCTCCAGGACTTTACAGATACGTCAAGATACTTTGAAAAACTGCAAGAGCTTTATGAACATGCCAATTCTGCACCTTGGGGAATGGGAAAATTAATTAACCTATTCTAAATCAATGACAGCCAGTTTTCTGCAGGGAGTAATTACACAACAGCACGGTGGAAATATAGAGGCAGGCACCTCAATGTTCTTTTGCTCTTTTTTTTTTTTGGCTTCAAATGTGAGGAAGCTTCACATGTATTCAACAAAAGGTAACTACCTCCTCCCTGCTGCTGCACCAGGCCTCAGAGAGCTCTTACCAAAGAGAGTTCCTATCAAATGCATGCACACTCTCTCGTCTGGTGCCAGCAGCTGGACGACCGGCAGCGCCTGCCAGGCCAGGGCATCCTGGAGCCGGGACAAGACGTGCTTCTTGCGCACCAGCTACGGATCAAACACAGCAGCGCGTTAGGCCCCGGGCCCGAGCCCCGCGCTGCTCCCACCGCCCTGAGGGGAAAAGGGCCACTAGGGCCCGGCTGCCAAGGCGACAGGGCCGGCCAAGGGCCACACCGGCCGGGCCCGGCCCCCAACTGAGCGCCGGGGAGCGGCAGCCCCGCCGCTGAAGGGGCTCCGCGGCCCAGCCGCACAGGGGAAGGGGCGGCGGGGCAGGCGCTGCCCACCGAGGCGCTGCCGTCGCCCAGGGTCTCCACGGCGCAGGCGAGGCAGAGCGGCGGGCGCAGCGGCAGCGCCCAGTGCGGCCCGTGATCGCCGCACGGCCCCGCCGCCATCGGCGCTGCCGGGGCTGCCGTGCGGCTCCGCCCCGCTGGGAACGGCGACTCCGCCCCGGGGCCGCCCCGGCACCGCCTCCCTTCCGGCGGCCGCGGCAGCGCTCCCGCCTCTTCCCTCACAGCGCGCTCGGGCCCACAGGAGAGACCGCGCCGCGGCCATGGTGAGTGGCGTAGGGCCCCCAGCTCCTCTTCCTCCTCCTTCTCCTTCTTCTCCTCCTCCTATTCTTCCTTCTCCTCTCCCTACTCCTCTCCCTACTCCCCACTCCCACCAGCCTGGGGTAGAGGGAGGCCGCTCTCCGGCTGCGCGGCGGGCAGCACGTGGAGGCCGTGCGGGCGGGGGTGCGGCCGCTTGCGGGGCAGGAGGCCCGGAGGGGTCCTGGGGACACCCGGTAACGGGCGATTCTCTGTGTCTGGGGTCACCCCCGCGCCGTGCTGGGAGCCGCAGAGGCCGCGGTTCTGCCAGCGCCAGTCGCTAACACCGCTTGTGACCTCGCTGCTGTGCCACCCCGCTGCCCATGTTAATGTTTAGAAGCTACTTGTGGTTTGCAGAAATAACCCTGATGAGTGCTCTTCTGGTGATTTCTTCAAAATTTTTGTTAGTCCTTTAATTTGCACTGTTAAGGTGCACTGAAGTGTTTCATTTTGCGTAGTCTGAAGACTGCCCCATAAGTGCGCTTCTTTGTAGGATGTATATTGTGAGTAGATACACTCTTTGATGTAAAGCATATCTTTCTTACGTTTCCCCTTTACTTTGATACAAGAAGAATCCTTACTCTTTTAGGAGTAAAATGCAATGGCGTTTCTTCTGTATGAGCAGAGCAGATTAGACACGACTTCAGAAATCAGTATATGGTGGACATGATGCCTGTGCAGTGTTGGTCGAACCAAAGCTTCTTTTGCTCCTATTGTGATATTCTTTACTTTTTCCTTTAGAGTGAGGCAGAAGTGAATCCCAAAGCTTACCCCCTGGCTGATGCACAGCTCACCAAAACACTGCTGGATCTCGTGCAGCAATCCTGCAACTATAAGCAGCTACGCAAGGGAGCCAATGAAGGTAAAACCTGCATGTTAAAAAGTGTGCTACAAATCACAACAAGGATTTTGTGAGATGCCATGGGTAGAGATTGTCTTTTCTCTGTAGCTTGATGAGTGAATCACTCATTTTATATAGATCTGGCTATTGCAGGTGTGTGTCTCCTTTCTCCTCCTTCAAGTCTGCTTTAACAAGATTCAGGGACAGAACTAAGCTGTAATCTTTTTGACATTTCTATGTAGTTCTGATAGATTCCCAAATTGTGTTCCTGGTGCATGGTTTGTAATCATGCATGTTTCAGTGGTGTGGCACTGGGGTTACCAGATGCCTAACCAGTTCAGAACCATAAAAGATTTGGGTTTGAAGGTACCTTTAGTGCAACCTGCTCACAACCTCTCTTCACAGTTGCTTGGGGCTTCACCTAGTCAAACTTGTAAAAAACTCCAGAATTCCTAAGGATAGAAACTCAGCAATGTCTTAGAACCCATGTCTCATGCACTAGATCTCTTCCCACTGATGCCACTTCCAGCACTTCCTGAAGTTGTTTAACATTAGATGTGCTTTCCAGAAAGACCTAGACTGACTCCAGCTTCTTTTACAGCCACCAAAACACTGAACAGAGGGATAGCAGAGTTCATTGTGATGGCAGCAGATGCAGAGCCCTTGGAGATCATCCTGCACCTCCCTCTTCTGTGCGAGGACAAGAACGTACCGTACGTGTTTGTGCGCTCCAAGCAAGCCCTGGGCCGGGCGTGCGGCGTTTCCCGGCCTGTCATCGCCTGCTCCATCACCATCAAGGAGGGCTCACAGCTAAAGCCTCAGATCCAGTCTGTACAGCAAGCTATAGAAAGACTCTTGGTCTAAGTGCCCATGAGAGTGTGTATGTGAAATAGAAAGTGCAAATTAGGGGAAATTTATGTTTAGCTTCATTTGAGATGATAGTTTTGATATCAAAGTTTCATTTTAAAATGCCACATTTTTGTTTAATAATGGCTTAATTCTTAGTGTTTCCGCCTCCTATCCCCCCACTTTTCTATTATTCCACTCCAACATTTTCATTCTCATTGTATTACTTCTTGAAAAGTGACTATACAACTGTGTTTCCTGATTTATGTTTGAAAGAATGACAGAAAAAATAAGTCCTCCTCTCGTCTTCCTGTCTGCCTGCTCAGGGCTTTTTTAACCCACCCGTCAGCTTTCTCTGTGGTGCAGTATTTCTGCCAAGCTTGAACCTCCAGCAGCTGTGAGTAACTCTGCATTTCTGAACGGTTTAGGCTACTGAGGAAAAGGTTCCCTGTGTTCAGGCTGCTGGAGTCAGTAAGTGATGGAGCAGCACAGGCAGGTATAAGGCAGGCAGCAGCTACTGTGTAGCAGCAGGTAGAGCCAAGATCAGCACAGCCCTCATTCTCAAAACCAGACAAGAGATGTCTGTAAGAGATGCACCGCAAGCAGAAATCTTATGGCAATACACAAGGGGAACTCTCTTAATTTGATTATTTTTAAATACTGACTTTTTAAGAAAAAATAAAAATGCTGCAAAGCTAAATATAATTGTCATTCCCTTGGTGAAGTATTTGCAACTAACTGGAATGTTTCTGTTTGTAAAGCTGAACTGCTCACAGGTTGCCTAAAGGCTATTGCAGTGCAGTAATTTGTTCTCTTTCAGTTTCCTTTTCATGGACTGTTACCACTGAGGTTGGGCTCCCTAGAGAAGTTAGGCACAAAACACATGGCAGAGAGCAGCCTGTTGTGCCTGATGAGCACCCTACATCTGGCTGTTAATTATAAAAAGTGCCATGCTTTTTAGCTACTGCACTCTGGTCACCTGATTGAAGATGAACCCTTCTAAGTCATGGCCAAGGAAACAGAGAACAAGTAATTTTTCAGATAAATTAATACATATCTCAAGAAGAGAATGCTATATCATCTCATGTCCTGGAAAAGCAGCATGGAGATCCAACAGCAGCCTGGATCAGTGGTGGTTTTATGGACCTGGTTTTAGTTAAATACATATTGTATAATAAATGCACTTCTGCTCTGATCAGAAGTTTAAACCCCTGTGTTGGAATATCAAACCTGTTTTCTATTGCAGGATGCCAAAGCAAAATAGTGTGGAAACTCCATTAGGTGTAATAGCAGAATGGAAAGTAAAATTTTCTGTAATGTTTCCACAGAGGCACTAACTTCATACCTTTCATAAGTACATCCCAAGCAGATGAAGTGAGCTTATGAAAGACTGAAGACATCATGTTTGTATATTTTTGTAAATGGCTGATACCAGTAATCCTTGCTGAGATAAACTCGATCCAAATACTTCAGAATCCTTTTATTTGTATGAGGTTTAGAAGGGCTCCTGTTCCCTTCTACTGATGCTGACTGTTGAGCTAGTTGTGTTAAGAACTACAGCTTTGCCAAGGATTTGCCCTGTTGTACCAAGACAGATGATGTAAGAGAAAGCACACAAGGAGCAGAAATAAAAGATACTTGAGCAAGCAAAACTGTCTTTTTCTGCTCTAAAGCACTCCATCACCATCCCTTTTAAACTTCTGCTTAATGTGATAGCCTGCTATTAAAAAGAACAAAAAAAAAAAAAAAAGCCAGGAGGCAGATCTAATAACCTAGAACAAACATGCCACAATCATCCAAAGCCTGGCACATAGTGTGCCTGAGGGTTAGCAAGGCAAGAGAGATGTTAACAAGGGTATTTGCAGAATTCAATTCACAGACTTACAGACAGGATAGTCTCACTACTCCACTCTTCAAGCCTTGCTAAGACAAGCATTTACAGTAACTTCATTGCCCAAGGGCAAAATAAATGGAGTGCTTAGGCAAATCTTTATTAAAAATAACTAATCCAGGCTGATGGGAAGTGTAACAGGTAACGTAGTTTCAGTACTGCAGAGCTCAGTGCAGGCTAGTTGCTCTCTGGGGGAATTGTCAAGGTAGTGAGTAGCATGCTGGCACAGCTAGGACAGTCACAGTGCTAGAAGGGTGGTCACAGCTGGCTCCACGTGTGCCACACTACAGATAGTGACAAGACAGTTTGTGGGCCACACACAGGAATCTCTGGACACTAAAAACACTATGCAGACCAAAATGGACACCTCAGGTATCCAATGTTTATGTCCTGTAAAATGTTAAAAGTTTCACTAAACAATTAGTAATTTCCTAAAGCAAAAGCAACAACTGTTTATTGGTTTTAGGTATCTTGCACTGCAAGACAGGTGGGGCATGCCAGGGATGGAAGTCTAAAACCCAAAACACCCAGCTACAGCCTTAAGTATGACTAAAAAAGTAAAAATACTGTATGTAACAAGGGCTCTCTCCATAACTTGCTATTCTTCTATTTTAAAAGCACATGTTTGAGTACAGAAGCCTGAACAATAGTCTGACTCATTCACTTAGAGAGGTAGAAAAGCTCTTTGCCATCTCAGTAATTTAATTGGGATAAATGCTTGCAGCCTTCTGGGGAACACAATTTGTTTTCCAT
The DNA here is from genome assembly GCF_037042795.1 of Molothrus aeneus. Taxonomy (NCBI): domain Eukaryota; kingdom Metazoa; phylum Chordata; class Aves; order Passeriformes; family Icteridae; genus Molothrus; species Molothrus aeneus. Next base: position 21,180,171 of record NC_089650.1, on the reverse strand, counting down.
TTTTAAACCAGCTTCTGCTATTACCATTTAAAAATGGAAGACCTGTGTGTGCAGATTTAAGTGCCAGCTTTTTGCCCAAGGGATTGGATACTGCTTCCCAGTAATGATTTTTTTCTTTTAAGATCTGCTGGTAATACTTGTAATGGTGATGGCAGAAAAGAACCCAATTGGATTACTAGTACTGATACTGGCTGTTTTGGAGAGTAATACATATTTATACCCTCTGTTTTTTTTTTTTATACCCTCTGTGTTTTCTTACACTGAAGTGAGTTCTGCTGTCTTTATGATGCCGAGACGACACAGTCAGTGTTGCAAAGGAAAAGATCCAAACTTTTATTAAGAAACCAGCAAGGCACAACTCTGTCCATGTGCAGTGGGTGACCTGAGTTCACAGGGAATTTAGTTCTGCCTTTATCTACTGTCAACAGAATCCAACTTTGCAGAGATGTTTGACAACTAAGTAAAAAGTTTCTCCACTGCTAGACAAAGCAACATTTAGTTGCCATCTCTTTCATAGCAAGATTAAATAGACACAGCACCCACATAAGACAATCAAGATTCTAAGCAGACAGAAGTAAACCAGGGCCTCCCTCTCCAGCTTAGTGCTCATTAAAGTAATCAGTTAAAGAATCCACAAGCTCCTGCTTCTTGCTTCCACATCTCAACCCCAAAAACCTGCATGCATCCTTCAGGATAGGTACAGTGAGCTTGCCTAGAGTGCCCTTCTGCACATAACTCCGCAGCTCATCTTCTGAGACTTCTACCTTGGGCCTCTTCTCAGTTTGACCATCAGAAGCTAGAAAGATACATTTTAGATCACAAAGATTTTAAAAATTAGAAAGACATCCATGCTTCTTACACATACCATAGTTAATGGCCATTAGCACATGGTACTTTAACAGCCACATGCTCACAGACCTAGTTTTCGTGTTTTCTTTTAAGAAACAGGTAACTTCATCACTATGTAAGTCATGCAGTATTTCGTTGATAGGAGTTATCTTAACTGAAGTATGAAACTGTGTGTTCTGATGAAAGCATCACCCTCCAAATGAAACTTTTAAGGAATTCTCGTTGAGACAGCAGAATGCAATGATTCCACAGGGAGCTCGGCTGACACTTGCTTTATGCAGTCTTTCATAGACTCCCAAATTACACATGGACTTCAGCATTGCTTACACATATAGCCATTAAGATGCCCATCCTGGACTTGCTAAATGACCCATGCATAAAGTCTCACCAACACAAACCGAAAGCATAAGTGATTTTACTATTCTGTTGTAAAACAGAAAGTTGCTAAAATTATATATACATATTCTGCAGTCATTTACCTACGTTACTTCTTATACTTGACCCTGCATTTTGTCACTCCAGCAACTCTCCAACTGGATACCACAATATTCTCTACTCTCTAAGAAGCAATACTGGATATAATACTTCATTGTGGAGATTAGCAGAGTTGTTGCACAAGCAGCTACTTTAAACTATGAGACAAACTGAAAACACAAGAGCTTCTTAACAGAATACAGACATTGTATTTTGTGTCTGCACCACCACTACTTACCTTGTTTTCGCTTTACAGCCTTCGCATCAGGATTGTAGTCAGGGGGATAAACCAGCTGCTTAAACTCATCCACCAGGTTGCCCAGCCTGTGGCTCATCTGTTCAGACTTTGGCACTGGCAAAAGATAAAGATTTGCCCTCTCAGAAACAGTGTGATCACAAGAAAGTCTGCAAGGCCATCCCTGTTGCCAGATGAACTATCAGCTCACCTGGTGGGAAAAATACAATGCTCATTCTACAAAACCATTAGTGTATGGAACCACACAATACTTTATTTTGTAGGATCATGTTAAACATTCACCAAGAAGGGACTCACAAAATATGAACCAGTTTAAGTATGCCAACTGCACTCTGTATTGGGATGTAACACCAGTTCATCAAGCACCCAGCTGTAACTTTAGGGTCTATGACCATGAGAGAGATCCCTGGGACTGAAGAACATGTGCACAAAGGAGAATTAACACATGTTAATGAGTTTGGGGAAATGATTACCACATGTATGTTTCTTCTGAGAAAACCTACATAAACAGCTTTTTCTGTACTAGAGATACACGATTTTGGTGGAGATATCCTTCCATGCATCCAGGACTGTAATAAAGAACACCTGCTTCTTAAAGCTGCATTGGTGCTAACAAGTCTGACTGTTTTTCAGTAGCATCACCAGACACAACTGTGCTTCTGTAATAACTAGTCCACAAGTGTCCTGCAAGCATGCAAAAATGCAAATACTTGTGTTATGATACTCCCAAATGAGAAATTTACAGCTCTTGGTAATATCAAGAGTTTGGACATCTAGAATGCTGCGTCCATTTCTGGGCTCCCCAGTACAGGAGAGATATGGAGCTCCTGGAATGGGTCCAGCAGAC